>NW_026889806.1:5395000-5477500 GCF_033153115.1 Saccostrea echinata | reverse complement strand
TTTCCATTCTTCTGTCAATACGATATATCCCGGTGAGCTTGAAATAAAAGATACCACAGAGTCTGACACATCTGTTTCATATCTCGATATTTTCCTAGAAAAAGACGTTAATGGTAATATATCAACCAAGCCTTATGATAAACGTGATGACTTTAACTTTTTAATCGTTAACTTCCCTTACGTATGCAGCAATATACATTTATCACCTGGATACGGGGTTTATATCTCTCAATTGATTCGGTACGTAAGAGCATGCTCTACGTATGAGCAATTTCTAAAACGAGGTAAGTTATTGACAAACAAGTTGATGAAACAAGAATATCATCAGTCTCGTTTAAAGTCGTCATTTCGTAAGTTCTATGGTCGATAGAATGACCTAGTCAGCAAATACAATTTATCATTAAGTCAAATGCTGACTGACGTTTTTCATACTAATTGTTAGGCCATTATTTACACTGAATTGTCGACGGATTTTTCCGTTATTTTCTGATTATGAGAAGGAGCATAGGGCAGGTGTGACAAGTCGGCAAGGGATGCTCACTCCTCCATAGCATCTGAACCCACATCTGATGTTTTAGAGGTCCATGTTTGCTCTTCTCCAAAATTTGTATTGTTTAATGGACTTTTGAGTTTGAATACTGTTCGTTATCGCCATACATTTCATTTTTTTCCATCAATGCTAAATACATTTTCTTTTTTCCCAAGAATTAAGTAATGCTAAACTAAATTTTAGCGTAACAAAACAAATAAAGCAATTTTACGCTTAAATCTCTGCAGAACTTCATACACATGGCTATTGTTTAACAACCTTATTTTCGCACGTGGCGCAGTGGTTAAAGCGTCTGATCTAGAGTTGCGGAGAAAGGAGCTGATGCTTACGTCGCAGGTTCGAATCCACTGCTGGACGTTGAGATCAGTCCTTCTGATGAGACTGTATAAACCGAGGTCCCGTGTCGCAGTAGGTATTGGCACGAAAAAGATCCCTCACTGCTCAATGGCCCTGAGTGCCGAGTATACATGTAGGTATGAATTTGCAGCCTTCCATCGGCAAGTGGTGACGTCCCCAAATAAGTGAAAAATTCTCGAGAGGGACATTGAACAACAAACAAAATAACAGTCTTATTTCATTCACATGGCCAGTTTTATCACCCTTATTTCAAATGCAGCGTTTTCATCCATTTCTCCAACAGTTACTTTGAAGCGATATGCAAAAATTGTAGGGGTATAAACTTTAGCATTTCAAAGTAAATGCAATTAAATAAAACTAAAAAAAACCAAACTTTTTTATCCTTTATCAGTATAAATGTTAGCATTTCAAAATAAATTCAATAAAAAAAAAATGTCTATTATTACATAATATCTCCTGAAAACAATACAGAAAGCTGCAAACCAATAAAATAAAAGTCATGTGTTCCAAGGACGCATGTGTCGCTCGCTTTTTAATTTATTTTTAAAGATTGAAATAAATCTAGGGTGGTCAGACATTTGTTTGCTACTAGTATTATGTCAAAGGAAAATGCACAGGAGCGACGCACGCGGGGATGGGGGGAGCTTTTCTGTGAATACTTCTTGTAAATTTTTATTTGGAAGTTGCTAGCCTCCCCCACTTTCTGTTGATGTAAGGTCAAACACTGCCAAATTCCAACATTAAAAGATGAAACCGAAAAGTTAGGGAAAGGCCCAACCCCCTAACTCCCGCTTACCAACCAACCCCCCTCCCCCCTCCTACACACGAAGTAGGATTTTCGAGTTTGGGCAGTTTATGGGTTTTTTTACGGACCTTAATCCAAAAATAGTAAGTCGAATAGAATGTCATCTATTATAGAAAATCTGACAATCAAACAGAAATATGATACCCTAACCCTCAAGCTAAAGAGAATATTGAAATAGGGCGAAATTTTTTTAAAAAAAAAATATTATTTAAACTAATTATAAGGAGATTTCAGTCTTCGTTTACCACACTTGTCTGTCTACTAGATTCTTTTCATATATCGATCCCGGTGTATTTTTATACATTGTAGTATCTAAATTTCAGTGTGCGTGGTATGAAATATGAAGATGTGGTATCTGAAAGCATGTAGTCTCATAGTACAGTGTCATGTGCTATAAATGCTAATTATAAAAACCTTGCCTCACAAAATAAAGAAAGAAAAATTAAATCAACCATCCGGAGTATATTTGCATAGTAGGTCAAACGTCAAGGTCAAGTGGACTGTAACGCTGGTATTTTTCATATTTAATGATTTGTGTCAAACAGTGCACATGCTAAATAACATAGACTTACCACTTAAATGTCAAAGTAAAGCAGCACAATTAACTATTTCGTAGGTTAAAGGTCAAATTCAAAGGTCTCGAGGTTGGTAACCATGATTTTTTACAAAAGTCAAAGTACCAAGCAACATGTGTGCAAAATATCAAATCCATAACTTTTAGTTTTCAAGATATAGGATGTAACAGACGGACAGACAGACAGATGCCGGAAAAAGTGATCCCTAAGTGTCGCTCTGCTCTACAGGTGACACGAAAAAGTAGTCCGTCACGCGCAATGTTCGCACAAGTGGTTACATCAAATAGCCACAATGGATATTCTCCAAATATCGTATTTTAACATTTAATTACTAGTGGTTACATTATCAGAATATTATCGCCTATTTATTATATACTACATGACTGTATACATTTATTCCCTTAATAACACAGCTATCATATCAGTATGATTGCCACGTTTTTTTAATGATTATCAAGTCTTCCATTTCAGAATGAGGCTCACACCAAGATAGTGACCGTGGATGAGTACGGTAAAAAATACAATGTATTTACATTTAACAAAATATTGATGACAGGTGAAGAAAACGAACAATGATAGATCTCAAAAAAATCTACAAACAATACAAATTTGTGAAGAGGGTATAATAAACAGACCCCCGGATAATCCAAAGGTGGGATCAGGTGCCTAAGAGGGGTAAGCATCCGCTGTTGAAACTAAATGTAATTATGTTGAATTTTCGAAGCGAAAGACCACACATAACTCATTTTTACATGGAGGGGCACTGCTTCGTCTGCATTCACATTTTTTACTGTGTGTATAATAAAATTTGACAAAGCTAAACCACCTTCACTTCTCATATCCATTTGTTTTTTCTTTATTTTTTGTTCCTCCAAAGCTTATTTACTTGTCCTTTTTATTGTTATTATTTTTTTTTTCATTTTTTAAAATCTTTTGTTTTTTCGTAACATTGATGTGAATTTGAATTTGTTGGGTACATATCCCACCTTAAATGATTTATTTTTTATTCTGTATAATTTTTTATTTCGAATAAGAAGTCTTGTTGTTAAAACTGTGTGTATTTTAATTTCTGGTTAAATTATTATATTTCAATTGTTATTTATTGCTTTTTATTCATTTTCGAATTCTCTCTCTTGAAATCTTGAGAGAGCACAACTCTACACGTTTCAGGTTACGCCATAAATAATACAAAACTACGTAGAAACTCATATAAAATAAATATTTCCAGATTGATGTATGAAGAATTCGAAATTTTGTTGTAACATTTCCTTGCAAAGTTTACGCTTAATGAAGGTCTTTATTGTAAATTACAGCTTTGTTTTATTGTTCTAACCCTTGATTTACATAATTTAGTATTGCCAAAGTTTGATGTGACACTGGATCTTCCACCATACGGTCTGAGCAACAGAAGCTTAACGGGAATAAAAGTTACTTCCAAGTATGTATACATTATCATGATGGATTTGTAATACGGTCAAATACTAAAAGGCTAATAATCTTATATAGAGATTCTAAACACTCTTATGCATCAAGAAATGAAAATTACAAAATATCTTTGAGTTTTCCACTCACCGTACCAGTAAGTCTGCTATTTTCGACAAGAAAAAAGTTTGTTATTCCATATTCATAGGTACACGTTTGGTAAACCAGTAAAAGGGATTGTAGACATAAGAATCCGTTCCCCATACACCGACTATTTGTCAACATACCAGCAGCTCAGAAAATGCCAGGGTTATATTGATGAAATTTTTCATAGTGCTCCAGTAAGTTTTTCTAACTATTAACGTCATACTTACATGGTGTAAATGTACCGCTAAAAGTTCTTTTAAGAAGTGATAAAGTTCGTTTTCAATAAAAAAAAAAGTAGGATTGATTGATTGATTGTATGTTGTTCAACGTCCCATTCGAGAATTTTTCACTCATATAGAGAGGTCACCATATACCGGTTAAGGGCTTCAAATTTTGACCTTTACTCGGCACTCAGGGCCATTGAGCAGTGAGGGATCTTTATCGTGCCAACGCCTGCCGTGACGCGGGGCCTCGGTTTTCAAAGTCAGATTTGAAGGACCCGCAACTTTCACTTCAAAGTGCCGAGCGCATGGCGAAGGAACAGTTGCTACCCATTTTTAGGTCACCTGAGTCACTTAGGTGACCTATTGCTATCTGTTTTCGTCCGTCGTCGTCCCTCGTGTGTCGTCCGTCGTCCGTCGGTCGTAAACTTTTGAACATTTTCAGCTTCTTCTCTTGAACCTCTGAACCAATTTCAACCAATTTTGGCATATAGCATTAATGGGTAAAGGGATACAAAAACTGTGAATTTCATAGTCCCTGACCCCCTGGGGCCTGAGGGGTGGGGCTAAAACCATCAAAATTAGTGCTATCTTTAAAAATCTTCTTCTTTACTCCTGGTCATCAAGCAGTCAAACTGTTGGCATGATTGTAATAAGCATTGAGCCCTCTAAAAAAAATTTGAAATTCATAGCCCCAGGTTCGGGGGTTATATAGGTTATATAGTGAAAGTGCATTATTTGTTTGAAAATCTTCTTCTCTACTCCTAGGTATTATTTAAACAAATTAAATACATAGTTATGATAAGCAAGAGTGACTCTACCAAAATTGTGAAATTCATAGCCCCAGGGTCAAGGGTTCTGGTGCTAGGGCAAGTGCATTATTTCTTTGAAAATCTTCTTCTCTACTCCTGGTTATTATTTAAACAAATTAAATACATAGTTATGATAAGCAAGGATGCCTCTTCCAAAATTGTGAATTCATTGTTATGATACGCAAGGATGCCTTGTCCAAAATTGTGAATTTCATAGCCCCAGGGTCAAGGGTTCTGGAGAAAAGGGAGGGGAGGGGGCTCTATTGAATATATAGTGAAAAAGCAAAATTTCTTTGAAAATATTCTTTTCTGCTCCTGGTTAAAAAGCAAAGAAGCTGAGTGTATAGTTATGATGAGCAAGAGTGCTTCAGTAGTGAATTGCGTGACCCCTGAGTCAGATGTGCTGGTGTAAGGGTGGGGCTCTTGATAATATAGTGAAAATGCATTAATTCTATTAAATAATCCTGTCTGCTCTTAGTGTTAAGTAGATAAACAAAGTGATTACTTATGATGAACAAACTTCTGGTCCCAGAGTGAGAGGCTCTGGTGTTTCCCGCTGGGGGGGGGGGGGGGGCTCTGTTGATAAGATAGTGAATCTGTAATAAAAATGCATTATTTCTTTAAAAATCATCTCTTCATCTGGGCATATCAGAGGCAAAAAGAGTAAAAGTTTTAAAAAGGAAGAGTATTTTTACCAGATTTTTGAACATCTGGACCATTTGTTGAAGTGTTCTGGTCCTGGCCAGGGCTCTATTAATTTGTATTCTACTGAGAGGAGTTATCCCCCTTTGCCATTTACTTTTGATAATTAATCACTGTAAATAATGTACTTGAAAGGTCAATAGAATAAGAGAATTATGCAAAAATTTTATTGTATAATACAAAAAGTACTTCACCTTTCATTTCATTTTATACTCTATGGATCCTCTAAATTGTTGTATTATACTCAGGTGACCGTTAAGGCCCTTGGGCCTCTTGTTTATCTACTTAGATCAGTCGCGGCCGAGATTCGAACTCACGACCTCCCTATCACGGAGCGAGCGCTCTACCAACTGAGCTACCGTGAACGGTAAAAAAAGTAGGAAGTAATACCGTTATTTTTTAATTTGTCAGGAAATTGGTGGAAAGACAAGCAATTGTCCGTGGAACTATTGTTCAGTTAACATCTACATGTATACAAACATGCTTCTAGTGTATTGTTAATTTCCTGTAGTACTCTAACTTTGAAAAAGAATAATCTTCAAGTGCTATATAAAATGTCTCCCTTTTAATATATAAAACTGCATTCTAACAAAAATTAAGCTAAAACATCTTTTTTCTATTTTGAAGATAAATGGAGAGTATAAATTTGATGTTGAAAAGACAAAACTGACGACCCTGATGGAGAATTTAGGATACAGATTAGACTATGGAAGTCTCGCCATTGAAGTGAATGTAACTGAATCGATAACTGGTTTACGTCAAGGCGCCTCCGGAACTATCACATTCTATCCATTTGAAAACAAATTAAAGTTTCTTAACTCTCTTCCTTTTACATTCAAACCTGGACTTAACTACACGGTTCTGGTAAGGGACGAGGAAGATACTTTACATTTTTTCTATAAAATAAAAAAACAAATTCACCTCTATTTCTTTCGGTAAACACAGATGTTTATAAAGTTGAATTCATCATTTCTAATTCATTTATATATATATATATATATATATATATATATATATATATATATATATATATATATATATATATATATATATATATATATATATATTGTACTAATACAGGGTAGGCTGACCCGACAAGATAATTCAATAGTTTCCCTCCCAACTGCTTCAAGAGTAAAGCTGACTATTACCCAAACCCTCCCTCTCCCCTCCTCCAGTATCTCCTCCTCCAACTCTACGTCTGACCGTTTGTCAGAATTAGGCTTACCTCCTGAAATTACGATAAACAACATCACTAAAGAAACCACATCAATAGAACCAGAGACGGATGATCTACAACAAAATAATTCAACAATGGACAGTCCTTTTGTAGTTGAGACAATGGAATCCGCGTTAGATCTGGATTCAATCAGCGATTTTAAAACGAAAACCTTGATTCCAGTCTTTCTCGACATTGACGCCAGTGGATTTTTTAAATATGAAATGACCATTCCAGACAAAGTCGCAAAAATATTTTTAAAAGTAAGAATCCATTGAGATGTTTTCTGTTTCTGTCATGATTACAAAATTTAAAAACCCATACTTTGTGTTAGAGACTTTTTAGCTCACCTGAGCCGAAGGCTCAAGTGAGCTTTTCTGATCGAAATTTGTCCGTTGTCTGTCGTTGGCGTCGGCGTCGTTGTAAACTTTTCACAATTTCATCTTCTTCTCCAGAATCACTGGGCCAATTTCAACCAAACTTGCCACAAAGCATCCATAGGTGAAGAGGATTCAAGTTCGTTCAAGGGGAGATAATAGAGAATTGGTGAAAAATTAATAGCATCTTTTAAAAATCTTCTTCTCAAGAACCACAGGGCCAGGAAAGATGAAACTCATGTGGAAGCATCCTCAGGTAGTGTAGATTCAAGTTTGTTCAAATCATGACCCTCGGGGGTAGGGCGGGGCCACAATGGAGGATCAAAGTTTTACATTGAAATATATTGGAAAAATCTTTAAAAATCTTCTTCTCAAGAACAGCAAAGCCATGATGAGTCATATTTATATGGAAGCATCCTCAGGTAGTATAGATTCAAGTTTGTTCAAATCATGACACTCGGGGGTAGGGCGGGGCCACAATGGGGGATAAAAGTTTTACATAGAAATATATTGGAAAAATCTTTAAAAATCTTCTTCTCAAGAACAGGAAAGCCATGTTTTGTCATATTGATATGGAAGCATCCTCAGGTAGTGTATATTCAAGTTTGTTCAAATCATGACCCCTGGGGGTAGGGTGGGGCCACAATGAGGGCTCATAGTTTTACATAGGAATATATACGGGAAAAAACTTGAAAAATCTTCTTCTCAGGAACAGTAAAGCCATGTTTTGTCACATTGATATGGAAGCATCCTCAGGTAGTGTAGATTCAAGTTTGTTCAAATCATGACCCCTGGGGAAAGGGTGGGGCCACAATGAGGGATCATAGTTTTACATAGGAATATATAAGGGGAAAAAACTTTAAAAATCTTCTTAAGAACAGCAAAGCCATGTTTTGTCATACTGATATGGAAGCATCTTCAGGTAGTGTAGATTCAAGCTTGTTCAAATCATAACCCCCAAGGGTAGGGTGGGGCCACAATGTGGGATCAAATTTTTACATAGGAATATATAGGAAAAAATCTTTTCAACAACAGAAAAGCCATGGTTAGTCATATTGATATGGCAGCATCCTCAGGTAGTGTAGATTCAAGTTTGTTCAAATGGGGGGGGGGGGGGGTAGGGAGGGTCCACAATGGGGGATCAAGTTTTAAACAAGGGAATATATAGGAAAAAAATCTTTAAAAATCTTCTGCTCAAGAACAGCAAAGTCATTTGTTATATTGATATGGAAGCATCCTCAGGAAGTTCAAAATCCAAGCCCCCCCCCCCCCCTTTTAAACTTTTCAATACTGAAGTGATTTGTGCTTTTTCCTAGCCAATGTGCTCAGGTGAGCGATGTGGCCCATGGGTCTCTTGTTTTAAGGTTAACCATTATTTTACCCATTTCAGGCCGAGTACAATGGTGTGTTTTCTTACCGTAGTCTGCAGCTCAGTAAATCCCCTAGTAACAACTTCATGCAAGTTAGACTTCTTAACACAGACGTCAAACCAAAGGTTTCTCTCTTGTTTTCCTCACTCTGAATGTATTATTCACATCGATTTTAAAAATATCAAATAAAGTCACGATCTTGCCATTGGACAACAACCTGCCTTAGATTTCTCTCTCTCTCTCTCTCTCTCTCAATACTTATATTTTCATTTTTTCAGACAGGATCTATCTCAACATTTGAAATAAGGACCACTGAATTTACTTCCAAAATATACTATCAAGTTAGAATTTATTTTCGTCTGTATAAATATTTTCCAATCTAAATAAGGAAAAGAGTATTCTTTCAGATCTGTTTGTTAATTTTTATTTTAACCCAGGTGTATTTAATTTTGCATGTTCTGTTATTGTTACACTTAAGCTCATTTTGGTCTTTGCTCAACAATGATGTAATAAAATCCTATTGATCTGAACGTATTGTTTTCCACATACCTTACAGATTCTTTCAAAAGGCCAGGTTGTCATATTAGAAGATTTGGATATGCAGTTTTCAAAATTGAAGAAATTTAACTTATCAATAACACAGGAGATGGTGCCGAAGGCTCGTCTTCTCGTCTATTATATCAGAGAGGAAGGGGAAATCGTCACAGACGCTATTAGCTTTGATGTTGATGGAATATTTGAAAACAAGGTAATTTATAAATTCATACTCAATTTGAATTTTTGGGGAATCTACAAATGCTATCCAAAGTTAGACTTGGTCTCTTTAAGATGTTGACGGTGCGACCGTTGTGGCGCGCGCAGCCGTGTATCGATAACGGGATATGTATGCGTGTGTGTATGTTCTTTAAAAACTTTATTGAACAATCTTTTAAGTGTATTAAAAGTAAAATCAATTTTTGTCTATTAAAATTACTGGAATAAAAAAGTCTATTGGATCAATGTTGTTCAAAGTTTCTCTTCGCCCAGGCTATGTCGTTAGAACTCTCTGTGCATGCTTTTAGTAAGTATCATGGATAAAATATGATTATCTTTCCAATCCAGTAAGAACTTAACTAGTAGGGTAATCAAATATATGAGAAATTCTTTTGAACTTTTTAATCATATCATAGGTAGAAATAGACTTTGACGTGCAGGAGACACGCCCTGGAAAAGAAGTTGTGGTATCTGTCAAAGCGGATCCCGATTCTACAGTTCATTTGTTGGCGGTGGATAAGAGTGTTCTGATTTTACACAGTGACAATGACATTCAAGAAAGCAGGGTAAACACAGCCTTATGATATCAGTTCTATCAAAGAAATGGAGAATTTCATACCACTTTTCATTAAGTCAGGAGAATTGAATATTTTCCCTAATATATATTTGATAATACATGATTTTAAGCATGTGGTTTATATAAAAGATTTGAATAAAATCATTTGGCAATATAAAAGATGATACTATGAAATATGAAGATATTTATACGGGATTGTAGGTGAAAGATGATGTGAACAGTTACGACCAGGATTGTTCGGGTTATATCTTGGGATCCTGTGTTCGATATGGATTTGGGATGTTACCCATGCTCTCTGGAGCAGAAGATGCCTATGAATTGTTCAAAGTATGACCAAAAATGTATTCAGAATGTTTCATGCTTGATTGATTGTTGAATTGTTCTGATCGTTTTGATTTTTTTTTTAAAAAGGCAATAGGGGCAAAAGGAAAACCTAAGATAATGTAACAAACAGAAAATTCAATGTTGTGTAGTTGGATCTGGAATTTATTTCACGAATGGAGCAGGTTTTTATTTTTTTTTTTACTCTTCGCACTTGTGAAAATATAAAAAAGAAATCATGTCCCACTTTAGAAATAAATTTCGTATCAAACTACAAAACATTTGATATACTTTATACCGTTGATATCGGTTATATATCGTTTTCCTATCAACAATTGTTAAGTCACAATGGTTTTTGCATGAATTTGATGAATTTAAATGAAGTGGATTCACATATAGAAAAAGTGTCAGGTATGTGATAGCTATACATATATATTAATCGTGTTATAAAAAGAATCTCCCATGGCTTGTTGGTTATGATTTTTATCCGACGAGTTGTTTGTTTTCTATCCCCTAAAATACTCAACTCGTTGGATAAATATCATATCCAACCACAAATCATGAGAGATCCTATATCTATGTTTGTTTACAATGGAGATATTGATAAAGGGAGGAGGGGATTTTATTACATGTGAAATTCAGCTGAATAAACCTACTGGATAAATGTAAAATATTGGTTATTTCATCTTCAATGTCTTTTTTAAAGATATTTTTACATAAACTTTTTCTTATCATAATGGAAGATTTCTGGAAATATATGTGATTTCTTAGAACTGTTGATATATCCGAATTAAACATAAGTTTCATTTCTGTGTTGTGGTGGTAGTTTTTGATAAGAGTTTTTGTGTATACTTATGTCATTTATGATTGTAGCAAAACGGTTTGGCTGTTCTTACGGACGCAATAGTTTATCACTACGTGGAACCTAGTGAGTATTATATTCCCTTCTGTTGATTCTGTAATAGCCCATTTCGGTAACACATAATCATACTAATTTATTTTCAGTTAATTATTTCAAAGAACAAAACAGGCATATTTGCAATAGTTAGAGTGATAATAATAATGATATTTGTGTATAACTTTGCTCATTATGATTACGGGTAAATTCTACACAGAAAGTGAACAAATGTGATGAAAACATTTAACTTTAAAGTTAACAGTATTATATACATTCTGTTTATTTCACATTCCGATATGGACCTGCTTTGGAATGAGAGTGTTTTGTTCTGATCAATAAATTAACTATGAGTTAATTGAAGCGTACACTTCAATTTTCGATTTTTTTTTTTCGTTTAAGTTACTACTCATTTAAACTAAGTATATCTATCACGCGTTGATTCTATGAAGAAACCCATTTTTAGTTCACGTAAAAATTTCAAATTCTTTTCATCGAAGGACACTTTCTTCAAACAAAAAATTGTATGCTTGGACTGGAATATCTTTTTGGAATAATTTTGGTTGTAAATGATGCACTTATAAAATTCCTAAAATATGAAGCAAATGTAGATTTTCTATGATGTTAACAATTCTCACTTTTTGCCGTTCCCCTTATAAATGTATACAACCTTCTCTCATTTTGTAGGATATGATTTGGAAATCGGGGGAAAAATTACCCTTAAGGTGGCTAATTAAACTTATTCATTTTATTTATATAAACATAGTTTTAGTATCTATTTTCCCTTTGTTTTCTTTATTTAAAAAAAAAAACATATTAAGTGACATTAATTAGCTGAAGGAATAAAACATGGTTAGAATGGTTACAAAAATGACATTTGTGTATGCCTTTCACTTTATTTCAACTACAAATCCATTGTGTACATAACGGGATCTTGTGAATATGAACAAATCTAACAAATGAAATACTTCCTATGGCATTATCTGAGCATATATGTACATGTAAGCCTTCAATTATATATTTTTGAATGTTCGACATAAAATATTACTTTAACCGGTCTTTAATATAGTATCTAATCAAGTAACAAATTTATACTTAATGAATTAATTAGCCCTGAGTGTCTTTCTGTTTATCTGTATGTCATTGAATGAAATGAATTTTAACTTCAGTATGCTGTTGCTTGTGATCTAAAGGTATATTAAAACTTGCCTCAAATCGACTCAAACACATTGACCTTAACTAGATGATAAAATATCGAAAGTTTTAATTTTTTTCAAGAAATATTTGTGTAAATGGTGATAATGACATAGTACCTATCTAAGTGTTATCAAACCTAAAACTATACATGTCATCATCTTGTATCGTTTCATAATGTGCATGTACGTATGTCATCAATATATTGTAATTGAATGGATAGGGAAAAGGGGTCAGTTGTTATTGTCAGAAATCGGCTTGATAAAACGTCAAATTCAAATGATCAATATCTATTCCTGCAATTGATTAAAGTCAGTTTTGATATAAAAAAAATAAAGATAAAATAAAAACATTATTTGATAAAAGACATAACATTGTTAAATTTGAGGTTGGAATTGTTATGAAAGAAACATTCATCTAAAATTCAAATCAATTCCATACAAAGAAAATATTAAGAAGGTTCTGGCAAGTAAGCCGAGACGAGAAGTTTCCTGTTTCACATTTTAATGAAATGGATACTTTCTATTTCAACCGTGGAAGAGTTATGGTTCTTAAGTGCGCTCTTTTGAGAAAAAGTCGGAAAATGTACAAATCTGGCGGGATTTTTGGGACAATCATAACAACATGTAAACAATATGTTGAATATCGATGAAAAAAACGCCTAACAAACATGTTAATGAGACACTATATTGTTGTTGACTTTACATGTATCAGAAGTAGAAACGACAACGATATCAATTTATATCTATTACAGGAAGTTGTTGACAAGTGTTGACGGCCATGTCCAAATACAATGTACATGTATCGAAAACGTCGTAATTTTTTATCAATGGATAATAAATTCAGGGCTTTCGCACTCTCACATATGTGTATTAGTTCTATTTTTTTAATGGGAATGACAAATACATTTATATCCACAAATTTTGCTATGTACAACTCAAATAAAAAACTGGCAATTTGCTGCTCATTTTTTGCTAAATCGCATATATTTTAAAATTAGAGAAACAACGTTATATGAGTGAAAATGTCATTTATTCAAATAAATAACGAAAACAGACAAAATATAAAGTACATGCCTCGAAAACGTCAGTACAGTACAAATATTTAATTGGCTGGGATATAAAGATATAAAGTCAAGCAAACAATGTTTAAATCTGACTAGATTCAATTAGAGAACATGACGATTAGTCATATAATGGAAATCCCAGCCAATACGACTTCAAGAAAGCTAACTACAATAACCAACAAAAAAGGTGGTGAAATACATTTAACATTAAAAATCAGATTTTTGCATTCTCCGCTACGTCATGGTTGCCTCAGTCAGACGATCAACGCGCCTCTAATTTGAAGAGTTCAAGTAATGAAAATCGAAAGTATTAAGAATTC
The DNA here is from genome assembly GCF_033153115.1 of Saccostrea echinata. Taxonomy (NCBI): domain Eukaryota; kingdom Metazoa; phylum Mollusca; class Bivalvia; order Ostreida; family Ostreidae; genus Saccostrea; species Saccostrea echinata. The sequence goes on along the minus strand of NW_026889806.1, from coordinate 5,463,817 downwards.
TGTTCTTAGGAGTTGCATACATGTCTTGTAACATTGTGTATGAAATATACCAGAATTACCAGTGTGTTCTGCTGAATAATTATACCCTCGCTCCGAAGGAGAGGGGGTATACTGTTTTACCTTTGTGTATCTGTCTGTCTGTCTGTCTATCTGTCCGTCTAGCTGTGTGTCTGTCTGTCCGTAACAAATTTTGGTCGCAGTTTTCTCAGCAACTGCTCATTGCAGATGCTTGAAATTTTAGCACACTCTTTGTTTGGGCATGCCATATGGTGGGGTTCATTTTTGTACGAATCCGATGTCAACTTCCTGTTTATCCATGCGTCTGTCCATATGTTTACCATACATAACAAATTTTGGTCTCAGTTTTCTCAGCAACTACACATCAGAGATGCTTGAAATCTTAGCACACTCTTTATTTAAGTATGCCATATGTTGGGATTCAGTTTTTGTAAAGATCCATTGTTTACTTCCTGTCCATAACTGAACTTGTATATTCACATCAGATCAGAGCGGGGGTATTATTAGTGAGCACTGGCTCACAGACGTCTTGTTTTGTCATTCATGTGCATTCAACAGAGACTTTTATGAGTATCAATCATGAAGCGTGACTGAATTCGAGAAGTTGATTCGTGCGTTTGGTTAGTGAGCATAGTGTACTGAGTATCAAGCGCGAATCCTAGGACTAGGCAGTAAAATCGTGCATGTTGTAATTAACCATATTATCTTGCAGGGCCCGTGGAAATGGCAGCTTTAATGATGAGATCGGGGAGGAGAGTGCTTCATTCGACAATAGGGCCAGAAACACGTGTTCGAAGGTTATTTCCAGAAACCTGGCTTTGGCTGAATAAGACTTTAGAGTATGTAAAGTTTCATGTATACCAGTCTTTATAACAGATGGAACTCAATTTTTCTCAAAGATGAAGACTGTCAAGGTAGCTCATTCGGTAGAGCGCTTGCTCCATGATCGGAAGGTCGTAGGTTCGAGCCCCAGCCGCGACTGACCTAAGTCGATGAAAAATAGGTAACAACTGTTCCTTCGCCAAGCGCTCGGCACTTTGAAGTGAAAGTTGCGGGTCCCTCGAATAAGACCTTAAAACCGAGGCACGATAAAGATCCCTCACTGGCCCTGAGTGTCGAGTAAAGGTCAAAATTTGAAGCCCTTCGCCGGTATATGTTGACGTCTATATATGAGTTAAAAATTCTCGAACATGACGTAAAACAACACACAATCAATTAATCAATTTCAAAGGTTTAATTTGAACATTAGAAAAGAGAATGATTTATTAAACTTTAGTAGCATTTTTTTTTCAAATTTTGAACAAAATACTGGTGGTTTTACACTCATTTTAATATATCTGTATGTATTTTGTGTGTCTTTTCATAGTTAAACATGGTTATGTACGTTAAACGCTTGTTAAAGCACTTATTGAAAAAGGAATATTAGTCCTATTTCTAAAGCCATTTTTTTTACACAATTAGCATTTAATTTAGAAAAATTAATTATATTTACAGCGCGGACGGTATGACGTCACTCAGTGTTCCTGTACCTGATACTATAACTACTTGGGTCGCTACAGCTTTTGCTGTCAATCCTAAGTCTGGATTGGGTCTAACCCCGACTCAAGCTAATGTGAGATATATTTCTGGTGTCTTTAAACTGTTAACATCATGTTTGTCCTGTATATATAGCTGTATATAAATGTTTCACCTGTCGTTTTCGAATATATTTGCAAAATTATATAGTTTTCTGCGTGATTAGTGTTAATTTTTCAATAATATTTAACAAGAGATGAGTAAGTTTTGCAAATCAAAACATGACAATATGTAGGTATCGTTCTATTATCCTCGATTCATGAAAGACTGTATTTTTAGATAAAAACCATTATCTAATTATATCAGTGTTATTTGGTTGCAGCTTAAAGTATTCCAACCATTCTTTGTGAGCTTGACCATGCCATACCTTGTAACGCGAGGGGAGCTGGTGGTCCTCCAGGCCAATGTCTTTAACTATCTGAATCACGATATCAGGGTAGGGAAAATGGAATCTTATTTTCAAGAATTTCATGCAAAAAATAATGGAATCTTATTTGCAAGATTTTCATGCAAAAAATAATGGAATCTTATTTGCAAAAAAAAAAAAAATAATAAATCAAATATTAAAAAAGAAGAATCTTATTACAAGCGTTTCTACTTGATTAATTGTACTCTTTAATTCAGTTATTCTTATGAAAATTTTTATTAAAGAAGCTTAAATAATTAAAAAAGCGTATTGCTGAGATCGAAACATCTTTGTGGTTCATGTTTCTAGATGTCACAACGAACATGGGAACATAGACACACACATGAAACATTTAAAATATTTATTTTAATAAAGAGAATTTCCTTTATTCAAAAAGAAATAAAAGTCTGAGTTAGGGAAGGGGAATTTTTCGACGGAGGCCTTAAAATCAGACACAAGTCTATTGCTGTTGCATTGGAGCTCATTAGCATAATTAGATTCTCTAGTTCTTTAATTTGAAATGTTTAATTGCGTAAAATGTGCATAAAAATGTGCATAAAAATTATGTTTTAGTTAGTGTGTCATATAGAGGAATATAAATAATAACCGGTATAGTAAAAACATCCCTATAAAAGATGGAAACATCAGTTTTACGGTCGGAAATACTTTTTAAGTTTAATAAATATTCATGACATAATCACCTCTCTCATGAATATTTATGAAAGCTAGTTTATTGAAGAATTGATAGTTTCCCGATCTACAGGGGATATCTGTTTCCTCAATGGTACTGTTATCAGTTTTTTGTTTATTTTTTACAGAACACACTTGGGATTTATTTTGATGCTTTATATGTAAATATATATATAAATATGCATCGGAAAGAATTCGGTCTCGACTTTCTTTAGACATAATCAAATAACATTCTTAGAAACTTTTTGCTGAGCTTATGTCCCAAGAATCAAATTTGTATTTAGTATCCATAGAGTTTTGATGTAAAATTGAATAATCATATTAAAAGTGGATGAATATCCTCGTAACGTCAAGCTCCTTGCGAAGACGACCAGCAGAAGAAAATACAGAAAATCAAAGTGAAGCGCAACGAAAATATGTAAACAAATTCGTGAGGAGAGTCGAAAACACATGAAATGTTGAAGGTAAATACATAGTATAATCCTTTTGCTGTGTAGTAAGATAATGATTAGTCATTTCGTATCAAATTTCGCATCCGTGCTATCAGGTATGACATAAAGCTGTCAAGATTTAGACTTTGGAAAATGTTTCCATATTCGAAACAAGCAATTATATTTGCAAATTTTCTTTGCAATCATGCAGGTCCAGTACAATCAGTACATTTAGCTACGTAGATTGGATTACCTACCGTAGCTTTTTTTAGCTACTTGAAGTAGCTTTATTTGGCAATTTAATTGTAACTTTTCACAATTTTGCTTTTTATGAAAATAGACAAAAATGACAGGTATATAACTACTAATATTTATACTAGCTAGTTTCTTAAAAATGATCCAAAGAAAAGTTAGTTTAAATATTGCTGCTTTTGAACACGTTTTAGCGAAAGGTGAATTTAAATTCCATTTTTTGAGTAACTGTTACACTATTTTTTTTTTTTTTGGATAAAAATTAGCCATCAGGATGAAGTTTTTATTTTAGGAAATGAAATCTGTGTATCATAATATTAATTTGTATAAGCATTTTTAAGAAGACACGCTTCCATGACTTGTAAGAATTTTTAATACGATTTTCATGAAAATTACAATTTCAAAACTTAGATTGTGCATTAGATTACATTTTCACACCAGTTAAAATACTATGAATGACATATGTGTAGAATTTAATATTATAAGAATAAAATATTTCTTAAGATTTGTTTATGAAAATACAATAATCCCGGTGTTTTTTTCTCTTTTATTTAGTGTGGAAAGAAACGAGGACAATTTAAGTCAATAGCTAGAAATGACGTCGACACTGTAGGCCTAATAAGGAAAATTACTTTCTAGTAAATGGAGCTTAAAAAATAGTGTGACCCCAGAATGCAAAATAGGGGAATTCCTACAGATGCCCCACTCTTTGTTGTCCATAACTCAACAAGGAACACAGTCTTAGATGTTATAGTTTTGAAATAAAAGTTTTGCAAACAACAAAGAATCGATGTATGGGCGAGAAGGACTAAATTTGGCCTAGCCACCCCTTTTTGGGATATAAATCAAAACACCAGTTATGGTATAATAATTTATAAATCGCAGTGATTCTTAATTTGCATGTCTCATGATCACAGATATTTGATTCCTACAAGTATTTATTGGATTGCTCTTAGAGTCTCTCCAAAAGTGTCCTCAACTTTCCTTTTTTCTATTCCTCAGAAAATCCAACAATTTGAAGTGGTCCAGTGTACAGAGGCGGATGCACTCAGGTTGACAGAACCTGCTTTAAAGTTGTCATAATGAACCAAGCTAAAACAGTCCTACAGGGATTTGCAAATACTATTTGATACTGATATTAGGCCTATTCATAGAATACGAGAATTATTTTTTTCCAGTTGTTTTGGTTTCTGTTGTTACTTTTTGTTTTGTATTTTAAAAACATGTAATATAGTAAAAGAAATTTATATAAGGACATTTTTGTATTCATATGAAGCAAAATATGTCCAAAATCTTATACGTGAAAAAAAGAAAAAACTTGCTGTGGCCTTCAACTCGACATTTAGATATATTGACGACGTGTTGTCAATTAACAATGGTTATTTCCATTCTTATGTCGATACGATACATCCCGGTGAGCTTGAGATAAAAGATACCACAGAGTCTGACACATCTGTTTCATATTTGGATATTTCACTTGAAAAAGACGTTAATGGTAATTTAACAACAAATTAAGCTTTATGATAAACGTGATAAATTTAACTTTTCGATCGTCAACTTCCCTTATTTAGGCAGCAATATACCTTCATCACCTACATACGGGGTTTAAATCACTCAGTTGATTTGATACGCAAGAGTATGCTCTGCGTATGTACAATTTCTGAAACGAGGTAAATTATTGACAAACAAGTTGATGAAACAAGAACATCAGCAGTCTTGTTTAAAGTCATCATTTCGTAAGTTCTATGGGCGATACAATGACCTTGTCAGCAAATACAATTTACCATTGAGTCAAATGCTGACTGACGTTTTTTCATACTAATTGTTACGCCATTATTTACACACTGAATTGTCCACGGATTTTTCCGTTATTTCCCGATCATGACAAGGAGCACACGGCTGGTGTGACATGTCGACAGGGGATGCTCACTCCTCCATGGCACCTGATCCCACCTCTGATGTTTTGGAGGTCCGTGTTTGCTCTGCTCCTATTTTGTATCATTTAATGGACTTTTGAGCTTGAATACTGTTCGTTATCTCCATATATTTCATTTAAAGACATTCTTTATTTTTTCCTTTTTCTATACTAATCTTGCAATTTGTTATCATAATTTCATTCAGTTGAACCAAATTGAAAACAAGTAGACATTCAAAACCATGGAACAATTGTTATCACCATTTTTTTCTACATCATAAGAGTATTGTACATTTCAAGTCTTAAATGTATCTATATTTTTTTCTGTTGTTCATTTTGACACCAAATTGTCTCATCAGTTTCAGGTAAATAAGATTTAATAGAAAGATTTTTTTTTATTCTTGAATCTTTTTTTTTTTTTCAAGTTGAAAAAGGTTATTTCGAATTTTGAAAGAATACATTTATTCAAAAAGAAACATCAACAAAGTATAAGTACCATTATAAGGTGGACCAGAAAAGAAAAGGAAAAAGGGCCGTTTGAAAAATTAATATAAAACTTCGAAATATCTTAAAGTGTGTATTTTACCCTGCTGCACTATCAACTTAACAAAATTCACAGGTGCATATATGTTTTAACTCTGATATGATTATCTTGATCATGGTAGCCTAGTGGTAGGGCCAACAAACATTTTCTTGTGTATTTTTTATTTCGTAAGTCTGTAAATTAAAATTCCAATTATGTTCACTTTGCTTTATTTGAGAAAAAAGCATTGGTACTCAATACCTGAGAAAAGTGTCATAATAAATACATGTCTGTACTCATTTTTTAATATTTTAGTCCAGTAATCTGTGTCTAATTGTTCTGAATTATAATCAAATTATGCACAGAAGAATTAAATTGTACGATTTTTTGAAGCAGATTAAATAAATGATCCAACGGCACAAAAACATTCTCTGACCTGCACAATACTATTGAAAAGAAACAAAAGACATTCAGCGTTTTGTAGTTGGATATTAAATTTATTTATTTTATGAGTGGGACAGTTTACAATTTTTACAATTTGTCCTTTTTTCCCCTTATTAACCAAAGAGTTTTGTTGTTATTTTCACATTGCAAAATTAATTATTATCAATAACATTTATCAATTTTATTCAATGGATATATTTAAGTATTTCACAGTTGAAAACGTAATTAAGTTAAAACAAATAATGATTGAATATATAAAATATACAATGAGTGAAAATATAAAATGTTTATGAATTGATTTACCATCTTAGTGATAAAAAAAACAAATTGTTATTTTTATACATAAAAAACAGGCAGTAAGCAAGGCGAAAAAAAATTAAAAGACATTTGGTTTGAAAAAAAAATAATTTTGACAATGCCTTGTCACCTCTATCCAGGATGACCAATATTCATGTGAAAGTTCACATTTCGTAATGATATTTCATAAGGTAAATTGCATTTATTAGTTGTGTGATTTTTAAACTATCTTTTCATGGTTACTCTTTTCAGGTTCTCGTTATTATTGATAAAAATGAAGCTTTCAAGAACATTGTGACCTACGTACAAGACAACCAAGTCAAATCTGGGAGATTTCCAACCAAAATAGGACGTACATTCAATGTATGTACATTGTGTCTTAACGTCTAGTGTTTAATCTACAATATACAATGTATTTATAATATTCATGTATCTTTAAATCATTTATAATTACTTTCAACTAAAATATGTAGCAATCAGTATAAAGCAACCTGGAAACGTCAATAAATCCCATTTTTGAATACTTTTATCTAAACAGAAGAGGCTGTTTAGTCAGTTTTTTAGTAATTCAGTTTTTGACTATCCTTAATATTATCATCATTGGACGTCTTTTCCCTCTTCAAGAAAAGGCTTTTTTTATGACCAGTGATTTGTTTTTTACTCACATCGTTTTTGCAAGTACTTTATTGTATTGCATTTGCCTTTTTAGATGGCACCTGGGGAGATCTATCCTGTATATTTTCCTATTATTCCTTCTGAGGTTGGTGATTTTAAGATTAACATCACCGCCACCGCAACAGGTGCTAGTGATGCCATTATTCGGACTCTCAAAGTGGAGGTAGAAATATTAATTACACAATTTCAAAATCCTTTTTTGGGGGGGTCAATTGATCAAACATATAGCCTGGATATGTTTATATACGTATTTCCTCTCTTTATCTACCTCTAAAAGAACGGAAAGAATAAATAATCTGATATAGACGATAACCATAATTCATAGCATAATACTTACACATGGGATAAAGGAAACGTATTTATGAAATTTATTTTAGCCCGAGGGAGTAGAGAAGGAATTTAACAATCCTGTGTTGATAAAAACTGGAAATAGTGGAATATACTCTGAAGATGTTGCAATATCATTTCCACCAAACACTGTGAACGGATCAAGGCGTATCAGAGCATCAGTTATTGGTTTGTTTGTTGTTGTTGTTTTATTTTCTTTTTTCCTTTTTTTTTAGGGGGCTGGTTTTAGTAAATTTTGTTTGCTATGAATGTGCAACCTTTTTTATAATAATAGAATCTTCCCGATTATTGACATAAAGCTTATACTTATAGATGTCTCTGGTTATCTAATATTTCACTCATTCAGGAGATTTGATGGGTTCATCCATCAATGGAGTAGACTCCCTGCTGAGAATGCCATATGGATGTGGAGAACAAAACATGCTGAACTTTGCTCCAAATATCTTCGTGCAGAAATATCTTACAATCACAAATAATCTCACTCCAAACCTAGAAAAGAAAGCTAAAGAATACATGATCAAAGGTTCATTTGTTTACTTATTCTTTATATAATACATACATATCAATATTTACTTATTCTTTATATACCTATTAATATATATATATATATATATATATATATATATATATATATATATATATATATATATATATATATATATATATATATATATATATATATATATATATATATATATATCCAGATATTTGTACTTACTTTTGTCAGGTTACCAGCGGCAAATGACATACGTCCATGCTGACGGATCATACAGCGCTTTTGGAAAGAGTGACGCTTCAGGCAGTACTTGGTAAGAAACAGATTTATTTACCTGTATCCGAATTTGACTAAATTTCAAATGCAAAAGAATAATTGAAGCAACACTGTCTTTTTAATAAAAAATGAGAAATGTTAAACTCTCTTTTATTAACGGACTTGTTGAGTGGGTAAAAGAATATTTTCGTTCTGATTTGACCATCGGGATGCTTTTCTTTCTTCAGTTATAAAGATTATGGCATTTGAGTCACTCTAGTGACCTATTGCTATCCGTGTTTGTCTGTCATCGTGCGTCGAGCGACGTGCGTCGTCCTTTGTCCGTTAACATTTCAACATTTTCAACTTCTTCTCTGAACCAGTTTGAACCAATTTTGACATATAGCATCTATATCTATGGGTAAGGGGAAAAAATCGTGAATTTCATGGTCCCTGCTCCCCTGGACATCAAACAGTCAGACTGTTGGCATAATTGTAATAAGCATTGGGTCGTCAACCAAAATAATGAAATCCATGGCCCCAGGACCAGGGGTTCTGGTGTAAGGGCGGGGTTGTATTGGTTATATAGTGCAAATACATTAATTCTTTGAATATCTTCTTCTCTGCTCCTGGGTATTGAACAAAGTAACATGTACATAGTTATGATGAACAAGACTGCCTCTTCCAAAATTATGAATTTCATGGCCCTTCGGTCAGGTTTTCTGGTGTTAGGGTGGGGCTCTATTGAATATAGTGAAAATGCATTAATTCTTTGAATATCTATTTCTCTGTTCCTGGGTATTAAACAAACAAACTAAGTATATAGTTATGATGAGCATGGCTGTCTCATCCAATATTGTAAATTTCATGGACCCTGTATTAGGGGTTCTGGTATAAGGGCGGGATTCTATTGATTTATTTGCATTAATTCTTTGAAAATCTTTTCTGCTCCTCTGCTGGGTATTATTTAAACAAACTAAGTACATGGTTATGATAAGCAAGGGTGCCTCTTCTAAAATTTTGAAATTCACGGTCTAGTGGTTCTGGTGAAAGGAGGGGGGGGTCTCTTGATTATATAGTGAAAAGCATAATTTCTTTGAAAATATTCTTTTCTACTCCTGGTTGTAGAGCAAAGAAACATATTGTATAGTTAAGATGAGCAAGATTGTTACTTCCAGAATTGTCAGATTCTTGGCCCCTGGGTCAGATGTTCTGGTGTAAGAATAGGGCTCTATTAACAATATAGTGAAAATGCATTAGTTGTATTATATAATGTTGTCTGCTCCTTAGTGTTGAGCATCTGCTCCTTAGTATTGAGCAGATAAACAAAGTGCATAGTTATGATGAACTTACAAACTTTTAACACTTTTGTGGTCCCAGGGTTAGGGGTTCTGGTGTTTCTCAGGAGGAGGGATTTATTGATAATTGATACATAGTGAAAATGTGTTAATTCTTTGAAAGTCTTCAACTGTATAGTTATAATGAGGGTACTTCTTCCAAATTTGTGAATTTCATGACCCTAGGTCATGGGCTCTGATGTTAGGGTAGGGCTATGTTGAATCTATAGTAAAATGCTAAGTTTCTGTGAAATGCTTCCCTGCTCCTGGGCCTATCTGAGGCAAACAGAGTAAAATTTCCTTTCTTAAGCAAGGAAATTTTTACCAAATTTTTGAGCATCTGGACCATTTGGTTAAGTGTTCTGGTCCCTAACAGGGTTCTATTAATCATTTATTCTACTGAAAGAAGTTCTTCCCCTTAGCATTCATTTTTGATAATAAGTCACTGTAAATGAAGTATCTGAAAGTGTAATAGAATAAGAAAATTATGCAATAATTTTTATTGTATAATACAAAAATTACTTTCATGGTTTTAATGATCACGTAGTTATATTTAATAAATAAATAAAAATGAGACAAAAATAACTTTTCTTATTATGTTCTTCAAAGACCAAGAGAGGCCAATGTGAGGAGTTACAATATGGGGTTAAAATTGTACAGAAGCACATGGTGATAAATGGGGGAATTAGAACTTTATTTATGAGTTGTTTCTAAATACTAGACTAATTATTGCGTTGGTCCTGATCATCCTATTTCTTGGCTTTTGGGCAAAAAAGCTTCATCTATCAGTTTTTTTACTCTGTGGATCCTCTAAATTGTTGAATTGAAGTAATACTCAGATGACCATTAAGGCCTTTTGTTGAAGAATGAACTTAATTACAGGTTGACTGCTTTTGTCGTGAAGTCGTTCTCTCAGGCTTTGGGTTTTATCACCATTGATGAGAATGTCGTAAAGAAAGCCGTGACGTGGCTTGTCTCTCAACAGAACGAAAATGGAACATTTAGAGAACCAGGCAGAGTCCTAAACAATAGAATGCAGGTAATACGAGGAAAAGTATTGTCCTCATGTGTCAATAATGAAAGAAGAAAAGAGCAGGGACAGAGGGCTTTTTTTAAAAGAAAGGATTGCTAATTTTAAATTATGGGGACAGAGGTGTGAAAGGTGAGAGAGATCGTTTGCTGTTTAAAGTCCCTTGCATATTTTTTTTCACTCTTATAAGTCGACACGGCGGGTGTAACCAGTCGGCAGGGGATGCTCACTCCTCCATGGCACCTGATCCCACCTCTGATGTTTGGAGGTCCGTGTTTGCTCTGCTCCTATTTTGTATTGTTTGATGGACTTTTGAGTCTGAATACTGTTCGTTATCTTCATATATTTCATTGCTTAACTTTTGTTACGCACCCACTCACTCAACCCCCACCCCCACCCCACACGCACACACACTCGAGCGTTAATGTATCCTCTCCAACGTTGTTGCGAGGGGATAAACTGATTTTTCTTTTTGCAATGGAAACACAATTTTATTTTTTACATTTTCCTTGGAGAATACTTTTATCATTCAAAATGAATAAATCGTTGACGTCACTAGGTTTTAAATATTGAGCATATTGAGTTTTTATATGTTCTATGTCATGAGGTATGTGAACTGTTGCTACAGTTTGATTTATTAATCAGTGTAAATTAATTTGAGCAGTAATAATTATGGATGATTTCTGAGATATAACTGAACGCAAGTGCCATACTTTGCAGCTATAATTGTTGAACTACAACTTTTGGCTTTCTGCATTGAACAAAAACGTTAATGTTGATTTTCGAAAATCTGTTGCTTATTAAAAACACTTTTTCTTTGCTTCAATTTAAACAATATGGCATAAAATACATAAAATGAGTCGGAACTGAGACAACCCGTAATTGGAGACCTCACTGTACGTAGGCAAGCTACATGTATATATATATATATATATATATATATATATATATATATATATATATATATATATATATATATATATATATATATATATATATATATATATTTATTTATTTATATATATATATATATATATATATATATATATATATATATATATATATATATATATATATATATATATATATATATATATATATATATATATATATATATACTAGACGAAATCCCGTGCAAACGCGGGAATTGAATTCTAACAATTCCAGTAATATATAATATAGTTTCTAGTGAAAGTTTTTTACAGACTTATAGCGGGAAGAAATATTTTGTTCAAAGTCACGTAGTTAGTTTCAGAGCAGAAGTAGATATACGCCCCCACCCCTCCCTTTTTATAAAACTTGAAAAATAACAATGACATTAATTGAGGCTTCTTTTGACACCTGTTATACTATGTTATAGATATTATACTACGGGTGCTTCTATTCCATTTCCAGCAAGGATAAAAGAAGCGAATATCCACAGTTTACTGATAAAGACTTCGTCGGCACATTTTTTTTAATAAAAAATAGCTTTTAACACCCTAGGTATTGGCCTAGTATTTGATACAGACTTTTTTCAGAAAGAAAAACAAGATTTGTTTGTGAAAAATGATGCATCCGTATTGCAACTTATAGCAAAGTTTAAGTTTCTCTAATGCAAATCAGATATGTTGGTACCCAAAGTAAGGTCTTGTCTCGAGAAATATTCCTGTGAAACATGAAAGCCCTGGCAGCAACCATTGAATAGATATTAAAAAGCTAACGTTTTTTCAAAAGTAAGTCAAACATCAAGGTTAAATGGTCAAAATTAAAGGTGCCCAAGGAAAGGCCTTCTCACAAAAAATACACATGTGAAATATGAAAGCTGTAGCACCAATTGTTCAAAAGTTATGGCCAAGGTTAAAGTTTTTCAAAGGTAGGTCAAACGCCAAGGTCAAGGTCAATGGATTACAATTGTTGGTATTCATAGGAAGGTCTTGTCACAAAGAATAGACACGTTAAATATGAAAGCCATAGCACCAACTATTCAAAAGTTATGACCAAGATTAAAGTTTTCTAAAAGTAGGACAAACTCCTAAGTCAAGGTAAAAGGGTCAAAGTTGTTGGTATCCAAAGGAAGGTCTTGTCACAAGGATTACACATGTGAATTATGAAAGCACTAGCACCAATTGTTCAAAAGTTATGGCCAAGATAATGTTTTTTAAAGTAGGTCAAACTCCTAGGTCAAGGTCAAAAAGTCAAAGTTGTTGATATCCAAAGGAAGGTCTTGTCACAACTATTACACGTGTAGAGTGTAAAAGCCCTTGCGTCAATTGTTCAAAAGTTATGGGCAAAGTTAAAGTTGGGTAAAATTTTGCAAAAGTTGGACAAACTCCAAGGTCAAAAGATCAAATATGATGGTACCCAAAGCTTAAGAAAGGTCTTGTCACAAGGAATACACACGTGAAATATGAAAGCCATAGCTCCAACCAATTAAAGGTTATGGACAATGTTAAGGTTTTTGCGGACAGGGCAAAAACTATATAACCCCGAATCTTCGATACGGGGACATAAAAACGCTGAAATGTATTGATTAGAGCAAAAACTTTTAACAGCTTTAGTTATATTTGAACAATACCATACTCATTAATTGTCATTTTCTCTTTACATGTAATTAAGTTTATAACGAAATATAAACTGTACTTGGGGGGTTCGTTGTCATGATGCTCTCAATAGCGAATATGCACATTTTACTGATAAATTTATTAGTATTATCCTACCAATAATTTTTGGATATATAAATATATTCACAACTTATAGTGTTTTCAATTGCTCTACCATTATTTCAATGCCCATTCACACCAAACGTTTTTATATTCATGCAGTAATAATCGCTTCGTTTTATTTTTTAACATTAGGCTCGATGTCATATGATGTTCTAGAAATTTCCATCAAGATTAAGATCAGTGAATTAAGAAAACGATTTGCACATTTTGCTTTTTAATCAATTCAAAACTTATTTCTTTTATATCATTTAAATCAAGTTTTGATCGAATAATTCATTAATGACGTCTTATGAAATAAATATACAATTGCTTGTTGTCAGTTTCATTAAAAATCGCCAGTAACTTAGATCCGCCACCACCATACTCTCTTTTATTGCTATTTTAGGACTGTTTACCGAAAATGAAAGTAAACTTTTAATTTACTTTAAGATAATTACTATGCGATTGAAATCTAAATATAGTTTACGGACATCACCTCATACATAGTGTATTCTTAAAGGAATAAGTTTGAACTCTGGTGCAGGCGTTTCGGAGTTTATTTGAAAAAAATATTGATTTATATGTGTATATATATATATAGAGAGAGAGAGAGAGAGGGTACAATTTGAAGTCATTTTAAGGGCAATCATTTTTTTTCTGACATCAAATGAATGAAAATTATATGATAAGAAAAAAATCAATAGCTACCGAATTTATGCGATATAAACTGGGTTGGAGCATTTTACCTTTTTTAGTCGTGGTTTATAAAGCGTTAACGCCCCCTTCCCTGTTTATACCGTATAAATTGGGTAGCTATTATATTCTTTTCTTAAAGAAACTACAAATATTTAATTTATATATTAAAGGGTGGTTCAGCAGCAGGCGAGAGGCCTCTCGCTGCGTTTTCTCTTATTGCTCTCAAAGAAGCCGAGATCATAAAAGGGGTATGTCTTTATTTTTATCGACTCAAAATCTTCTGGTTTTTGAATGGCTCACATGTTAGTGAAAAAATAGATATTGACAATTAGTTTATACACGAATGTGTTCTGAGCTCATCAAACTTCGGCAGGTTTCTAAAAGTAATTAATAAATGTGGTACTATTTCTCCTAATTATCCTATACCAAATCGTTAACAGAGTCAGCCGTTTGCTTTAATGACATCAACTTTCGAGAACACTCGCTGAGTAGTCAAACAACTTCCACTGACTCCATTCATATCAGGGCTCTAATTGGCGACTAATTTAATCGCCATGGCTCCTAAAATTTTTGATTGGCGCCTAAAATTTTTCCACAAGTCGCCAAATTGGCGACCATTTTAAATTGACTTGGCGATCCTCGAATTCCGGAAATTTTCACATTTTTAAAATTTTGTCTGAAAAAGCAAAAAGAAATTTAAAACTAGAGGAAATTATTTTTAGCAATGAACATGTCATGTTTTCTTAGGGACGTCATGGGTCCCTACATTCTATTTACCTTTAAAGTTATCGCCTTAGAAAAATTGCCTGGCGACTAAAAATGTGCAATGGCGACTAATTTTTTTTGGATAAGGCGCCATCTGGCGCCTAAATCTTAGAGGCCACTTAGAGTCCTGCATATTTGACTTCAAAAATTAACTTTGAATAGAACAATAGGTCAAGAAATTGAGGAAAGAAGTTTATCAAGTTTAAATTTCTAGATAGTAAATCCACTAGCAAACTTACTTCATATCTATTTGATACTATTCACACTTTTCATTGATCTTCGAATAGAAATTTTTACATGACATAAGTTTAGTTCCGTGTAATATTGGTAGATAAATATTAGGGATGTCAAATCGGTCAATATTTGATAATCGGTTACTCGGACGATTTTCCGATCGAGTACCCGGGTACTCGAAAAAACTGTAAAATACAAATGTGTTAATTTTATTGAGAGCTGTTAAGCCCCCTGTTTAACCCCATCGATGATTTTCTTAACGTTTTCTATGTTTTTACACAAACATCAAGCAAAACGAAAATGATTTTTTGTACTAAATTGATTTATCAAATAACAAAAAATGCAACAATTAATACATCAATAATTAGAAATGGTTTATAGTTTTTGTTAAGGAAAACGATTTGATCAACGCAAGAGGAAGAGAATTTGTAACGCAGCTTTGCAATGATTAGACAAGCGCAAGAAATTGTTTTTAAAGAAAGAGATAGTGTCGAGATCGCTAGACGTATATTATTCAATGTATTTAATTTATTGTTTAATACATGAATATTGAATGTTTCCCAATATACGCTATGTTAACTTTGAGAGCTAATTTTAAACATTTTTAAAATTTTAGTTCTTTCCTACTGTTTTTTTTTCCACTTTTTTAAAGTGGTAGCGACATTTCTTTTTAAGTCCGAATTCGCTACTGTATGCGAACTAATTATTTTAGGATAATAAACCCTAATTAAACGATGTTCATTAATTACTTATCATTAAAGCCATCCAAAAAATAACGGGCCACAAGAGGTGATAACAGCTGTGTACCAGGTGATTGGTCACGGTAATTACTGTATAAACAAGTACACAGCCACAGACAATAACGGGTATTAACAGGTGTGGGTGACGCTAATTACAAGGTAAACATGGACAATTCATTTTTAAGTTGCATTTTTTGATAAGTTTTTGATAAAAACAAAATTACTTTATTCTTTGAAATAAAAAAAAAAAAATACATCCGAATAACCGATTATCGATTTTAGTATTCGATTCTCGGACGTCCGATCGAGTACCCAGTTAACCGGGTACTCGTTGACATCCCAAATAAATATATATCATTATAACAGTATCTTGATCCGAAGAGCCGTATCACGTCGAGTTGACAGGCGCGGCTCATCAGATCAAACGATGCTCTGCGCCTGTCGATCAACTAGATGTGATACAGTTCTTCCGATCACGTTACTGTTATAATAATAAATTTATTATATACCCCTCTTTAATTAGCAAAAATATTATAAAAGAGAACTTTTTGGATCAATTACCCTTTTTTCATTAAACAAAACCCTTTTTAAGGAACTATTTGAAACGTAATTAAAAACGTCATGTATACTGTGTACTACATAATCAGTTTCAGAGAGAGGTGATATGGAATCAGAAAACCACATTCGGAAAGTCGGATCTCACCGTAATGTGATTACGTTAATTCAAGTGAAACTGAATGATACACAGTTGGGTATATGATAAATATCTTTAGCTATCCGATAGATTACTTTACAAGTATTTATGTTATTAACGTCCAGTTTGTAAATAAACAGGTGTCGAAGTTGACAAGTAAAGCAATACAGAAAGCAAGGACCTACCTGGAAAATGATATAGATCTAATGGATGATGTATACGAATTAGCCCTCGTTAGATACGCCTTAATAATAAGTAACAGCTCAAGAGTCAACGAAGTGACTAACAAACTCAATGATAAAGCAAATGAGAAAGGTATATGTTTGATCGTTGAAGTGAATTCAAACAAAAAGTACAAAGAAAGCACATATTAACACAATTGTAGCTATTCAGTTTTTTGCAATTTTATCCACACGTCTTTGAACAGATGGACTAAAACATTGGTCCAAACCAGAGACTGACAACCAGTGGAAGGGATGGGCTCCTCTTAAAGACCAGGCCAAGGCAGTTGATATAGAAACCACAGCATATGCTCTTTTGGGTCTGGCAATAAATAAAGACTTAGAAGGAGGGTTACCTGTTCTCAAGTGGATTACCTCCCAGCGTAACCCTGGAGGAGGATTTGCGTCAACACAAGTAATGATTTACGTTAAATTTTAATGTATTTACCACATATCTGTTCACATTTCAAAGACAAACTTGACGAATAAAGAAAAGTGACGTTTTTCACCTGATGCACCTATTTTCCCTTTATAGGACACTATCGTGGCGCTGCAGGCTTTAGCAGAATTTGCTACAATGGTATACTACCCAACCTTGAGCATGCGAGTGAGACTGACAAGCAAAACACCAGGTGCATCATTCCAGCACGAATTTAAAGTTACTCAAGACAACGCCCTCATTCTCCAGACCACAGACGTGTGTACAACTGTGATATAGTATTGCTTTTGAAAAAGAATATTCAATATGTTATTAGTATTTGAGCATGTTATGGTTGCATAATATATTTTCACATTCATATAGATTCCCTTGGAAGTGAAAAACCTTGAGGTCATGGCGGAGGGATCCGGCGTAGCTTTAGCTGAGGTTCAAGAATAGCATTTTTATTGCCTTCAAATCATACATATGCATGTAAATAATAATATAACTACCTATCTGATTCTTTCTTACAATTCCGTGCTATATTTCTTTCATAGATATCAACGTACTTCAACATTAATGACGACATTGAAGCTTCTTCTTTTGACGTTAATGTGACACTTACCGATGAAACACAAAAAGGGTTCACAGTAAAAATTTGTGGAAGGTAGTTAAGAAAGTGAAGATAATTGAAATAACATTCTCAATTTATCAATTAAGCTTTAATTACGCATATGTATATTTCTCTTCAAGATGGCTTAAGGAAGGTCATTCCGGAATGTCTATGATGGATATCGGAATACCCTCTGGTATGTCGCCCGATCTGGATACACTGGATACTTCTAAAGCTCCCATGTACAAACGTAATGAGATGGGTCATAGGAAATTATCCTTATATTTTGACGAGGTATGTCTCTTGTATTTTTTTTCTAATTTTGCATACCAATGGAAATGTTTTTAAAGAGTGAATAATTTTTTTTTTTGAAAAGTTGATGTACATGTATCACATCCTTTTATTGTCGTTTAGTTTGACAGTCAGGCCCAGTGTGCCTCTGTATACATGGCCAACACGGATAAAGTAGCAGAGAAGCAGCCATCTGTCATTAGACTCTATGATTATTACGAACCTAGTAAGTAGTGATGGATCATTCTATTGATATTTAATGTTACCGCTATATAAAATAAAGAAGAAAAACACGAAAAACCACAGTAAAGCATTAGACCTTTCATTATATCTTCAGAAGCTTTACAACAAAAATGAAAAAGATACAAGTATATATATATATATATATATATATATATATATATATATATATATATATATATATATATATATATATATATATATATATATATACTTTTTTCCCTTCAGAGAATCAAGCTACCACATTTTACTTGTCAAAGGTTTTGGCGGGCTCGGGTCTTTGCGATGTGTGTGGTAGGGAATGCTTCTGTGCAGACAAGCAAACAAGGTAAATTGTTATAAATTTCATGGTCAAGTGAATATTAAACGTACATGCATGTTTTCAGCTGAAAGGTTTAACAATTTGGAAAACATTTTGATTTTAAAAGTATTTCAACTAATTTTATTTCTTACTGTTTTTCAGTCTTATAAATATGGCAATCGACACATTGGTGCAATAATTGTTTCCACTACTCGAAGCTAGAAGTGAAATCCTTGTAATAAAGTAAAAATTCAGCTACAATGCTTAAAATGTATAAAGGTTGCCAGTATTCTTACTTTGTCATTTTATATTAAGTTAAATTATACTAAAATACACACAAGCTGAATTTATTCTTTCTCTGTATTAAATCATCAGCTGACTTCAATATAGAGTAACATTTGTTTTATATACAGTATAAAATTATACCTACAGAGGCATGTATATACCGTAAAAATCATTATTATATGCATTCTCATATGTATAAAGTAGATAGATCAAGAAAAAATAATTATAATAATTACACACATAAGAGATGAGCGTCATTTTTTGATTTGGTTCAACCATAGGTAGTAAAAATCCTCTTGTATAATGCTTAAAAGTTTGAAAAGATGCTTCAAACATGGAGGTGTATCCCTGGAGAAAATTATTGCAGATTTGGCGCAGAGTAAAATTTTGTAAAATTTGTCATCACATAAGTGGTTTCAAATACAGTACAGTAATAAACAATAAAAAAAATAATTTTTGACAATTCTTTATTTCCGCAAAATAACCCCAAGGCGAACACTCTGTTACATAGAAATTGCATAATTTTACCTCGCAAATATATGCAAGTTTACAGTGCAGATAATCAACGTCTGTTGATTAGAACTTAGGAACACACATCAACCAACAATTTTTTAGGGCTAATTTCAATATTCGTTCTATTTTTCTTCTTTTAAATGCATTGCAGTTTGAAATAATGCATGAAATATGGAGATAATGAACAGTAATCAAACTCAAAGTCCATTGAAACAATACAATTCGGGAGCAGAGCAAACACAGACCTCTAAAAAAAACAGAGGTGGGATCAGGTGCCATGGAGGAGTGAGCAATCCCTGTTGACTGGTCATACCCGCCGTATGATCTTTGTCATAATCAGGCAACCGGAAAAATCTATAGACAATTTATTGTTTATGTAATGGCATAAAATTAGTATGAAAAATGCCAGTCAGCATTCGACTTAATGATAGACTGTATTTGCTGACAAGGTAATTGTATCGACCATAGAACTTGTGAATTGATGACTTTAAACGAGACTGTTGATATCCTAATTTTCAGCAACTTGTTTGTCAATAGTTTGCCTCGTTTTTAGAATTGTTCGTAGGTGGAGCATGCTCTTGCGTATATAATCAACTGGGAGATATAAACCCCATATGCAGTTGATAAGGATATTGCTACATGATTAAGGGAAGCTGACGATAGAAAAGTTGAAATCATTACATTTATAATAATGTTTTGTTGTTAGCTAGGTAACCATTAACGTCTTTTTCTAGTAAAATATCCAAATATGAAACAGATGTGGTAGACTCTGTGGTATCTTTCATTTCAAATTAACTTAGATATATCGAGTAGACATATGAATGGAATCATATATGAAGATAAGGACCAGTATTCAATCTCAAAGGTCCATTGAAACAAAACAAATTTGACGCAAAGCAAACACAGACTAAATACATCCGTTGTGGGATCATGTGCAATGGAGGAGTACGCCTTGGGGATTTTAAGTATCAACGTCTGATTAACACCATTTCTCGAATATATTGTTGTACAGTACTCCTGAAGTTTCTCCTTAACCGTTGTTTTTCGAGGAGTAGAGAAAGAGGCTTAGTAGAACATTTACTGGAACCCATTATGTATCTTTGTAAGGATTTTTATGAAGTTTAGGAATCAAGTACAGGTATGGTTATTCAAATTTATTTTGATTGTTGGGGATATTAAAAATATTTAAAACTGACATGTTATTTTGAAGAATTCCCTCCTTGGAAACGGAGCTATGAGTATAAATTGGATTAAAACTTGCAAAATTAAATCCCAGTTCCTCTAAAATACAATTAAAATAATGAACCTTACAAACAAAGACAATGTTGTTACCTGCTTTGTCAGCTGGAATCGGTGCATACTGATCGTGTAAACTATCTAATTATTTTTTTCACTTCTGAATTATTGAAGACAGATGGATAGATGGTTTTCATATTCCCCCCAGTCGCTTAAAGCGAGATTTTAACATCCATCTGATACTTTTATTCCATTCTAACAAAGTGTCAAGGTCTTCATTTTCATGTTTGGTCCATCACCTGGAGTAATTTTCGACAGCATTCATAATATTTATAAAACTATGACGCCAGTTGAAAGATCGGGGTTCCCTAAGTTTAAGCCCTTTTAAAAAGAAGGAGGGATTTAAGGTCCTCATCATTTACTATATTTACGTCATCAGTAATGACGTGTCCAGCAGGACTATAGTTCTAAGGTGAAGAAGAATATGAACACGTTGGAGGATTGCGTTTCAAATGTTCGATATCTATGCATTGTAGAGGGGGGGGGGGTTGTAATTAAAAAGTTTGGAAGCATAGTCGACGAATATTTGTAAGAAATACATGTTGTGGACCTTTTTTGATTGAGAATATTACTTATTTTAACTACGTCAATTCCTTTGTTGGCATATTGAAGTTTAAGTAGCAAACGGGCTGTTTGAGCAGAATTTTCTTCCGTAAAAAGTGGCGGTTTAAAAAGCCTATGATTTGCAATATCCATAATCACAGATTCGAGCCTATATTCCGGTGACGAAGAATCCAAATATGCACTTTCCTTGACTTTTCAAATAGACTATTTAAAACTTTTAAAGGGACAGAGTAAAGCTTGGTGCAAGTATGATGAAGGCCTGTTTATTTATCCAAGGTAGTAAATCAAAGAGGACATCGTGTATAATACAAGTAGGTTAAAATATATAAGTCTGATCACATTCACATTGCTACACTGTAGACTTTAAAGATTCCTTTCACTATCGACATTGTCATTGCTGCCATATGAATAGGCCGTGCCTAGTTCTCTATTCCAGCATTCCTCTCGTTGTCTACAGAAAGGTGTACTCAATGATGGGCTATTAGTATGATGGTAAATCTTTTCTGAAATTCTAACTTTCATGGACTAAATAGAATGATTAGGTAAATTAAAGTGCTTGTATACAAGCTGCTTGCCTCCGTTGTTAATTTGAAATCTATGCCATGATATTCTTTTATTAAGCGAATCCTTGGTTTCACCAACATAAATAAGACAACAAGGGTACATTCTATTCTGTAGACAACATCAGATGATTTGCAGTTCAGATTTTCCCAAGTTTTGGTATAGAAGCTCTGTCCAGTATGATTGCTGGAAAAAGAATATTTTGTAATCAAAACATCACAGGTCTTACACTTTTTGACATAACATTTTGGAATAGAAGATACTGGATTGGAAAAGGAATCTTTAAATATATCTCTAAAAGAAACTTTACATTCTTTCAATATCTGATGACTGTACGTAGGACATATCTTTAATATCCCTTAGGATTATCCGAGGGACACCGATTGAACTTTTTTGTGTCCCTGATAGACTCAAAAGAGAGACACCTATTTATACTGGGCAACGCGTCTACCAGTATCTTTTCGTTATGCTGTGTACTACGCATGAATGAATAAGTAAAGAACGACAAGTAACCTCAGGGGCAGACTGTCCACCAGCAGAGACACATGTTCCTTGGTTAATATGAAACATGGAGATTTCTGCATTTCTTAATTAACCCCAAAAAATTTCTTTACTTTGTAAAAATCTTACCAGGTTTTATTGCAGATTTTCATGCATAATATATCCAATAATTATATCGTCATAATAAAGTGTTATATAACTCTACCTTTAAAAATCTTTGCCTGATATACATAATTCTATGATAAATTCATGAAAAAAGGAAAGTGAACCTTGGTTTTAACAAATTGTGTACATAAAATTATTCACAACTCGTAAATTTACTTACCTTGTCATTGGTCATTTGCAAAATTTTTTTTGTTAAAAAACATTCTGATTGTACACACAAGTACTCTGAAGTTGACAATAAAAAGATGCTTGATTTTCTGATTGACAATATCTATGTGGTTTTTGAGACCAGGTCTTCCAACAATCTATTGGAATTTCCATGGGTACCAATTGCGCCCCCTTATTAGCAGACCTTTTTTTGTATTCATATGAAGCAGAATTTGTCCAAAATCTTATATGTAATAAGAAGAAAACACTTGCTGTGGCCTTCAACTCGACATTTAGATATATCGACGACGTATTGTCAATTAACAATGGTTATTTCCATATTTATGTCGATATATATATATATATATATTCCGGTGAGCTTGAGATAAAAGATACTACAGAGTCTGACACATCTGTTTCATATTTGGATATTTTACTTGAAAAAGACGTTAATGGTAATCTAACAACCAAGCTTTATTAGAGCGTTCGCTCTAGAGTCGCGGAGTAAGGAGTTGATCATTACGTCGCGGGTTCCAATCCCACTGTGGGACGTGGAGACCGGTCCTTCGGATGAGACCGTATAAACCGAGGTCCCGTGTCACAGTAGGTGCTGGCACGAAAAAGATCCCTCACTGCTCAATGGCCCTAAGTGCCGAGTATAGGACAAAATTTGCAGCTCTCCACCGGCAAGTGGTGGCGTCTCCATATGAGTGAAAAATTCTCGAGAGGGACGTTAAACAACAAACAAAAAACCAAGCTTTATGATAAACGTGATGACTTTAACTTTTCAATCGTCAACTTCCCTTACTTATGCAGCAATATACCTTCATCTGCATACGGCGTTTATATCTCTCAGTTGATTCGATACGCAAGAGCATGCTCTACGTATGTACAATTCTAAAACGAGGTAAATTATTGACAAACAAGTTGATGAAACAAGAATTTCAGCAGTCTTGTTTAAAGTCATCATTTCGTAAGTTCTATGGGCGATACAATGACCTTTTCTGCAAATACAGTTTATCATTGAGTCGAATGCTGACTGACGTTTTTCATACTAATTGTTAGGCCATTATTTACATACTGAATTGTCGACGGATTTTTCCGTTATTTCCCGATCATGACAAGGAGCAAACGGCGGGTGTGACCGGTCGGCAGGGGATGCTCACTCCTCCATGGCACCTGATCCCACCTCTGATGTTTTGGAGGTCCGTGTTTGCTCTGCACCTATTTTGTAATGTTTAGTGGACTTTTGAGCTTGAATACTGTTCGTTTATCTCCATATATTTCATGTTTATGATATTCTGGGTGATGAATCAATGAAACAGAGATGATAATGAATTTAATTACACGTATCACGTATTACAATATACAACGACTTTGCTACAAAAATACAGTTTCTTCGATTCAATATATTAGCATACTTAAATCATTTTCGTTCGTTAAACAAGGTAAATACCTTATTTCATTATTGTCATCGATTCTTGTAAAATATTCCTTCACTTGATGCGACAGGTAATCATCTGATCTAAATTATCAAATGAGCTTTTCTAATCAAACGTCTCTAACAATAATGTAGTTCTGGTTGTTTTTAATGAGATACTTTGCTGCATATGTGATTATAGATTTAATTCCAATCGTAGAAATTACCACGATACTAGAAGTTTTCAATATATAATCGATGTAGAGAATATCTATGTATTCTGTTTCAAGTTTTTATCCAAAAATCAGACAAAAGTATAAGTTAGAATAGCATTTCGATATAATTCCTTAGATTATTTTTTTCAGAAGTCGACGAATAAAGTTGTTTAGTTTAAAGTACTCTAAAATCGTATAACTCTTTATTTTCAAATTGACAGGCTTAACGAAGTCTGGCATTTTGAAACGATTTAAAAATCATTCCTTTTGTAGAAACCAAGGCAACGCTGTATTATGAAATAAGGAGACTGATGAACACGAATCTGTATTTTTATGCAATTATAATTAAACTATCAAACTATTTTATTTAAGACAATATGGCAACACCATCGAAATCGTAAAGAAAAATTAGCTTGAGGTAGTGATGATTAAATATTTCATTGAAATCAAATATATATATATATTTTTTTTAAAAATCGAATGCAGAAAAAGACACTAACAGATAGCGGACAGTTTGTCAATACACATTTTTAAAAAAAATTTTAACGTCCAGTAGAATTATAAATATGTCAAAATGACATAAACATAATTTTTTTGTGAGAAAATTTAAAGAAAAAAAACAGAGCCTACATTGTCCGGAAAACCATGCCTTATTACGCTACCTTTCTACATCACCCTTGTGTCATTTTTTTATATCTATGTGAATATTACATTTCAACATATACATATATATATATACAGTACCAACCAGACCCAACCTGACACAAAGCAGTCCCAGAGAGGTCCCAGAGCAGTCCCACAGAAGTCCCACAGCGGTCCCAGCAGTCCAGCGGTCCCAAAAAGCAGTCCCAGCGGTCCCAGAAAGCAGTCCCAGCAATCCCAGGGGGCGGGGTTTATTAATTTAATGGGCGGAGCTCACTCAGAAATGAGATTACCAATAAACAATGTAACTATAAAAGACAATGGAAATTGATGATGCATTTCTTTCTGAGCAGTAACAATAAATATTTACAATTCTTGTGTGACAGTCATTTCTGAACTGTTAAGAAATCACAGAAACAAATAGAAACAAATAATAAATATTGAACAAAGAAGGTGTTCACTCCTACTAATAACATGAATATTTAAACAAAGTTATGTGGTATATTAATTTTTCACCAAAATAAATCAATTTCTTTATTTTCTGTGATTGATATTTGTTTCCATATTTTATTAAAAATTAAACTTGAATTATTTTTTTTTCTATCAGAATTAGTTTAAATAGATTTTATACTTATAGAGTAAGGCCGATTCCCATACTATACTCTGAATGCTTTTTTCTTATTAGAAAGTACTGGGGCTTTTGAAAAATTCTTTGTAAAATTTTGCCGAGTATTATATTTCAGTCATGACTATTTTCACTGACTTGCCAATTTGATTATCGTTAGATTCTCTATGTAACAGAAAACAATAACACTCAGTTTTAAGTGTTTTATTCTATAAACGTTCGAGTGTACATCTATTAATCACGAGAATGGAACCCTCAGATTATGTTTTAAATTAATTAATCCCGAAATAAATCTATACACATTATTGAAACAAAGATTTTTTGCAGTTCATAGATTGAAAAAAGTGTCATTGTTGACCAGCGTGTTCAGCGATGTGTAACACTGATACCATTCATTGACTTTCTGCTAATCATGCCCAAAGGCGATTGAAACCTCAAGTGTTGACAACACACAATTCCCGATATTTTCAAATGTTTATTTTTTTTTAAAATAAATGTACCTTTTTAATTACTTGTTTATAAATTAAAAACTAACCAATAAATAAATCCCCAAATACTTGTTCACATTGTTTATATAACGGAAGAATGGTAGAATAATTTTACTTCATGGTCATTTAATAAAAATTATTAGGTTTTATTTGAGGGCGGTAAAAATAGCATGGATAGCAAGGAATGCGCTTTTTTAGCATGGTTTTAGCTTTTTTCAATTAAAAAAAAAATCCAGTACAGTACTTCCCTCTGAATATCTTACTGTAATAACATGTTTTGATTTTTTTAAATAGTGCTAATGCAAACTTCGAGTACATAATTTGATAGCACTAATTAGTTAAATAGGCCTAGATAATTTTGTTTCAAACACTTGTATTAAAGTTTAATTTAAGGGATAAAAATCATCTCCTGACTTCCCTTTTTAATTACTTTCATTTTTTAAAAATTAATTCTAGACTACAGTTGTGTAAATTTAGAGCCCCTGAAGACATATAGTAATTACATGTACAATATATATATCTACTTGTTAAAATTTTGTAAGAAATCCTTGTTCTTTTATTTTTTATCTTAAACACCACTCTGCTGAAAGTAAACAAACAACAACAGGGAGACTGCAAATTCAGAATACACAAGGGGCGGAGCTATCATGTCACTCAGAACCTCTTTCACGCATGAGTGAACAAAGCAGTCCCAGAAAGCAGTCCCTGGAACTGCTGGGTCTGCATTTTAGAGCAGTCCCACAGCAGTCCCAGAGCAGTCCCATAGCGGTCCCAGAGCAGTCCCACAGCGGTCCCGCAGCGGTCCCAGAGCAGTCCCGGGGACTGCTTTCTGGGACTGCTTAGGTGTCAGGTTGGGTCTGGTTGGTAATATATATATATATATATATATATATATATATATATATATATATATATATATATATATATATATATATATATATATATATATATATATATATATATATATATATATATATATATATGGGGGGGGGTGTATGTGTGAGTGTGTGTGGGTGGGTGTTGATGTGTGTGTGTGTTACTTCGTTAATCTTTATAATGAATTTAGCGCCTTTCAGAACTTGTGTGCTTAATAGACGTAAGAGCCGTTGTGACGTGGAAAATTAAATAATGCAAATGAATATTTCGAGGGAAAAAATTACAAATTGATTTTCAACATACAATTATTATACTTTTACAAATTAAATTTAATAGAATAAATGCTTTTAATTAAATTGAGCCAAAACAATATACATATTGATGTTCCTATTGTTTTTAAAATGCATATAACTCCTACTGTGTATTCTACCGCAAAGTTTTGTGTGTGTTATAGTGGATTGAATGTGGTTGATTTCTAATGGATTTCATAAAGAAAAGAACACTGAATGTAACGCGTGGTATTCAATTTGTTGGTACGGCCAGGTGCTGTTTTAGGACCGACGACATCCAAAACTACGAATTCAATTCTTAAATAAAGGCTTAGAAGGAGGGTTACCTGTTCTCAAGTGGATCACCTCCAAACGAAACCCTGAAGGAGGATTTTCATCAACACAAGTTGGTTTATCAATTACCTTTTTTGTTGATTATCCAAAGTTCGTATTGTAGTGACCATTTTAGGATTTTAAACCCGATGCTTTTTTGATTGTATGTATGTGTACAAAAGGGAACATATTTGAAGTCATGAAAATCTAATTACTTTCTGTAGATGATATTTCCTTTTGAAGGACACTATAATTGCTCTCCAGGGATTGGCAGAATTTGCTACTAATGGTTTATAGACCTAACTTTAACATGAGTGTGACCTTGACAAGCAAAACTCTACGTGTACCTTTCAATCAGAAATTCTCAATTACCCAGGACAATGCACTTGTTATACAAACAGCAGAAGTCGCCCGCGTGGCGCAATGGTTAGAGCGTTCGCTCTAGAGTCACGGAGTAAGGAGTTGATCCTTACGTCGCGGGTTCCAATCCCACTGTGGGACGTGGAGACCGGTCCTTCGGATGAGACCGTACAAACTGAGGTCCCGTGTGGCACTAGGTGCTGACATGAAAAAAATCCCTCACTGCTCAATGGCCCTGAGTGCCGAGTATAGGTCAAAATTTGCAAAATTAAACAATGAAAAACAAACAAACAGCAGACGTATGTAGTCCACTTGAGAACACGTTACCCTCATTCTACGCAGGTAGGTTAAGGCTTCCCGTAGAATATCACCGTGCACTCTGTGCCTTCTCATCTTTGAACTACCAAAATATGACGTCATAATGGAAAATGACGTCAAGTCACTGCAAACCTTGAGGTGTTATGACGGGGAGGGTGTCATGAACTTTACACTTTATTTCAAACTGCATGTAAAATGCTAAATAGCTATTGCAAAATTCACGGGTCGTTAAAGGTTTTTTAAGTCTTATATGTCCGAATATTTTAAAAATACACCGCTTACCTACCCTTGATTGAAATTCAGCATGTTCAAAATGATTATGAAAAATATACTTTTGAAAAGTACTCTGTTTTATACCCGTGGTTGGAGGTAGAATTTATTTTGTGTTTATAAAAGAGTCTGGCGCAGGTGATTAATGAGGATTAATCTGAGAATTTTTGTGGAAATCTGTAAGAAGAGGTTGTTCTCTAACTGAATCTTGCTTGGGAAAAATGTGTGTTGGCTTTGTTTTAATAAAGATTACGATATTGTGTGGAAAATACCCTCAAATTTGTAGGTAAGTTGAATTTCTCAGGAAATATTTTGTATCTTAGTAATACTATGACTTTTCCCAAGCACATTTCGGATACACAAGGATACGATGAGTTTATTTATATTACAAAATGTAAATAATTATTGTGTTAATCAGCTGCGCCGAAGCGATTTATGTGGGGCACTTCAAAAAATTATAAATGACCGTCACGTGATCAACAAAGTCATGTGATATCATAACAAATATGTTAATATATAGCCGAGGATACCCTCTATATAAATTGGGAGTACTTAAGTTCAAGGCTTATAAATTAAAACCAAAACCGACCTTGCAATGACATATTATGTTTTAAGCGCATTTTAAAGCTTCGGGAAGCCTTAACATAGCTGCGTAAGTCTTTGTTCAAGCATTGGATTAATACTTTTGGATGTCGTCGGTCCTAAAACAGCATGCACCTGGCCGTGCCGACAAATTGAATGCAGCGCGTGACATTCAGTATTCTTTTCTTTATGAAATCCATTAAAAATCAAAATTTAAGAAGGTTCGATCCTATGCTTTTGAGCAGATTTGTGTCTGGATCTTTATTTCTACAAAACTGCATCATATTTAAGTTCTTACATTAAATTTGGATTCTCCAATACAAATCAATCTTTATTCAATTCAAAAACTGCGATTAAATTCCAAACAAATAGGATTAAAGACATACGCAACTCACCTTACCTACTGATAATTTTTCAAGATATTCCTTATTTGAGATTATAGACAAAAAATCAGCATGCTTTACCAGGGGTTTTGAAAAGATGTTTATTGATGAAAATTCTTGTATAATTCAAATAAAAATATACAAAAATTACTAAACATTTATTCTAGATGTTTTGTTTAACCAAACTTAAGCTTGTTTTACAAAAAGTGTACAACAGCACATATAGATATTAAAATGTATAACACGGTGCCTTTAAGTATTGGAACTCTTCAACTCCAGGGAAAAAAAAATAAAGTTTAAACAACTACAACTACGTTGTCCTTAAGCCAGAAACTATTTTTTGTGGCGGAAGATTTTTTTTAAAAAATGGTCGTTTTAAGACTTTAAGATAATTTTCTTGCTTGTTAAAGTTTTAATGCCAGAAAAAAGACATTTTTGATTGCAGAAAGGTCAAACAACTGATTGTGCAAAGCAGTTTGAAATTTTTTCTTATAATTTTAATGTGTCTTTTTAGGTCACCTGAGTCTTCAGGTAATTTATTGCTATCCGTTTTTGTCCGTCGTCGTGCGTCGTGCGATGTACGTTAACATTTCAACATTTTTAGCTTCTTCTCTGAAAGACCCCGGGGGCCTGAGGGGTTGGGCTAAAACCACCAAAATTAATGCAATCTTTAAAAATATTCTTCTTTACTCCTGGGCATCAAGAAGTCAAACTGTTGGCATGATTGTAATAAGCATTGAGCCCTCTACCAAATTTGTGAAATTCATGGCCCCTGGGTAAGGGGTTCTGGTGTTAGGGTGGGGCTATATAGGCAGGGTTTTCCATGAGCTGTTTTACTGTGTCGGCCCCGACACAGTAACGATTCAAATTATATGCGTGCGACACAGTAAAGAATTTTGCGACGCAGTAAGATGTAATAATCAAAAAATCAGAACATAAATTCTCTCTAACTGAAACTTTAATCAAACAAATCTACCGTCTTTCAATTTTTAAGGCAGAACACTTAATTATCTCTTAATAAGGGCACTTTGTCTTGCTTCACCTTGCATAATCAATTATCTCCTAGACCCTCGCTGGACTTAACACATGAAGGAAAAAAGACAAATAATACGTTTTCTCACTTCCATATAACCGTATAACTGCCAGCTGAATTTAAAAGAATTTAAAGACACC
Organism: Saccostrea echinata; assembly: GCF_033153115.1. Taxonomy (NCBI): domain Eukaryota; kingdom Metazoa; phylum Mollusca; class Bivalvia; order Ostreida; family Ostreidae; genus Saccostrea; species Saccostrea echinata. Next base: position 5,433,242 of record NW_026889806.1, on the reverse strand, counting down.
CCCTAAAAGTATTTTACTATTCTAAAGTTTCTTTTTTTTAATTCGTAAATTCGATCAACTGACAAAAATCACAGCAAATTTACTTTTAAAGTGGGGAAGTAGATCGATTTTATCGACCAGAATTTCCTCTGCCCTCCAGAACATGTGTAAAATATGAAGTTAAATATACATCGTATTTTAAAAAAAATATCAAGGTTTAATATACACGAAGTTATAGAGAGTGATATATAGAGAATATTACATACATGTACTAAAATCCATGCCATATGTCATATCAGCCCGAGCGGCCTCATATCAGCCCGAGGGCCGAAGGCCCGAGTGCTGATTTGGGGCCCGAGGGCTGATATGACATATGATATGGATTTTAGTACATAGTATTCTATTTATCATTTATTTAAAATACTTAATATGCGAGTTCCCATAAAATCATTGAAGAATGTTTCGTGCATGTGTATGACATTTTTCTTTAAAATCTAATAAAGCAAATCTTAGGTCTTTGAAAACAAATTAAGTCCACAGATGTTAGTAAAGAATTATTTTACACGTATATTTAGTTAAAATCAAGTTAATTAACTTTTAAACTTTAAACAAATGTTACTTCCGGCTTGATATGGATTTTTGCACACACACACCCCCGGTCCGATACGTGATATGGATTTTCAGACTGGTCCTTGATATGGGGTATTGTGACGTCAATCGTATCGCACAGTGCAGAATCGGTGTATTTATTACTAAGTATATGATAAAATTATATTATTTAAGGTTTTTTGTTATATCGTACTTATTTTTTTAAAGTTGTGTGTGTGTGTGTGTGTGGGGGGGGGGGGGGGACAGTTGGTTTGTCTTATATGTACATTATCATATGGAAAAATTGTTTGCAATATCCATTCCATTAATAATTTTTTTATTAATATGTAATCATACCATTTGTATAACTAATTGGTGATTCAAAAAAGTTGAGTGTGTATGTGTGTGAGGGTGTATTTGTGTGAGTGTGTGTGTGACTATAATGAATGGTGGTTCGGTTGCGAATTCGATCGTGAAAATACCACGAATATTAGCGGTTCTCGTAAAGTCACAGTAAAATTTCAAATGATGGAGAACCCTGAAAGATCATGTAGTGAAAGTGAATTATTTCTTTGAAAATCTTCTTCTCTGCTCCTGGGTTGTAAATAAACTAAGTAAGTACCTAGTTATGATGAGGAAGAGTGCCTTTTCTAAAATTGTGAATTTCATGGTCCCAGGGTCAGTGGCTCAGGTGTTAGAGCGGGGCTCTATTGATTATATGGTGAAAATGCATTAATTCATTGAAAATCTTCTTCTCTGCTCCTGGGTAGTAAATAAACTAACCAAGTATATAGTTATGATGAGAAAGAGTGCCTCTTCCAAAATTTTGAATTTCATGGCCCCTGGGTCAGAGGTTCTGGTGAAGTGGGAGAGGGCTCTTTTGATTATATAGTGAAAAGGCATAATTTCTTTCAAAATATTCTTTCTACGACTGGTTTTAAAGCAAAGAAACAGGTGTATGGTTATGATGAGAATGGGTGCTTCTTCCAGAATTGTAAGTTCATGGCCCTTGGATCAGATGCTCTGGTGTAAGGATGGGGCTTTATTTATTTAATAATATAGTGAAAAATGAATTTCTTTGAAAATCGTGTATGCTTCAAGGCATATTGGAGGCGAACAGAGTAAAAATTTTAATTTGCAAGGGTATTTTTACCAGAATTTTGAACACCTGGACCAGTTAGTCAAGTGCTCTGGTCCTGGCCAGGGCTCTATTAATTTCTATTCTGCTGAGCAAAGTTATTCCCCTATGCCATTCACCTTTGATAATTAATCACTGTAAATAATGTATTTGAAAGGTTAATAGAATAAGAAAATTATGCAAGAATATTTATTGTATAATACAAAAAGTACTTTCGTCGTTTTAATGATCAGGTAGACTTGGAAATAATAGATGAATAAAAACGAGACAAAACTAACTTATCTTTTTAAATGTTTTTCAAAAACCAAGATAGGCCAAAGTGAGAAGTAATAAAATGGGGTTAAAAAATAGTCATTTTGTTACTAGTCTGCATCGTAACAGTGATAAATGAGAGACAGATAAACACTAGACCAATTATTTTGTTGATTCTAATCATACTATTTTTCTTGCTTTTGGGCAACAAAGCTTCATTTATCAGTTTATGGATCCTCTAAATTGTTGTGTTGTACTCAAGTGACCGTTAAGGTCCTTGGGCCTCTTGTTTAAAGATTAGAATAATAGTATGTTTTGTCCAATTATGGATAAATATATTAGAGGGAAAACTTCGAAGGTGTGATTTATGATTAAGACACAATTTCAGTGCAAAAAGGTCATACTAAATGTACCGTAGCGCCAAAAGAAGCATATTGACCCCCATTATTTGCTTTCATTTTTAATCAAGCTATGTGTGTTGATACTAAAAGAATACTTGCCAAAAATTTCTTACTAGGACTTTAGACATCAGGTTTCCAACCTCGCTAAGTACTGCAAACTGTCCTCAAACTATAAAAAAAAATAATGTAAAAGGCTCGTCTCAATAATATTTAGAGTACATCATAATTTTTTGAAAAATAGCCGAAATAATCTCGAGTTTCTTCTTTTCTTAAACATCGTCATTATAAATTCTATAAGTATCATCACGGAAATATTTTGTCTGCAATTGTTACACAGGATGGTTGTGATCATTTTACTTTAACTTTTCCCCTCAGATTTCAGTTGACGTTAAGAGGCTTGGGGTGAAAACTGAATGGCCCGATAGCTCTGGCAGAGGTACGGAAAATATTACACAGAATGGTATTATCTATGTAATTTTTATGTGTGAATTGATTTATTTGTGATGCTTTTAGAGATATCTACTTATTTCAATACTGATGAAGAAATAGAAGTTTCTTCCTTCGATATAAATGTGACACTTACTGATGAAACTAGCAAAGGATTCATAGTCAAAGTTTGTGGAAGGCATAAGTTGTAGCTATAAATTGTTGTAGCTATAAATCAGAAAGGGCATCAAAGATTCCATAGTATTTGTTACTAAGATTTGATATATATTTTCCAAGATGCTGAAAGAAGGCAATTCTGAAATGTCTATGATGCATATCGGAATATCCTCCGGAAGGACCCCTGATTTAGATACAGTCGATACATCTTAAACCCCAATGTATAAGCAGAGTAAGATAAGATATAGGGAATTATCATTATATTTTGATGAAGTTAAAACTTAAAGATACACTATTACAGTGAAATATATGGAGATAATGAACAGTATACAAGCTCAAAAGTCTATTAAGCATTACAAAAAAGGTGCAGAGAGCAAACATGGACCTCCAAAACATCATAGGTGGGATCAGATGACATAGAGGAGTGAGCATTCCCTGCCGACCGGTCACACCCGCCGTGTGCTTCTTGTCATGATCAGGAATAACGGAAAAATCCGTCGACAATTCTGTGTGTAAATTTGTAAAAAAAAAAAAAAAAAAAAAAAAAGAAATTTCGCCTTGTCTGAACGTAAAAAAACCCTAAGCGTGAAGAGTTATCGTTCTTTGCAATAATATGCTTAAAAATGAACAAATAAATTAAGAGATATATAGCTCTGTTGAATTTGTAGAAAGTTTTATTTTACAATTAAACACGTTGACTAAATTTTTTTTTTCAAATTAAAAACACCTCAATCAGTAATCTTAATCATTTTAAATTTCTTTTTTCCCGGAGGATTCCATTAAAAACTAAATTTTATTCCTTTTGCACAACATTATATATATATACTACTGAAGGTGTTTAACAAGGGGAGTAGGTTGTACTGCGCCAGTGTAAGAAATGAAATGCACTAGTAGCAGAAGAAGCTACGTTCATGGTGCTATGAACGCAACTGGTGAGTGCAGGTTCATAGCGGGAGAGTACAGAGAGTATGCAAATATAAAAGAATATTTTTTGGTATTTCCATCATACAAAAGAAAATCATTTCTAAGACTTTATTTCATCTCTTTTAAAACGACAATGTTTAAAAAATGATTTTGATCTTATCAATTTTGTGTTTATTTTTAGCCTTAACAGTAAGGAATTTGACTACATTCCAGTTGAAATATTGGTGCTATCATGAAAATCTGAAGGACACATCTTTATGATAATGATTTCTTGTGTGCTTAGTCAGTGAGGGAATTTTGCATTTAATCATGACTGAGAAAAATTATTTCTGTTTTCTCTTCAAACTATTCAATAGTTTTGCTGTATTATGCTCTATGTTGTTTGTTACATATGGCCCTATGTATGATGTTTATTGATTCAAACTATAAATGAAAATATTTTTGTAGTGTTGTGTTGTTGATCATTAATACATCTGTATGACCACCTTTTCAACAGAATCATTGCGCGTTAGTATTTATTTACTTTGAATTTGATGATGTAATTTTTTTTATGTTGAAGATAGTTAAAATTGAATTTTATTAGTTAAATGTACTCAGTAAGAGCAAATTTAAAGATGTGATTATCATTGTTGATACAATTAAGAATGTAGATTTCTTCAGAAAAATACGTTGTGTTTCCCAACTCTCTTCGCCATACTTTTAGTGAAGTTGAGATGAAATATGCAATTCGCCTTCGTACATAATTTTGAAGTTTCTGGTATATCTGATTAAACATTTACAATTAATTATATAAATCAATCTTTACATTGTAGTTTGATAATAAAAAAAACTGTATGGGGATTACATCAATCAACATCACAATGTTTACAAAACTTGTACGAAGGAATGAGCTGTTCAGATTAAGACATAGCATTAATCAAGCATTTGCTTGTGATTTCAAGCATTTGCTTCGGAATAATTAAAAGCATTTGCTTCAGTCAAACATTTTGCTTCAGAATTATTAAAACTAAATATTTATAATATCTGTGTACATGTGTAACAAAAACTTTCACTTTCGCTATCAATGATATCAGGTCAGATGTATATTTTACCAAAATAGCCAAATTCTAGGGAGTTTTAATGCCAGCCATCACTTCATAAGCATTAATCACAACATGGCATGTTTTTATATAATGAAAAAGGTGAAGATAGCGAACAGTGATCATTCTAAAAAAAAATCAACACACAATACAATTCTGCCAACAGGGCATATAAATTAGACTTTTTCAAGGGTATTTCAAGTTTTTAATAAAACTGGAAAGACAAAGTTTTTAGGCGTCCGAAAGGTAATAAAAACCGAAAAGACATGCACTGTTTTCATAGAATTCTTAGATTCGTATACTTTGGCTGTGAAAATAGTCTTGATAAAAAGTCGATAAGGATTAGGATGTTCAAATCTGTTATCTATAAATGTTTTCCACGGATGTGCTCGCTGATATATGAACTCAAATTATTGCAATTTCCTGATGCAATGCTAACTAAGGATCGAAGTAGTATTTATAGAGAAAAAATTTGTCAACCAGCAGATTTCTACCCTCAATTACGCACTGTCAGCGATAGACATAAAAAGGGCCAAACTAGGAATATACCACTTCAGACTCACAAACATTTGGTGTGAACGATATATCATTTGTAAGCCTATGCATCTAGGCTTTATGCTGTAGGTTTCTATACTATCAGTGTCCTTATTTTTTCTGATCATTCGCTTCTTACTTTTACATAAGGCACACAAAGATAAAAAAAAATGTAAAATTTACCCAAAATATGTACTTATATACAAAAATACAATATAATATATAGATATACATGCATAGGTCACTATATCGACAATAGAATTTGCGTAATGCTTATTTAATTAAACTACATTGTTGATATTCCTATAATTTAATTTTGTTTGTATTCTAGCCTCTGATTGGTTAATATCCAAAAAGGAACACAAATTATTTCTGTATAACCTGGTTTGGTATGGGGACACACCCCCCTGACAACCAGCTGAATCGTCTGTATCCATGCAATCCTCTCATTTCCAGTCCTCGGGATTCATGGAAAATTCCAGATTTAATAAATGTACCTTTAACTTTAAACAGTAACTTGGATCTTACCACATGTAAACAAACAACATGGCTGCTAGGACTATGTATCAGTTTTTACCTCCCCTCGCTTCCCATCACTTCCGTTACTAGGGTTGTATTATTGAGCGGCAAATTTGAACTAATAAAAAGCAACGAAATTTTACACCCACAGTTGTTTAATGATTTTAGAATTAAATTATAAGGAATGACTCTAATTCTTGGCCAAATTATTCGAGTATAACCTGGTTTGGGTCAGTTTACGCTGTTTTATAATCCGCTTTGCGGATTATAAAGCGTAAACTGACCCAAACCAGGTTATACTCGAATAATTTGGCCAAGAATTAGAGTCATTCCTAAAATACCATTAACTTTTTTTGTCAGTAGCCTGGAAAAAAGAAATTATTCGTACGTAGAACATGCTCTTGAAAATCGATTCATTTAGGAGACATACACTCCATATTCAGGTGATAATGGTATATTACTACATAAAACAGAGATTTTGACGATAAAAAGTTTACTTCTTCAAGTTTATCATAAAGTTTAGTGGTTAGTTTGGCTTCAATGTCTTTTTCTAGTAAATCATCTAAATAAGAAGCAGACGCGTCGTACTCTTTGCCGTCTTGTATTTCGAGTTCAATGAGTATATCGAATCAACGTAGAAAAAAACAAAAAAAAATTTAATTGATAAAATGTCCTCGATAGATCAACATTAAGGAGTAACTGTTTTCTCATTTGTTATTTGCGTCCGTTAATGATGATGTAAAGGATGTTTGCAACCGTTTAATCTGAATCAACGGTCGCAAATAACAAAAGAGAAAACAGTTATTCTCATTCTTTTGCGGTTTATGCATTTTGTTTGATGTTTACTGCTTATTCTGTTATGTTTTGATTTATGAAACACGTCAAGAAGGATTGTGTTTTTGCATTTCTCTATTATGACGTCACAATTAAAAGCTTCCACTCTCGTTTATTCGTATTTTTACATTCCACATTCATTTTTTAAGTGTGTGGAACGCGACGGCATTCAAAACACCATAACACAGACGGGGAGTCAAAAGGTTAAAGTATGCGAAGCGGTTTATAAAAAAGTATAAACTGTTCCAACCCAGGTTATACCAGTATAACTTGGGTAGCAATTAAATTAAACTCTCCCTAATTATTTAATTTACCATTATTAACTGTAGGGAATAAGACAATTTCTCCTTCAAAAATGCCTTCAAATTGTACATATTTCAAATGTAACGTCAAGCGGATTGGTATGTTTTTGACGTAAGTCATTGTGACGAAGGCAACACAGATTATACGATATAAACTAATTTTATTATCCAATCAAATGACGCGTTACAACCAAAATTAAATTATTCACAAATTTTGGACGCCTTGCAAGTCCAACGTCATAAGCGAAAATCAAAATTCACACTCAATTGAACAGAAGCTGTTGCAATGGCTCTTCCATTAATTGTAACTTTCCCAAAGGATAATACATGGATTATGAAATATAAATCACATTTATAGCGAGCGCCGCTCGTCTCTACGAGCTCTTAAAGCAACACCTAGGCGAAGAGAAAATTCGGACTTTGCACATTGATCAAAGCGTATTTTTTTCTGCAGTAACATGTGATCCCATAATGCTTTTCGAATTGCATCTCGTCGCAAACTATGTTCTCGTGGTAGCAACAAAACTTCAACAAAAAATAAAATCACTGTGATTTAATGGTTATTGCAGAAATAAACAGTAGATTAAACATTCTTCATAAAAACTAGCACTATTCAGGCTTCGATTTTTTAATGCAACATACATACGACGTCATGTGACGTCAGAGTCTAGATCGACGTACCAAATGTCACATGTGTTTAGAAGAGACGGATGAAAATTAAAACTGAATAGGTAGGCTATCTGCGCTCGCCCTAACGCCCGCACCGTCAACATATTAGTCAAAAAGGAGTTAAAAAATGTACATAAAAGCATTGAATCCTTTTTTTTTTTTTTTTTTTTTTTTTTTTGAAAGATGTAGTCTCATAACTGCAACGATGTGTGCAAACAACTTTTCATAACGCGCGTTACTCAACTTATTTGCACACACCGATGCAGTTTTGAGACTACATCTTTCAAAGAATAATGATTCAATACTTAATTTACTGACTAAAACATCAGTACATTAGCCAATCAAATTGCATTTTAGAAAACAGTTATATTAGAATGTAGAAGGCCACATAAATAGACTTCCTCTTTTCTGGCAGAAGTTTTTAAATAAATTTTGATTCATAAGAATACAAAAAAGCTAGTTAATAACAGGGCTCAAACATATTTTTAATAATAACCTAGGAGAACTAGAAGTAGAACTGGGATGCTATTTTAAGTTAGTTTGTAGAAGACCAATGAATAAGTATGTAAAATTGCATGTTCTATTTCTGAATTCGATAGAATGGGATAAGCATAGCTGTATAATAATGTTGGTATAAGCAGTAGCTACCGTTAAAATTCTATTTCAGGGATTATGTGGTATATTTGTCCAAAATATCATCTCAGTCAAATGCTGACTGACGTTTTTCATACTAATTGTTAGGTCATTATTTACACACTGAATTGTCGACGGATTTTTCCGTTATTTCCCGATCATGACAAGGAACACACGGCGGGTGTGACCGGTCGGCAGGGGATGCTCACTCCTCCATGGCACCTGATCCCACCTCTGATGTTTGGAGGTCTGTGTTTGCTCTGCTCCTATTTTGTATTGTATAATGGACTTTTGAGCTTGAATACTGTTCGTTATCTCCATATATTTCATTACATTTAAAAAAATTGAAGATAGCAAAAAGTGATCGATCTCAAAAAAAATAAAAATAAAAAATAAAATTAAAAAAAACAGGGCATAAAACATGGACCAGGGAAAATCCTAGAGGTATCTAAATTAATACGTTTAAAATACAAAATAACAATTGTCGCAGTAATACTATATGCATATATGTAATGTCTGCAAATGGAACATTTACAAAATTGTAAGAGGTAGCAAAATGAGTAATCTTTGAGAAATCGGAAATGAAGAAGTAGAATTACATTTCACTCTAAAATATTGAAAATATAAGACATTATGACAAATTTTATCAAAAGATAATTCAAATTGGTACAATGAATCAGTGCACAGATTCGCACAGTTACTAGTACTTAGTACACAGATCGTTAAAAAGAAATATTAGAAGGAACATTTTTACTCAGCGAATGCAACAAAAACTTATTCTTTATACAATTAATAATTTATGTGAAAGTCTTATTTTGTATTATGTATAAAACACATCATATGTCAGACGTTTTCAATTATATGTACTTACATATATATATTTATATAAGGGCTAGATTGTTGTCCTCATTATTCCAGTTAATTATTAAAAATCATTTAACAATATCATCTCTTACATTTAGTCTATCGAAGAGTTAAATTTCAATTAATCTTATCATTGGTGCAAAATAAAATAAATGGCCAGGAAGATTAAACGAAATTATTTTTTTTTTTTCTACTGTTACTTCTTAAATATAAATCAGGGATGGGGTAATTGAAAAAAAAAAATAATTGTAATTGAGTGTAATTAATTATATTTTTCAGAGTAATTGGAAGTGATTTTAATTGACCATTTTTTCAATTACTTGTAATTGAATGTAATTAATTACATTGAAAAAAATACTCTGTAATTTCAATTACTTTGCATAGTACATGCTATGTGTATTTAATAGGAAAATATTTCCAACACAGTCACATTTTACATTTAATTTATTCAAAGAAGCCCTTCTGTTTTTCAAAATCTTATACTTTTTTTATATCTCAATAAATGAATTTGATATACTGGCTTTTTATTAAAATATTAGTTTGTTTTATAATTATAATGCACATAAAGAATTAATACTAGTTTAATGTTTATCAGAAATTTCGTTCTACCTCTCATTGGTATGGGCATGAAACATTTCAATTATTTGATGCTTGATTATCACAAAAGAATAGAAAATAATTTATTGCATCATTAACACCTGCCTTGTTGCCCTTCAACTCCCAGCTGTAAATCGCTATCAAAACAACCCTCCAAAGTTTTATATAATTTAAAACCATGCCCTGTTTAAATTCAAAGATATGGCCATTAGAGGTGAATTATTAAATACTATTAAGAATGCTCTACTATTTATATACTTTAGAAAAGGAAATAAATATTGAATCACTATTTTAACATTTAAACAGATCTTTATATGCATGTTTGCATTAAGTATCTGACATAGTTATTACATGAAACAAGTATTATTCGTCAACATTTGCAATTTAAGGTGTTAAGCTTGCTACCTGTAGCTGAAATAATTTGAGAGTATTTTATGGTTGATTCATAAACTCTTGAAAACTCGCTTTTAATCAAATTTCATATAAGCAGTCAATTGATAAATATACATGTAGGACTAAACCTTGTGTTGAAGAAACACACAAACATTACAGGCACCTGACATTATTTATTTTAAATATACCATCTACGTTAAATTTACATGTGTTTGTTCTTCAAGGTTTTTGAAAGTGAAACAAAAGTAATTGAAATGTATTTAATTACATTCTTCAAAGTAATTAAGAGTAATTAATTATATTTGTATAAATCAATGTAGTTGAAATTGTAAGTAATTGACAAAATTTTAATGTATTTGAAAGTATTTGATAACCCTGATATAAATTAACTGGTCACGGTAACCTAGTTGTGGGGCGTTAGCTTCGTGATCGAGAGGCCAGGGTTCGATTCTCGTTCGCCGAGCCGCGTCAAACCTAGGACATAAACATAGGTAGTGACTGTTCTTCGACAAGCGCCTGGCACCGAGAGTGAAAGTTACGGGTCTTTCGGATGAAACCTTAAAAACCGAGGCCCTATGTCACGGTAGGCGTTGGCACGATAAAGAAACCTCAGTGCTCAACTTGAAGCCCTTCAACGGTTTAAGATGACACCTCTATATGAGTGAAAAATTCTAGAATGGGACGCAAAACAACATTCAATCTTACCACAAATTTATGACTGTGATCTGAATATAATGGAGATTTAATATCATGTAATAAATATTAAACTGATAAGGCCAAAATAAAAAAATACCTTTGTTTGCCCTAACGCGACCGACCCAATTAAAACGCGCCGACTGGAAAGTTTTTTTCATAAGATTATTTCAATATTTTTTTTATGTTCATCAATTTTTATAAAACAGAATTCCACCAAAATCCGTTTTTATCAGAATGACTGATTTTATTCTGTGATTTTCAAGCGTTTGATGGAAACAAAATGGCGCCAACAATATGTGGTCATGAAGGGTTAGTTCGTGTTTTAAAAGAAAGGCGACGTATCAACCTTATGTCTTTAGCATATAAGAATCCTACACTCTTGAAACAATTTTTTAATAAGATATAATATACAATCACTTATTAAGAGTGTTTCGGTATTATTTACTTACCTGTCATAAAATTAAAGTACGTAGAGAGCATGCTTAGACCCGTAGGCCCTCCTCGTGATACCCGTCTTAGGAAAGCCAAAGGGTCCACCTTGTGAACACACCAATCAATTTCAATGCATTTTGTTTGAGTTTTGATCTTGTAAACAGCTCATCAATATTCCTATGTTACAATATGGGACCAAAGGAGTTGTAAATAAGTATGCATATTTCATCCAAATGAATAGAATTCAAACATCCTTTCTTCATGCCTTTTATTCACTGGTTAAACTTCATGACTTTGAGATTATGTATGACATTTTATCATTTTTAGATATGGTTTGTCTCAATGAAATATTGTTAACATACTTTTTCCAAAAGCTAGATTTGAAATTATAATACAAGCTCTCTGAGACGTCCTTGATTTTTCTTTAATAAGGTCCTTGAAGATTGATCGTTCCTTTGACTTTAATTCCTTTGATAATTATCGGGACAATAACATTTATTTAAACATTTGTCTGGTGAAGGGTTCCAAATTTAGACTTGTACGCGGCACTTTCGGCCATTGAGCAGTGAGGGATCTTTTTCGTGCCAGTATCTACTGTAACACTGGACCTAAGTTTTTATGGTTTCATTCGAAGAACCGGTCTCAACGTCCCACATTGGGATTTGAACCCTGAAAAAAAACATTGTATATGTAAGCACTGGAAGCTGACAGTAGGTATGAAAAATATACTCTGATGTCCAAACTGAAGTCTGATGCGTACCCGAGAATCTTTTACACAGATGTGTTCAATTTCAACAAATTTGCTCTGGTATGAGATATTTCACAACTTCGATTAAATAATAGTTTTGAATAAATTTACCTTAAATGTTGAGTCTAAACAGCATTTGTATGGTATTCTAGCTGTATACAAATTGCTTTCTTTTGTATTTAACTTACATGTATTTTTAAAGGTATCATTCCATTTAATTTTAAGAACGTATTTTCAAAGCTGCTGTCAAAAAAACTATTTGCCTACCTACCTACCCAACTTGAGATTTTTGGGTCGGGTTAGGGGAAACAAAGATATTTTTAATGATGGCCTAAAACAGCTTCTTTAAAAACCAGTTACAAAACCAGCTGTTTGGTGAGAAGCACATTATGATACTTTTGTATTTTAAATTTATATGCAAGTGAAATTACGTTTTGTACACAGACATGACTTGACACAAGAAACTCAAATTTATGCGAAATTAATTTTTATTTCTTCAATTATCAAAACATTCTTTAAACGGTTTCCAATGATTTTTTCACAGCTAGGGATATTTTCTGTGGTTGATGACAGAAAATTAAGTAAAGTGTGTTTACTGAAGCGTTATACAGAGAAAATGGTCACCTTTACTATTGTACTATTTAACATACATTTTGGAATAGATGAATTGACCATATTGAGAATAATTAAACAAGTCTTGAAAAACAATTTATAGAAACATCTTCAAATACAAAACAGTAGCATCTCTGGAAAAATCTTCATTAACTTCTTACACATTCCATTCCAATAGTTTGATGTGGTAATACTTTTTAATACATATACTTCTGTGTTTTGTACTAAAAGTTTTAACGAAAGGCATTAAGACCTAACTAATTCACCTTTTGTATTAAATGATGTCTTACCGGTTTTTCCATTGAGTAACATTACTTTGAGGTTGAACTTTGAGATTGATAACATGTATATTGCAAATAAAAATGGGGAATCTTATTTAGGAGTTCCCAAGGTTTTCAGAAATATAAAACACGTTAAAATGTTAACTACATATATTCAGTCTTTTTAAATAGTATGCGTAAATCATTCATTTAAAGAAATGGACGAACTTGGAGTTTTCCTTTTAATTTTCTTCACATGGATTTCTTCTTCCCATGCCAAAAAGTAAGTTTATTTTAACTTTTGAGCTCAACTAAGTTAAAAAAAGAATTGGTGGTTTTTTTCCCCACTACCTCACTCAATACTGTTATATCAGCTAACTCTTAACATTTTTCTCATTCAAAATCCACCGAGCCAATATTAATAAAAACGTGTCCTTGGGTTAAGAAAAGTTACTTATGAATGTAAAAAATGACCTTTAGACCTTTTTGATTCAGATCGGTTTGATCGTGTGTATGAATAAGGATGCAAGAAAAACTCAGATATGTATATTTTTTTACGATTTTGTGATGATCCCCATTGCTAGATAGCTACATAAGGCTCTTCAAAAATTAACCAAATAATGCAGATCTTTTTTAAATGAAACTCTTCTTTCCAAAGGGAGCTTGGCAGTGAATGTATATAAGCACGGCTCCTCATATAAAGCGTAAATTGTACATTATGTCTTGTAAATATGTGTATAGCAAAATATGTTAGAGTGTATTCGCTTCCAAATTCACCTGTTTAGAAATTGTCCTAGCTAGCAATGTAAATTGGGTTCAGTAACTTCTTTGTATCTTTTAGTTCGTACCTTGTCATGTTCCCAAGGACAATCCGTCCCAACCTGAACTTGGATGTGATTGTCCAGCTTCTGGACGCGACGAGTGCCCCTGGAACCACGGTCGTGGTCAGTCTTTTGGATAACAAAAATAGCACTATCGTCTCTGAAAGGAGGGTGACAGGTAAGAAAAAACAGGGGGAGAATGTAAACAAATATCATTGACAGCACTGGTTAATACATAATAATGCATTGATCATTAATTAACATTTTTAAATACTACATTAAAGGATGAGGAAAGATACACTGTATATACGCTAACTATCCATAGAATAAATCATGAACATTGCTTTGTCCATAAAATTAGGAGCCTGCTTTCTAGGAGACGATGTACTGGGCGTTTTCCGATCCTTGACTTGCATTTTCCTTCGGGCTCGAAGAAGTGCAGCCCACTCTTGTCTGTGATAATGATATTGTTTAGGAATTTTGATTCTTTTCTTTGAAATTTACAAATTTATCAGTGTCAGATATTTGACAATGCATTTGATAGTAGCAACCAAGATACCCATCTCTAAGATACGCAATTTGTCACATTTTCGTACTGAATCTTTGGAAGAGACGATTTCCATACCCTGACCGAGCTTCAGTTCAGTAGCTCGCTGGTCTAGAGAAATGAAAAAGACGACCAGAGAGGTACAATGTCACCAATTAATGACCCTATACACACTAAATAATAAAGATATATTGGTAACCAGTCTTTTTAAAGCGAAAAATTGCATTGCATAGACTAAGTTTAATATGCATTTGATATTACTAATTGTCACGTAAACTTCAAATTCAACATGTAATTTAAATATCGTTTTCCAAAGAAAAAGAAAATAAAAGAAACTGCTTAGGGAGATTTCTGATTTTTTTTTTTTTTACGAAGATAAGAAATCTGCGATATAATAATGTTTTTAATACTAAATATACATGTATCATCTTTCTTTTAATTTTCCAAAATAAAAAATAAAACGTTTAGTAAACAAATAAGCTATTTTTTAGCCGGGAATACTAGTGGTATCATTTGTGGTTGAAAGCAATAATGTTACATTCCCTCAAAAAGAAAAAAATAATTGTTGTTAAGTTAAAGACTACACCTTGTATTTCTTACAGTCTCGTTTAAAGTCTTCATTTCGTAAGTTCTGTGGTCGATACAATGACCTTGTCAGCAAATACAATCTATCATTAAGTCAAATGCTGACTAGCGTTTTTCATACTAATTGTTAGGCCTTTTTTTTTACACACTGAATTGTCGACAGATTTTTCCGTTATTTCCCGATCATGACAAGGAGTACACGGCGGGGGTGACCGGTCGACAGGGGATGTTCACTCCTCCTTGGCATCTGACCCCATATCAAGGTTGTAGAGGTCCGTGTTTACTTCATTGCTCCTGATTTGTATTGTTTAAATGGACTTTTGAGCTTGAATACAGATTGTTATCTCCATATATTTCATGGTTATGTTATGAGATTGGACCTACTAACTCTGAATCTGAGGGGGTTTCACTCCTGGTCTGGTAGGTAGATTGGACCATGCCTACTAACTGAATCTGAGGGGGTTTCACTCCTGGTCTGGTAGGTAGATTGGACCATGCCTACTAACTGAATCTGAGGGGGTTTCACTCCTGGTCTGGTAGGTAGATTGGACCATGCAGACTAACTCTGAATCTGAGGGGGTTTCACTCCTGGTCTGGTAGGTAGATTGGACCATGCCTACTAACTGAATCTGAGGGGGTTTCACTCCTGGTCTGGTAGGTAGATTGGAACATGCCTACAAACTCTGAATCTGAGGGGGTTTCACTCCTGGTCTGGTAGGTAGATTGGACCATGCCTACTAACTCTGAATCTGAGGGGGTTTCACTCCTGGTCTGGTAGGTAGATTGGACCATGCCTACAAACTCTGAATCTGAGGGGGTTTCACTCCTGGTCTGGTAGGTAGATTGGACCATGCCTACTAACTCTGAATCTGAGGGGGTTTCACTCCTGGTCTGGTAGGTAGATTGGACCATGCCTACTAACTCTGAATCTGAGGGGGTTTCACTCCTGGTCTGGTAGGTAGATTGGACCATGCCTACTAACTGAATCTGAGGGGGTTTCACTCCTGGTCTGGTAGGTAGATTGGACCATGCCTACAAACTCTGAATCTGAGGGGGTTTCACTCCTGGTCTGGTAGGTAGATTGGACCATGCCTACAAACTCTGAATCTGAGGGGGTTTCACTCCTGGTCTGGTAGGTAGATTGGACCATGCCTACTAACTCTGAATCTGAGGGGGTTTCACTCCTGGTCTGGTAGGTAGATTGGACCATGCCTACTAACTCTGAATCTGAGGGGGTTTCACTCCTGGTCTGGTAGGTAGATTGGACCATGCCTACAAACTCTGAATCTGAGGGGGTTTCACTCCTGGTCTGGTAGGTAGATTGGACCATGCCTACTAACTCTGAATCTGAGGGGGTTTCACTCCTGGTCTGGTAGGTAGATTGGACCATGCCTACTAACTCTGAATCTGAGGGGGTTTCACTCCTGGTCTGGTAGGTAGATTGGACCATGCCTACTAACTCTGAATCTGAGGGGGTTTCACTCCTGGTCTGGTAGGTAGATTGGACCATGCCTACAAACTCTGAATCTGAGGGGGTTTCACTCCTGGTCTGGTAGGTAGATTGGACCATGCCTACTAACTCTGAATCTGAGGGGGTTTCACTCCTGGTCTGGTAGGTAGATTGGACCATGCCTACTAACTCTGAATCTGAGGGGGTTTCACTCCTGGTCTGGTAGGTAGATTGGACCATGCCTACAAACTCTGAATCTGAGGGGGTTTCACTCCTGGTCTGGTAGGTAGATTGGACCATGCAGACTAACTCTGAATCTGAGGGGGTTTCACTCCTGGTCTGGTAGGTAGATTGGACCATGCCTACTAACTCTGAATCTGAGGGGGTTTCACTCCTGGTCTGGTAGGTAGATTGGACCATGCCTACTAACTGAATCTGAGGGGGTTTCACTCCTGGTCTGGTAGGTAGATTGGAACATGCCTACAAACTCTGAATCTGAGGGGGTTTCACTCCTGGTCTGGTAGGTAGATTGGACCATGCCTACTAACTCTGAATCTGAGGGGGTTTCACTCCTGGTCTGGTAGGTAGATTGGACCATGCCTACTAACTCTGAATCTGAGGGGGTTTCACTCCTGGTCTGGTAGGTAGATTGGACCATGCCTACTAACTCTGAATCTGAGGGGGTTTCACTCCTGGTCTGGTAGGTAGATTGGACCATGCCTACTAACTCTGAATCTGAGGGGGTTTCACTCCTGGTCTGGTAGGTAGATTGGGCAAAATATATAACGAGGGTGCACTTACAGCTGCAATGTCTGACTGAGTTGAAGTCTCCGAAAGAAAGCAGAAATTAGAGAGTAAAACAATACAGCCTTTAATAAAGAAAAAATATACATGTATACAGAGAGCAAATGTTGGTAGTAGAAGTTTTATTGTAAAGAGAACAGTGTGGATGAATTGTAGTGAGGTACTAGGAACAAAGCACTCTTAAATAATGGCGAAAGGTCCTTTACAAAACAATAGAAACTCTGCTTTGAATGAATACACAGCAAGTTAACGTCAAAATAACCATGGCCTGGCCTACCATTTTTATCATCGTACATAGTTTCAATAAGTAACTCAGAGTAAAAGAGAAAAAATATATATATGATACCCTTTTACCCTTGAAGAACCCAGTAGATTTACACGTTACAATATGATGAATGTAATATTTTCATAAAAGAAAAAAAGTGGCGGTTGTTCTGTTTTTTTTTTAAATGTGTATAAATTGTATAAGCTTAAAATGAGAATGAGGTATACATAAAAACTCGAATGCTTTTATAATTTTCTTGTTAGCAAATGTAACATATCATTTGGCTGACCTGTTTCATACCAAATGCTAGGCCTTTGTTTTTATATTTAATGTGACCACAGAATATTCAGTCTATTGATCAATGCATGTGCTCAAGGCGGGTATAACCGGTCAACAAGGGATGCTCACTCCTCCTTGGCACCTTATCTCATCTCTTGAATAACCAGGGATCCGCATTTATGCCCTGTTTACATATTTATATTGTTTATGGATTTTATGAGAAAGAAAATTGTTCGTTATCTTCACTTTTTTCATTATCATTCATTTTCTATTGCCCTTCTAGATCCTGAAAATCCAACAATGCTTTCAATACGGTTACTAGTAAGTTTTTTCTCTCTGGTTATTCTTTGTTACTCTATATTACTGTACATCTTAATCATGAATAAATTTTCAAAAATACATTGAAATGTAACTTTAGCGTAATTCTATATTTTCTTAGATGTTCTGGATAAAGCACTTGTACATAAAATTTCATTCAGTTGAAATATATCTCTTCTATTTGACTTTTTTTTACAGATGCCCTCTACTTTAAACTCTAAGCAGTACGCCATTAAAGTTCAAGGAGAGGGGGGCATTAATTTTAGTAACTACACAAAAGTATATTTTTATCCTAAAAACTCCTCTTTGATCATCAAAACTGATAAAAACATCTACAAACCTGGACAAACAAGTGAGCGTTTCATTGGGTTTTTTTTTCAAATTTCTTGTGCATTTCGTACCAAATACGTTTATTTAATGACTTAATTGAGGTTTTCATTAGGCACGTGTTAAAATATGCACAATCTTTGTTCAATTGGAGATAACTGCCAAAATAAGAAACTTTGGCGATGCTTGCTGATATTTATATTCAATATCATCTTTCTATATCTTTTTTCTTTCTGTTTTCAGTTCATTTCAGCGTCTTCGGAACTTCTCCAGATTTATCCCTTGTAAATCAGAACTTTGATATCGAAATCCATGTAAGTAGCTGGCTAGGTTCTACTATACATTACGTTTCATGGAGACATTAAATGTAAAATACATTTATATTTATGGATTTTTCTAAATTTTCTAGGACCCTCTCGGAAATTTAATAGCGCGGTGGAAGAATAAAGTGCCTGATGACGGAGTGTTTACAGAAAACTTGATCTTGTCAGATCATCCAGTGTTAGGAGAGTGGAAGATAAAGGCTATGCAAGGAGTAAGACGATCTAAGAGTTTTAATTCTAAGCTCAAAAACACCCAAAGAAATTATGCAGCTGTAATATGTCCGTTGATCCTCTGTCTGTTCGTCATCCCGTCTGTCTGTCCGTCTATAGTTATATGAAGATATATAATTCTATCTATGGGTTTTTCATATCAAGTGGATATTATACACCTATTGACTGGCTATGAGGACAATAGCAAGTTTATTGTCCCCCAAGACAGCAACTATTTCCCGAGGCGTAGCGGGAAATAGTTGCTGTAGAGGGGGACCAAAAACTTGCTATTATCCGATTAGACAGTAAATAGGTGTTTTATTATACCGAAGCAGACTTTACTTGCGTAACGTTACGATTCGGTTAAAACCAGAAGAGTTCCGAGATGACATGCGAGGAAATAGAATGCTGTGGGTGAATAGTTCGGTTACTATTTCACCATGGGCAAATAGCACAAAATTTATTCCACGCTTCGGTCTGTTAAGAAAAATAGCACTTTTATTCATCATATTTTTATAAAGAAAAAACTTGCAGAGGTATTATAAATAATTTTATCTATGGATTTTTGATATCAAGTAGATATATAATTCTATCTATGGGTTTTTGATATCAAGTGGAAATATAATTCTATCTATGCGTTTTTGATACCAAGTGGATATATAATTCTATCTATTGGTTTTTGATATCAAGTGGATAGTTACATAATTCTATCTATGGGGTTTTTTTTTATATCAAGTGGATATATATAGTTTTATCTATCGGTTTTGATATCAAGTGGATATAAAAAATATTTGTATGAGTTTTTGATATCAAGAGGATATAAAATTCTATCTATCGGTTTTTGATATCAAGTGGATATATAGTTTATCTATCGGTTTTGAAATCAAATGGATATATAATTCTATCTATGGGTTTTTGATATCAAGTGGATATATAATTCTATCTATCGGTTTTTGTTATTAAGTAGATATACAATTCTAATCTATCGGTTTTTGATATCAAGTGGATATATAATTCTATCTATGGGTTCTTTGATATCAAGTGGATATATAATTCTATCTATCGGTTTTTGATATCAAGTGGATATATAATTCTATATATTTTGGTTTTTGATATCAAGTGGATATATTGTTTTATCTATCGGTTTTTGATATCAAATGTATATACTACTATCTAACGTTTTTTGATATCAAGTGGATATACAATTCTAATCTATCGGTTTTTGATATCAAGTGGATATACAATTCTGTTCTATCGGTTTTTGATATCAAGTGGATATATAATTCTATCTATCGGTTTTTGATATCAAGTGGATATTTAATTCTCACTATCGGTTTTTTATATCAAGTCTGTCGGATGGGAGGTGAAATGGTGCGCGGAGTCAAGGATTACAACTCCTTGGCAAGAAAAAGGTTGTTTGTCTTGATTTCAAAAAAGAGTAGGCTCACTGAGGGCAGCCACAGAAACTTAACATTCAAAATCGGCCATAGAACGTAAATGTTTATTGCCGAAATATGACTGAAAAATTTAGGACTCGTATTTAAACTAAAAAAATCAATCAAACCAGTACATACAGTCTTGACAGAAATTCCTGGTTGTTGTTTTCTTCTAACTTAATGCAATTAATTTATTATTTAATACACCGTATTTATTTAACGCTTGATCGAAAACAGATTTACTTTTTTTCTCTTTAACATATTTCAATTGGTAATAAATTAACAACTTCAAATATAACTAACATAGCAATAATTAATAATTATTATTTCGGTTTTTATTTATTTAATCTATCTATCTATTTATCAATTTTCTTTATCATTTGTATCAATTTTATTTATTTATTTATTTACTCTCAATCGTCATGGTAGCTCAAGGTCGTAAGTGCCGAGTATTACATATCGATTACGAAATGAATAAATGATAAATATATAAAGAGTAAGAAAATGATGATTAATTGATTTTATGTTGTTTTATGTCCCATTTGAGAATTTTTCACTCATATAAAGACGTCACCATAATACCGGTGAAGGGCTTCATATTTTGACCTTTACTCGGCACTTAGGGCCATTGAGCAGTGAGGGATCTTTATCGTACCAACGCCTGTCGTTACACGGGACCTCGGTTTTTAAGGTCTCATCCGAAGGACCCGCAACTTTCACTTCAAAGTGCCGAGCGCATGGCGAAGGAACAGGTGCTACCCATTTTTTTGTCGACAAGTCAGTCGCGGCCGAGATTCGAACTCACGACCTCCCGATCACGGAGCGAGCGCTCTACCGCTGAGCTACCGTGAACGGTCGCCAAAATAATAGAGGTTATGGCTCAAATCAATTTTTTTTAAAGTTTGTGCAAGAATATTGAAATCAATTTCATCAATTTTGAATCACTGCTAAGGAAATAAAATTGCTCTTAGAAAGACTTTTGAAAGTTCATCTTTAACTGTGCATTAAAGCTAGATTGTCTTGAGGAAGGGAACATTCATTTTTGTTGTTATAAGAAATGCAAATAGGTAATTTCACCAATTCAAATTGGTGAAATCTCCAATTCGAAACAAAGGGGGTGGGGTGATATCACCAATTCCAATAGGTGATATCACCCATTCAACTCTACTTGGTGATATCACCAATTCCAATAGGTGATATCACCTATTTATTTCCAAAAGGTGATATCACTAATTCGGAAAGGTGATATTACCTATTCGAATAAGTGATATAATGATATAACGTATTCTTCTCTATTATTCCAAGCTCTCTGATTTGTTCAAATTTGATCATATGATTAAATATATAGCAGCATATATACTTGTGTTACTATTTATAGATTCTAAAATGCATATCGACTTGATGTTTCTAAAATGGAAATAATCTTCTATAAAACAACAATAATGATGACTTCACAATAGCTAATATGGCTTTATCTTTCTGAAAAAAAAATTATCTCCTCTTTATTATTATGCTTTTTTTGTATAATAATTGGTAAGATGTAACAATGCCTTGCATAATGATCTTCTTTATATTAAAACATAATAGATGTTTTTCATAAAATGAAATTATATAATGCAACAAATCTTGCCTTTGAAATTAGTACATTCCTTAAATCACTCTACATGTATTAGTATAAAGAAACACAATGACATTAAACAGCTTAATTTCTGTTTATCTCTAGTCACTACATATATGTGTTAAAAAAGACGAGAGGGAAAACTGTGGCTTGTCCCCATTATTTTCAAATTTTGCTTTGTCGATCTCTGTAAAACATACTATAACAAATGTAGCCCTTAATGTTTTCATTTGGTCAGTCCATAGATATATGGACTTTACAGAAAAGCATATCGAACTCGCACTTTGTGCTCGATTAATATGCTTTTCTGTGAATTCGATATATATATATATATATATATATATATATATATATATATATATATATATATATATAAGGTGGACTTTGGCATAAAGTAGACCGCACTTATTTTGAGGCATTAAGTAGACATTTTTCATTTCTTTTATTTGAGACATTCTGATTCACACTTTCACCCAAATTTATTCTAATAGGCTTCAAAAATGAAAATTTTACCCCCTCAGCTCTAAATGTTGCTTCCTGAAAAATATACGACATTTCTGGTCTCCTTAATATTTTGTAAATACATTGGAGGTTTTAGGTAGACATGTATATATTTTATAAGGATCCCGAAGGGTTAAAGTAGACCAAGTATATATAATGCATAAAGGAGACCAGAATATATATATATACATGATTATGTAGACCATTTTCTTTTTTCTAATTATTTAAATAAAAAACTACACATGCATAAATGTACTTCTCATACCAGTATTTATTGGTCAATTTGCATTTATCTTAAGTAAAATATTAGGCACTTTAAAACCCAGTATGATGATTCCTTATTTTAACTAGAAGGAACTAATTGGGTGATGTCTATTCGTAGACAAATTTTCATATCCTGAATCTTATGGAAATATAGTAAATGACCGATAGTAATTGTAACGTTAAGAAAATATTTCATCCACCACCAAAGAAACACATTGATTTAAAAACTTCGTACGCACATGATGACTTATGGTATAGAATCATCATCTAGCCACAATCACCTGTACATGCTAGATATAACCTCTTGAAACTATAACCTTGTACTTTTCTTAAAAAAAATTGTATTTTAGAATTTTATATATCCAGTTTATGTCATATACTCTGAGCATAATGAACCCTAAGATAATATAATCTTTGGAAGTTATTTTATAGTGGACAAAAATTGAACTTGATGCAGGGTTGTTATAAATCCCCAAGTCACAATTATCCCTTTGCCTTGATTTACATCTAGTATAACAATAATGTGATTGCCTGCTTGGCGCAGTGGTCAGAGCATTTGCTCTAGAGTAGCGGAGTAAGGACTTGTTCCTTAAGACATAGGTACAAATCCCACTGAAGGACGTGGAGACCGGTTCTTCCAATGAAACCAAATTCCCTTGTTGCAGTATATGCTGGGACAAGAAAAGACCTCTCACTGCTCAAAAGTACAGGTCTAAATTTGCAGCCCTCAACCAGCAAGTTGTGGTGTCTCAATACTAGTGAAAAATTCTTAAAGGATGTATAACAAACAAACGAACAGAATTATGTGTTTATCTGAATATTTATTACATTTCTAAACCCTATGGCCTTGACCTGTATTAACCTGTGTTAGGACCATACTCTGAGGTTACAAACAATTATTGGTAAGTATTTAATACTTTGATATACAGTGACTAAGACCTTGTGCAAAAGACCGTTACTACTGGGTCTAGAATATTTCTGGCCACAAGCTACCTTTGTTTCAAAAGATGTCTACTCACAGAAGACACGTAGACTTCACAATTCCAGTAACTTCATTTGTTGTTGTATAAAAATGTCAGTATTTCCCCATGCAAAAAAAAGTTTGCAAAACAACCCCTTTTCTTCTCATGTCTAAGATCTCTATCCTAAATACACATTTGTCACAGTCACTGTCTACTGAATTCATAAATCTAAAGGTAGTTCATACAGTCTTATTTTAATTCATATTCTTGTGTCTTTAACATCATTACACATATAATTTTTCCATGTTTGAATAGACAATAAATATTGGAAACCATAAATACAATGAATTAGATTTGTTATAACTGTAACAAATAATGCAAATATGTGCAAGTCATGTAAAATTTCATTTTATTTGTAAATGTGTATTACATTGGTGACATTTGTATACTGTTCAATATATGCATAAGGACTTCTATTATTATCAATCTTCACAACATTAGTTTTGTATAAAGTAATAAATAACTAGTATTTTGTACACAAACATAACATCAATAAAAATAACAATCTTTTACATATCTATAAATATACATAAGAGGAATAAAACACTATTTTGAAATAATCATTACATTTTCATTTCTTGTCAATTAAAAAAAATGAATAGCATTATTAAACTATTACATCATGTTTTAAACCACAAATGTGTGTTCTAAAATGCATTATATACAAAGTGAGATGCATTGATTAACTGTTCATTGTAAGTTGAAATGAAGTTATTACTTATAGAAATACTTTGCATTAAAAAGCAAATCTTTACATAGTTTATTTGATGAGAATATTCCCTCGAACAATAAACTGGCAAGATGTAATACAGACTCTGAAATACCTATACCACCTATTTCAAATAGTACAGTTTGCATTTCATCCATGAGATTATTGACCTTGAAAAATTATAAATGTTTTCTTCTCTTTGAAAGGAACATGTGTGCTATGAAAGGGATATATTAAATAATGTTATTACAAGACATACAAGTAATTTTTATCTTGATAAAAAATGGTGACCTTCTCATGTCCAATTAAGAGAACCATTTCACACAATTTGTGCTAGAATCTCATCTACAACGTGTTGGCAGACAGGCTACCATACTAATACATCCCTATAAATGAGTTGCAAATATATCAAAGAAGTACCTGAAAGTCATTCAGAAAAAATTTTAAAAAGCTGGCTTAAAGATGCTACATTTGTCAGCTGAAATGCATCTTTCACAATACATTCCTAGCATATAATTTTGTGCATATTATATGGTATAATGTTTTTGTTGTTGTTTACAGAGCAAGAATAAAAAGTATATCCATGTACAAATGTACAAGAGGGCAAAACTAGAAATATGTCCATAGGACATGAATGCCCCGCTGAGGGTATATTAATTTTTATTTGCTTGTTTATTGTTTAACATCCCTCTCGAGAATTTTTCACTCATATGGAGACGCCACCACTTGCCAGTGGAGAGCTGCAAATTTTGACCTATACTCGGCACTAAGGGCCATTAAGCAGTGAGGGATCTTTTTCGTGCCAGCACCTACTGTGACATGGGACCTCGGTTTATATGGTCTCCACGTCCCACAGTGGGATTCGAACCAGTGACATAAGGATCAACTCCTTACTCCGCAACTCTAGAGCTTTAACCACTGCACCATGTGGGCATATTAGTAATGCAACACAAAAATATTTTTAGTGTATGAAATTTGATGAGAATATCTTAAAATAGTTTCTTTAACATTGAAATCAAAAAAGTTGGATATAGATGATAAATTCTCACCAAATTCTGTTAAGTGCATAAGCTCACATAAAATTATCTTTAATGGTTTCTTTAAAACTAAGCAAAATGCAAATTTAAGAAAAGTGAGGTCCAGGTCACAGGAAAGTTCAAGGTCATACATTTTTTGATGCAGTTGAATAGTTCTCACTAATACGCATAAGCAAAATAAGTTTGATAAAAATATTTTGAATGGAAACCGTTTATTTAACACTGAGCTAATCACTATTTCAGGAAAAATGAAGTCAAGGTCTTATGAAATGTCAAGGTCAAAAATGTTGATACAGTCAAATGCCTTACATCAGTCTGTATCAGCATATGAAGTTTGACACTAATTTAGGAAAAGTGAGGTGAAGGTCAAAGGAAAGATCAAGATTAAAAAATGTTGATACAGTTGAATAGCTCTCATCAGTATGTATCAGCAAATGAAGTTTGATTACGCTATCCTGAATGGTTTCTTTAAAACTGAGCTAAAAACTTATTTAAGATAAGTACGGTCAAGGTCAAAGGAAAGGTCAAGGTAAAAAAATGTTGATTCAGTATGTATCAGCATATGAAGTTTCATTACACTATCTTGAATGGTTTCTTTAAAACTGAGCTAAACACTAATTTAAGAAAAGTGAGGTCAAAGTTAAAGGAAAGGTCAAGGTAAAAAAATGTTGATGAAATTGAATACCTCTCATCAATATGTATCAGCATATGAAGATTGATAAAAATATCTTGAATAGTTTCTTTGAAACTTAGTTTTGAACTGAGCTAAAAGCAAAGCGGAATGGAAGGACAGACAGAAGGTTGGAAGGACGGAAGACGGACATGACAAACTCTATATGCCCCAGCCATATTCATGGCAGGGCAGAAAAATTTCTAGTGTACTGAAGTTCAAAACTGCAGTAATTGATAATTTTTTTTTTTTTTTTTTAATTTTAAGGACATATGCAACGTACCTTACCTACTGATGATTTTTTAAGATATTCTTAATTTAAGATTATAGTGCCATCAGATGTTCTTAGACAAAAAATCAGCTTGCATTACCAGGGGTTTTGAAAAGATATCAATGAAAATTCTTGTAAAATTCAAAGAAAAATATACAAAAATTACTGAACATATATTCTAGATGTTTTGTTTATCCAAATGTGTTTTAAAAGAAATGTACAACAACATATATAGACATTAAAATGTAGCACACAGTTTCTTTAAGTATTGGAACTCTTCAACTCCAGGGAAAAAGACAATAAAGTTCAAATTACATTGCGTATGTCCTTAATTCAATATCAAAAAACATATACAAACTTTTTTGATAATTTATTCTATTCAAAGCAATAAGAAATGCATCTGTCTGCACTGCTTAAAATTGATAAGAAGGTTATGACATAACTAAAATAATGACCATGTCCACATTAAATTTAAAATATAATGAGTGACAATTCACTTCACCTTTTCTTTGGCTTTCATTCCATTGACTTTTCTTTCTTTAAAAAATTGTGCTTGTGTAGTACTCCATCTCTAAAAAATAGCATATAAATGAAAGTTTATGGCACTCAATGAACTCTCTCATCCCTTCCTTCACTGTTCAAGAAAAAAAAAATGCATACCACAAGCATAGTTTAAACATGTAACTAGACTTTATGATATTTTCATACATAATGTCACCAACTTTATAAAGAATTGTGAATGCATTTCAAAGATGAGCACATGTGAATTGAATTAAAAGTACCAGTATTGCGAGTATCTCACAGTTATCTAACTTACAACCGCTCTTTAGCATGGGAGTCGAGGAAGCTCTAAATCTCACAAGATTTCTGGGGCATAACATTACAGTGGTGACAATGGAATGATTCGAACAATCATTATGCCCAAACTACAATGTATTGCCAAGAGTTGAACTCCAAATAGTAGATTGTCAAATAAGGAAAGTTTAGAGTATTTTATCAACTTTCAAAAGTAACGATTTTCATTTAGAATTATTAAGAAAAGTCCGCTTAGTAAAAAGTATCGTAAAAAATGTAACATATAGGACTAGCTCCTCTCAAAAATTTATTAGGCTGGTTCAGCGCATGTTTAGCAAGATATTTCTCTAGGATTTCTTTCTTATCAGTCCTTATAAATTCCACAATGATCGATCATGCATTGCATTCAAAAGTACACTGCCCCCATCCAACAGACATTTCCTACCTCTGTGAAAGAGTTCCGCTAATTTCAGTAATCGCGATATCAAGTATTGTTGTTTATCCTTAAACGTATGTCAATAAAAAAAATTATTTCGAACAGATCAATGCTTAAATCTTGAGATTATCACCCTTGGTATGCTTTTTTGTTTTTTGTATGAATGTAAAAAACACTGATTGTACACACAAGTACTCTGAAGTTGATATTAAAAAGATTCTTGAGTTTCTGATTGACAATATCTATGTGGTTTTTAGAGACAAGGTCTTCCAAAAATCTCCTGGAATTTCTATAGGTACCAATTGTGCTCCGTTATTATCAAACCTATTTTTGTATTCATACAAAGCAGAATTTATTTAAAATCTTATACATGAGAAGAAGAAAATACATGCTGTCACCTTTAACATTTAGATATATTGACGAAGTACCATATTGTCACGTGTAAAGGCCATAGTCTTTTAATAGACACACCCCCAAAGGACGTATTCATTATAACAAAAGATTTGACCTATAGGAAAGAACTATTTTCCGGAAAAAGTCACATTTAAAAATCAATGTTCTTTAGTTGTTTTCTATTGTATATTTGTCTAAATTTTTCAAATTTGCATTTTAAACGTAATTTTTTTTTATTTGCAACTTTGAAATTAACCTCCAAAGTTGGTCAAAACAGAACTTTGTCCGTTAAAGCACTAATTTTTACGTGAATTTTGGCATAGAAGTCCTTCAGGGCAGGCCTGCCCCTAAATTAAATTATGAAATATATATAGATTTTGATCTAAAGAATGATTTAAATTAAGATTTTTTTTAGGGGCACCCCTGCCTTAGGGTCGAAATTCGTGAAAAACCTACAAAAAATGCGAAAAACCTAGTTCTATCATACTGGATTACATTTATGGAGTGCATTTTCATAGTCATTATAGCGCAGAGAAATAGACTGCAGATTCTTAGAATGGACCTTTTTTTATGTCCTGGTTCGAATCCACCTGTTGGCACACTTTTATTTTTTTTTTTTTCAAATTTTACACCTGTATTAACACGAACTTTAATTTTTTTATACAGGCTTTTTGCATTTTACTTCCACTTTCTTCTTTAAATGTGTGTTTCCTGTTGATATAAAAGACATTTATGGAAATGCAGATTAAAAATTCTCTTTAACTAAACGCAATCAACTGGAACTGTATACCTCAGTGTAAGCACACTTTGTTCGAGGACACGAATCATTCACTTTGTGTTACTTGATACTGCAGGTGTCACGAAAAAAAATCATGACGAGCAAAAATTGCTGTGTTTGTCTTTCAAGAACATCTCTGGTTAGTAGTAGTGTTGTGCCAGTGGGAGAGATACTGCGCTATGCAGAGTAGATGCAGTTCATTCCTTGGGAAAATTGAGTGCATTGGCGACATGTTATGTCAAAAATGCAGGAGGAAGGTTTACAGATTAGAAAAGAACGTGGTAAGGTCAGTTAAGGTTTTATCTCCCGTTGCCATTACCCAGGCATCAAGTAAGGACCCTCATACAAAGGATGTATATGTAAATACCGATGTAGGGTCACATGAACACACAGTTGACTAGAACTAAAATGATACATGAGAAACAAGAAACTACACGCATGTGGCCTAAAGTCAGCAACCGGAACGGATATCGATAAGCTTTTTCTAAAGAATGAAACCAATATCGGCCCTATAGGTCAACGCATATATTTACCTAGAAGTGATCCTTTGGGGGGAAAATCCCGAGAAAAATGCAGCTCCTATGGATAAAACGCTACCCCAAAAATGCAGATGTATCTCTTATTTTCACAGCACAACTATTCCAAAGAAAAAGTTTAAAAAGTTAAAATATTCGTATTATTTCAAAAACAAAAGAAGGATACAACTTTTAATTTTCTTTGAAAATTCAGTTTACACATAAGCTTTATTTATAAGTATTTAAGTATAGTCTGTATTTTAATTGTTATTTGATTGGTATAAATCAAAAATTAAGTCCCTTATTTTTTTTTCCCTATAACCCTAAGCATTTTACGATATTGTGCTGAAAATGCATTCCAAGCAGGTGTCTGTGTTTACGTAAACAAATCCACAGGTACTTGTGGACAGGACCCCCCCCCCCCTCCCCCGATATCGTTCCGCACAAAAAATATCCCACTATACATTATAAGAGAGAAAGGTATACCACTCTGGTTTGTTTACGTTGTACCCCCACTGGTCTTTCTGGGTTTAAAACATGTTTTTATTTTATTTTAACCTAAAATGTCGGTTCACACTGTCTCTACATATATTTCTGTCTTAGTTCATGCTATCGGATTGGCTCTGCATCTCGTAAGAATCCCACAATTAATCCTTAAACAGCATTGCAGTCAGTGCGTTGAAAAAATCCCTAGGTAAATGCAACGGAAGTGCATAGAGAATATATTACCTATTATGAAAACACCCGAGAGAGATTATTACGGCAGGGCAAAACTGTTTACTGCTTAGAGAAAAGTAACACTTAGAAAAGGATAATAAACAAGAATCTGATATACCATGAAAATCCTTAAGAGCAGTAAGGAAACACTTAAAACATTACTTTCCAAGAAACATGCATTTAATATTACATGTACATAATCAATTTATAAAATTTTAATTAGGGATGGAAATAAATAATATCCAAACATGAAACAGATGTGTCAGACTCTGTGGTATCTTTTATTTCAAGCTCACTGGGGTATATATAGAGTTGATATATGAATGGAAATAACTATTGTTAATTGATAATACATCATCGATATATCTCAATGTCGAGTTCAAGACCACAGCAAGTGTTTTCTTCTCATATGTAAGATTTTGAATAAATTCTGCTTCATATGAATATAAAAAGAGGTCTGCTAGCCTAATAACATTTTAAAAGGCCCTAACTAAGCCATCATTCTGACATTTATTTATGCATGATTGTGTATACTTTATGAACAATCTCTGCCACTTTCACGCTGATATGGCTACTTTTTGTGTTTCTCTTGTTGGAGAGCTATAATCTCCAAACTTGTGTATTGAGTATAATAACTTTCATCCTTTTCATATTGGCCTAGGTGAAAACAGATAATACTACAGGTCACTTACTCAGAAGGATTACTTGATTTTGTTGATCATGTTGATTGATGGTAGTCTGCACAGTAGCGCTAGCAGTTTCTTTTTTACCATTTCACTGTGAAAAAAAAATGTGGAACTTATTATACATTAAAAATATTTACCACTACATTAGCATTGGTGATATGGTCATTGCTCTTTTTTGTAACAAATCAATTAAACACTGTACCTTTATATAGTACGAATTATATTGCATGTACTTTCGATCAATCTATTTAAAAAACATCAGATTAATTACCAATAGGTTCTTGAATTTTTGGTTTCTGTTGCATTGGGCCGAAATCGAGAAAAACTTTATTTTGAACAAGCATTTATATGTACAGTATTGTACTTGCATACTTAAATACCTACTATAATTAAGATTTAACAAGCATTCTGAGAGTATTGCATTAGCAATACTAGTCCCCTACCGGCAAGTGTAATCTGGTTCCCACTAAAAATTAAATTGCCACAATTCCATTAAAAATCATTGATTCAGAAGCATAACAAAATGCAAACTTGAACTGTAACTCATCAAGATACACTTACATACCAAAACTCAGCTCAATATCTGCAAGCGTTTAGAAAAAAGTGCGGAAAACAAAGACAGACTGAAAGAGGGACAAACAGACAGATGGACAGACTCAGAGGAAACCTATAATTCCCTCTGGTTTCACCAGTAGGGGACTAATAAAAAAGTGGGAAAAAGCCACCCTGTTAAGCCGTACTTTTGTCTCCCATGGTGAGCAGTGGAAAAAGGTCTTATGCTTGGATATGTTGTACATGTACTTTGTATCAATCTGTACATGCATAATCCATTGGCTAATGAAAGAGGCAATGTATTCGTAATGTAAACTTTTAAATGTAGTGGTAATGTGTACATTTTTTGCAGCGGTAATGAGTATGTAGCGGTAAATAATTACCATTTTGAAAATGTAGCGGTAATGATATTCACCTGGATAAAGAAATGGTCTATCTATTCCAATCACATTTTTTACAAGATAGGGCACTTCTTATTTGCTGTACATATAATTGTTTTCATTTTCACAGGGCTCTAACACTGCTTTTTGGGAATGGGGACGGGCTGTAAAGATTGGGAACATAAAGACCTTTTAGGAAATTTTGGAATAACCATTATACGTACTTTAAAATCATATATATTGGGTTTCCGGTCTTCACTATCAACTAAATTTGTTTTATAAAACAGAGGAATATGAATAGCAAGTTAAGTTATTACCGGTATACAGTACCAACCAGACCCAACCTGACACAAAGCAGTCCCAGAGCAGTCCCGGGGACTGCTTTCTGGGACTGCTTTAGCAGTCCCACAGCGGTCCCAGGGCAGTCCCAGAGCGGTCCCAGAGCAGTCCCACAACAGTCCCAGAGCAGTCCCACAGCGGTCCCAGCAGTCCCAGCGGTCCCAGAAAGCAGTCCCAGCAGTTCCAGTGGGCGGGGTTAATTAATTTAATGGGCGGAGCTTACTCAGAATGAGATTACCAATAAACAATGCAACTATATAAAAGGCAGTTGAAATTGATGAGCAATTCTTTCTGAGTAGTATCAACAAATATTTACAATTCTTAGGCGACAGTCATTTCTGAACTGTTAAGAAAATCACAGTACGCGTATAGAAACAAATTATAATTATTGAATGAAGAAGACGTTTACACATATTAATAACATGAATATTTAAACACAATTATTTGATATATTAATTTTTAACCAAAATAAACCAATTTCTTTTTTTTTGTGATTGATATTGGTTTTCATATTTATTTTTTATATAGAAAATTAAACTTGAATTGTTTATTTTATACCAGAATAAGCTGTAAATAGATAATAATAATTATAGAGCAAGGCCGATTCCCATACTATACTCTGAATGCATTTTTGTTAAGTATTGGAGCTTTTGAAAAATTCTTTGTTAAACATTGCCGAGTATTATATTTCAGTCGTGATTATTTTCAATGACTTCTTGATTAAATTATCTTTAGATTCTCAGTTTTAAGTGTTTTATTATATAAATGTTCGAGTGTACATCTGTAAATCACGCAAATGGAACCCTTAGATTATGTTCAAAATTAATTAATCCCGAAATAAATTTATACACAATTATTGAAACTAAGATTTTTTGCAGGACATAGATTGAAATAAGGGTCAATGTTGACCAGCGTGTTCAATGATGTGTAACACTGATACCCAAATAACATGCATTGACTTTCTGCTAATTATGCCCAAAGGTGATTGAAAGCTCAGGTGTTGACACCATTTTATACAATCCAGCTGTATTAACCGGCCAGGTAAACACAAACAAAGAAATAAGAAACAAGTCACAATTCCCGATATTTTCAAATGTTTATTTTCTAAATAAATGTACTCTTTTAATAACTTGTTTATAAATTAAAAACTAATTCATAAATAAATCCCCGAATAATTGTTCACATTGTTTATGTGACAGAAGAATGGTAGAATAATTTTATTTCATGGTCATTAAATAAATTATTAGGTTTGATTTGAGGATGGTAAAAAATAGCATGGAGTGCTCTTTTTTAAGCATGGTATTAGCTTTTTCAATTAAGAAAAAAAATCCAGTACAGTACGTTCCTCTGAATACATGTATCTTACTGAAATGACAAGTTTGTTTGTTTTTAAATAGTGCTAATGCAAACTTTGAGTACATATGTAATTTGACAGCATTAATTTATTAAATAGGCCTAGATAATTTTTTTTTCAAACACCTGTATTGAAGTGTAATTTAAGGGATAAAAATCATCCCCTGACTTCCCTTTTTTAACTACTTTTATTTTCTTAAAATTAATTCTAGACTACAATTGTGTAAATTTACAGCCGTCTTAAGACATTTAGTAATTACATATATAACTATCTCTATTTATTTAATTTTTGTAAGAAATTAATACTTGTTTTTTTATATTTGTTTCTATCTTAAACACCTCTCTGCAGAAAGTAAACAAAACAACAACAAGGAGCTGCAAATTCAGAATACACAAGGGGCGGAGCTATCATGTCACTCAGAACCTTTTTCACGCATGAGTGAACAAAGCAGTCCCAGAAAGCAGTCCCAGAAAGCAGTCCCAGGGACTGCTGGGACTGCTGGGTCTGCTTTCTAGAGCAGTCCCACAGCAGTCCCAGAGCAGTCCCATAGCGGTCCCAGAGCAGTCCCACAGCGGTCCCAGAGCAGTCCCACAGCAGTCCCAGAGCGGTCCCAAAGCAGTCCCGGGGACTGCTTTCTGGGACTGCTTTGGTGTCAGGTTGGGTCTGGTTGGTACTGTATATCCAGCTATATTTTCTTTAATTTTTGGGAGAAATGACTATTGGGAAAATTAACACATTAATTGGGAAAAAAGGTACCTTTTTTGAATTGGGAGTGGGGCCCTTGAACGGCCCCAATTATAGACAATTGAGAGCCCTGTTTCATATTTGAGAGGTCGATTTATAACCTTCGTTCTTCATTTTTTTAAGCTTTGGGTGTGTGTTGATTACAACGTATCAAACGCTTATCATATGTCAAGTGACTTATCTTTAAGTTATTGTCAAAGAAATTTCAAGTCTGTTAAAATCTTAATGTTTAAATAACTTGTGCCCTGTAGGAAATAAGATTTTGTAGCAAATAATCTTTACAACCAAGCTGCAATTTTCCCCAAGTTATAGGCTGAAAAAGGGGGTGCATATTTAAACCAATGCATATTACATTCGGCAAGATATGGTAACTTCTTGATTGTCACATTTCAGTTTGAAACATGTTACAAGTTTTATTTCAAAAAATGAAAATATTACTGAAAAAGTAAATACAAATACTCATTGACAAAAACTATCTACTAGGGATGGCAATTTCTAACTGGTTAACCGATTACTCGGTCGGAATGATGGCAATCAGTTAGAAAATCTGCAATCGATAAGTCGAAAAAATATTATAATATATGTAAAACTGAAGGCAATGTACTAAAATTCATTTTCAAAATAGAAATTCCTACCTAAACGTTTAATTTAGCGTTTTCATTTATTTATTTAGGCTGATTGGGAGGTCATTATGGCTCTCCAGATTACAACTGCAGGGTAATTGGTCAGTCTGAGATATGTTAATTACTGTTAAAACATCATGTCGTTACCCCGACTGTCCTCTAATTCTTTAATGATAATAATCACCGTTGAGCACCGTGAATTGGTGTGTGTGTATCTTTTGCAGTTATCTATCACATTAAATTATAATACAAACATTGTAAATTAAGTGATACATTTTAGACTTAGTTTTGATTATGGTGATAATGAAGAATGAACTTGTGTGACATCCGCTCTGGAAAATTATCCACGATATCTCAGGCATGGTTCATGGTTTTCTGAATTTTTTCTTGTCTATTGAAAAAAAATATGCACGTAGTTTTATGATCAACACTAAAGACAAATAGAATGATTTTGACCTCTAACATCTTTTTTAAAGACTTCTTGTGCATAGGAATAGAGCTACTTGAAAAAAGTCAAGAAAATGACATTGTGTAGTTTGATACGATTAACCGGTTAATCGGTAGGAACGTTTTGCGGTTAACCGATTTGCAATTCTGTATTCGATTGCCATCACTACTATCTACTAAGTGGTTAGTATGTAAATTGTAACTGGTTACAAAACTGGTTATGAAAATTTCAACTGGTTATGATCTTTCTCAATAGTTAATAAACCAGTTAATCATTGCCATCCTTATTTTAAAGATACTTTGTGACAAGTTTGATTTAAACTAGTCCAGTAGTTCTTGAGAAGAAGTTGAAAAATGTGAAAAGTTTATGCATGACCCAAGCCCTTGCTCATGCAAAAACATACAAAAAACAGATAGAAATATGTTACCATGGTTACCTAGGTAATTCAGTTAACTTATATCAAAACCACACATTGTCATATAAATAAGACTAAGAGTACGTGCTTTTCAAGGGTCCAGATTAGCATTCAATCAGTATCAAAGTATCATGGTCTTTAGAGTTTTGTATATGCCTTTTGTCTTCAATGGTAACCTGTACTTATACATGTACTTAAATATGGCCATTGAGGAGACCACTTATAATTAGGCATAAAGTAGACCACTGAGAAAAATTGAGTAAATTGAATTAACCCTTGATATCAAGTATTTACTGTATATAAATATACCATTCTAATGATCTTATTCACTATATGCATCAATACCCTGTATTATATTATACTGCATATCAAATTAAAACTTATTTATTGTGTCACAACTGAAGTGTTGCTAGACTGAAAGACATAAAGATGGACAATATGTGAATCCTATAGAGCTTTATCATTTCATGCAGGCCCTAATTAACATTCCATCAGTGATAAAGTACCTTGCACTTAGATTTTTATATTTACCTTTGTCTGCTATAGCAACTTGTACTTATACATATGTTATACTTAAATATGGCCATTGAGGAGACCACTTATAATCGGGCATAAAGTAGACCACTGAGAAAAATTGTTGATATCAAGTATATACAGTATATAAATACACCATTCTAATGATCTCATTTACTGTATGCATCAATACCCTGTATAGTATTACACTGCATAAATTAAAACTTGTTTATTGTGTCACAACTGAAGTGTTAATTGCTGGCTGAAAGACATAAAGATGGACAATGTGAATCTTATATAGCTTTAACATTTCATGCAGGCCCTAATTAACATTCAATGAGTGATAAAGTACCGTGCACTTAAGATTTTTATACCTTTTGTCTGCTATAGCAACCTAGTTCTTATACTTAAATATTAGGAGTGAAACGGTTCACCGCGGTATCGATGCACCGCGGTATTTTTTCTCGGTTTGATACACGGTGCAAAATCTCAAATTTTCGGTTCGGTTCATTTTTCGGTCGGGATCGTTATTCAGTCGGGTTTGGCATAAGGTATAACACGTTACTCAGTATAAATAAGTATAGAAAACGTTAATTTTTGATGACTGATAGCTTGTAAAATAATTTTTGACAGTCAAATAATTTTAATCAATTTCTTCTAGTCAATTTGCAAATAAAATTCGTAAAATATGTGACTAGATTTAGAAAAAGAAAGCATAAAACAACGTAGAATTTGTTTCCTTCTATCAAAATGTATCGTATCGAAAATAACCGAACCGAGACAAAATTATACAATACGTATCGAACCGTGAAGGAGGTGTATCGTTTCACCCCTATTAAATATGGCCATTAAGGAAACTGCTGATATTATTGGGCATAAAGTAAACCACATAGAAAAAAATTAATATACTTAATGGGAAAATTTTATTGTACTCACTGTTAATAGCAAGTACATTTATATGCATGTATCATATAATATATACAGTGGCGCCTTGTTGATCTGGATGCCTCTTTGGCTTAATTAGTTTGTTAAAAATAATATTGATTAATTTTGAACTGTTTCTTATTTAATTATTGCACAGTGTACTGGTGTAAGCTAAATTCTTCGAGCTTCATATTAGACGTGTAATTTAATTGGGGTAAATACACGCTAATTTTAGATGCTATTGTTTGTAGGTCACAGGTATCCCCTTCAAACTGACTGCATGGCCAATGTTTTTACTACAATTAACACTACTGCAAGATCAGGGGTTGTAATATACGGTAGCCCGACGCCCCGGGGCTAGTTATTTTAAGACTGGGGCTAGCTTATTTAAATGTAATGATAGTCTGTCGGACTAGCAGAACAGAAAAAAAATTCTCGTCAGTTTACTTTCATTTTTCTATGAAGACTGGTTTCTTTTGACTGAGAACTAGTTTGTTTCTGTCACCAAAACATTCAAAACTTTAACTTTTTGTTTTCATTTTGCATAAAAAAATTGTTGGGCTGGTTAGTTTGGGCTAGTAATTTTTTCCTGATCAGTAGCCCCTGGGCTAGTGGGATTTCCAGGAAAATTTCAACCCCTGAAGATAAGTGTGAAAAAGTCATTTCTTGAAAAATTACCGTCCGGATAAACGAGGCATTTTTCAATGAACTATTACGTTTTGTAGTAGAAATCGACCATCCGGATGCGGAACACATTTTTCTGGATTAATGAGACAGAATGACATGGAAAAAATCTATTCCCGAAAAATAGCATCTGGAAGGTGAAGTGTTCAGATAAACATGGCGCCACAGTATATACCATAAAAGACTATGACCTATGGTACATATTGTCAGAGAAAAACAATCAATTAAAGCTGAACACATCTCATAAATAGGCATACACCATATTCGATTATATATCATCTACTATATCAGCACCGGGGTATACTCTTCGCATTTGTTACACCTGACTGCTTTATTGTCACAGGTATCGGAGTGGAATGGTGACACATGCTCATGCCGGTTATCTTGCATTGCCTTTGTTTATTTATTTTATTGCAGTTGTGTGTACTTGTG
>NW_026889806.1:4982500-5390000 GCF_033153115.1 Saccostrea echinata | reverse complement strand
TTCATTTTATATTAAAATGAGACAAAGTTTGACACCATGCATATCCAAAGTCTCTAAAAATTTACAATTTTAGTCATGTATATGTGTTATGCAAGGGTGTATCTGTCAGTATTTCCAAAATTTATCAAGCATGACATTTAAATTGACACAAATATTTTGATTTCAGCTTTTCTTTTTCATGAAGTTCGACTTAAATATTCTTTGATAATTTTTAAATCAAAATAAAATCAAAAACTTTTAATTTCTTCATTTTATTTGCTTGGAAAATAATTATTTTTTTCTTTTGTATTTGTACGAGTATTTAGTTTCAAACTAGTTCTACATGTATATTAGCTAATCAGTGAAAATCTATATGTTTGATTTACTTCAGTTTACATGCCTGTGTGTGCATTATATTACAAATCATGGGATCTGTGCTTGTAGGTGCACTCAATGTTTTAAAGTTATTCATAATTTGAGAATTATTGTCTCTTTTTTTTATTGTCAGTATATTTAAACCAATATTTTTTGGTTTTACAAAATAATATGAATTTTCTTTTTTTAAAAGAGATGATGCGAATTATAATTTCAATTTTAATTTTGTTTATATATTGTTGCTGTGATCTCAATAACCTAGATAGAACGTTCTAATCATTAAAATGATATTGTCCTACGGACCTGGTTTAACGATAGAATTTGTTCCGTGTATTGGCAATGTAGCAAAATAAGCAAGTTCGATAACTCGAACTGACTGCATTTTCTATGTACAATCCAGAGAGTTCCGAATTCAACATGGCGTGTTAATTTGAAGTGAGGAAAAAAGGTTGAGAAAATGAGTTGAATTTTCTTATTTATATGGATTATTTTTTAGGTTAAAAGGCATATAAAATCTCAAAAAGGTTTGTTATTATTAATTTGATAGTTATTTTCAGTGCAATTTTTTTTGTATTCTTCAAAATCATTTCTGAGCGGATCCTTTCCAATATGCTACATTGCTAGTATATGGGACATATAAACTGTGGTGATCGAGGGCTTGTTCCGAGACACAGTTAGATTGTTCTAACTAGCAATAACCCAACACATGTATCTTGTAAGTCGAACACATGTATTTCGCAAATTCAGTAAATAATTCTAAAAAAAAGAAAAAAATCTTGTAAAAAGGTATTCCGTAGAGAAAATTACCCAGAATACGTTGTAGCATAACAAACACTGACATATACTCGAACAAAACTTAAGTATGAAAAATAATCAGATAATGGGTCAAAATCACACCAGTGACCACCTACCCTAATCAACTGTTATCCACAGAAAAAAAATTATATACTTATATGTCAATCTACTTCCAAAATTACATGTTTTCCAAGATCTTACAAAATTATTTTTACAGTATGTCTCTTCAAATATTTGTTTTCCTGCTTAATAGTACTGATCATGCTGATCAGACAATAATGGGTGGGTGATATTAAGATAGTATGCCCTCATAAACTTTTAGTCCCAGACCTATGAACCAGTGATTCATTTTGAAAATGGTTATCATGGGTCCAAAAGACCCCCCTTAATGACAACAATGAGTCCCATGACAAAATCAGTGCATCCAAATCCAAGGGTCATATATTAGATATTACAGAGGAAATTATGGTGAAATATAAAAAGTTATTGCTGTGAGTAGTTTTATAATTTTACTATCAATTGTCCAAGTAAGACTACATGATTTTGTGTCATAAATATAATATATTGTCAACTGTGCACTTTGGTTCTATTTTTAGATCGTACATATGATCTCACACATTGTAATGTATCAGTCATAAAATGCACAGAAGCAGAATGAAGCAAAGAAATTTTAAGAAGAAATGAAAAAACAGTCAGAAATAAAAATGATTAAATTTTAAACTTCTTAGCTTAATGTAAGGGAAAAAAAAATGATACAGGTTACATGTATAGCTTTTACATAGGTATAGTATTCGCTTCAGAAATGTTCCACAATATAGACATAATCAGTGATAATCGAACTATGCTATCTAACTTTCAAATATTTTCTGATAATTGCTGGTTAATTGGCTGCAATTGTGAAATCTGACCTGTTGTTGGCAACCTTATATATACCTGTTAAAATTGTTCATGCATATCGCTTAGCACATGGATATGATGCAATCAGTCAAGTTTAGAATCGGATTATACCAAATAATACACGTTCTTCTATAAATTTATTGCGTCCATTGGGATGCACATTTATTAAAATAATGCCTCCTGAGCAAAATTTGTGCATAATTTACTAGGAGTGAAACGGTTCACCGCGGTATCGATTCGCCGCGGTATTTTTTCTCGGTTTGATACACGGTGCAAAATCTCTAATTTTCGGTTCGGTACATTTTTCGGTCGGGACCGTTATTTAGTCGGGTTTGGCATAAGGTAAATCACTTTACTCAGTATAAATAAGTATAGAAAACATAAATTTTTTTATGACTGATAGCTTGTAAAATAATTTTTGACAGTCAAATAATTTTAATCAATTTCTTCTAGTCAATTTGCAAATAAAATTCGTAAAATATGTGACTAGATTTAGAAAAAGAAAGCATAAAACAACGTTGAATTTGTTTCCTTCTATCAAAATGTATAGTATCGAAAATAACCGAACTGCGAGAAAATTATACAATACGTATCGAACCGTGAAGGAGGTGTATCGTTTCACCCCTATAATTTACGCAGGACGCACACCAAAATGAATCATTGATGAACACCATATTTTTTAGCCCAACATACAAAGAACTATGTAGCAACCTATGATCTACAGCACATGTAATTTTCATAATGCTAGCTCACATCATAAGGAATACATATATGACTAGCAGTGGTTTAAGTGTTTGCTTTAGAGTCACAGATAAAGGAGTTGATCCTAACATCAGCTTTTCAATATGAGTGAAAAGTTATCGAAAGAAACATCATAGAAACAAATAAATATGACTATAAATAATTCTCTTTTCTTACCATTATGGATGTTGTACATGTCCCTTTCGATAATGAAAAAAATCTTTTTCTGTCAACTTCTCATTTTCTCACCCGCCTTTTTCTTGCTAATCTTCTCTCCAACATACTGGAGAAGGTACTCTCGCATGTTATGTGGTACCGAACACACTATAATAAAAATAAATGCATAAAGGCAAACAAGTCAACAAAATCTAATTTATTCAGAGACTTGGTTTTATATGTCTCAGACTGTCATAAATCTCACCCTAGGCATCTTCGCTAGCCAAGGGTTTCTGATACGCTACTCTCCTCATAAGTTTATGAGGAGAGTAGCGTATCAGAAACTCTTGGCTAGCGAAGATGCACCCTAGGCAGTTAAAAATTTCCTCAGAAATCTGGTCAGAATTTTAAAACATAATTTCAACAAAAAAAAAAAATCATGGGAAAATATACGGCATATAAATAGCCATTGTACAAAATGCAGGAAACTTTCCTGAAAAGTTTAGAAATTGAAACTGTAAAAATGTTATCATACCATCAATTGATCAAACCATGTCCATGCTGATCAAAAGACTCAACAATGTATTAACTAACCCGATCAAAATTAAACTGAACCCGACCGAAAGTTTCTAATCTACATATGTAGATATACAAGTAATACATGTAGACTCTGCATAACAATTTTATTAAAATAAAAAAAAAATATTGCTTGTTATATGGTTTTATAACTAAATTGAGAGTATAAGCAAGTTCATTTCTCCATGGCAACTGCATAAGATAAACAGTATCTTTTTCATTATATGTAAAAAATAAAAATTAAAAAAAAAAAAAAAAAATGCTTAAATTGATCAGGATCTGTTTCATATGAATCAGGACTTGTTCAAGCTTGACAACAAGCAATTTTTCTTCGGGTCTCTTTTATTATTTAATTTCAACTTCTTTTTGAAATTATGATTATCTTCTAATATTTCTTTTCAAAATGAAACACTCAATAGGTTTATAAATAAATGAAACATTAAAAAAAAAAACAATAAATACAGGCCCGTAAGAAAAAAAAGGTCATCAGGCGTTTTAATTGAGGGGGCACAAGTACATGTATATAGTAGCTATGTTTTCTTTAGCATTCTATATTTCGGCAAAATTATTGGGGGCACCCCCCCCCCCCTGTTCCTACGGCCATGAAATAAAGTTTTACATGATTGTTAAGTAATAAAGACAATGCAATAAATTCTGCAAAGTAATTCAAATAGTTGAGGTAATTTTTACTTATGTGTAGACTGATTTACTAGTACTTTCATAATTATAAATATATTCTCCCATAAAATTAGAATAAATTCATGATAAAGGAAATAATTTGCCTTGATCATGTTGAACATGCAATACATTTTTGAGTCATTTAAGTTGTTAAAGACAAAATTCTCATTTGCCCAATTAAATTTGAGATACATGTACATGTACTAATTAAGTGACCTGTAAAGGTACTTGTAGATCTCTAATAAAATCTGGGAAATTAAATCAGCAGTGCTGCAGATCGAAACTCTTTAACGGTGGTGATGTTAACCTGTTAACTGAGTCTACTAATATAGAAAAAATATTGCAAGAATTATACAGTATATCTTTTGTTACTCAATCATGGAAAGTGTAATACATATAACTATTAACTGATATGCTCACCTCTGATATAACCTGTTAATTAATCCTCCATTCATGCCAAAAGGTACAGTGTAACAGATTGATTAGAATATCATTGGCGTATAATAATATAATTACTTTCTACTACATGTAATGTGTCGGCTAGTGTGATGTCACAGATTTAACTTGAGGCGCAAATAATGGGTAAGCAAGGAGGCTGATGCAGACCTAATATAACACTTGAATTTTGGCTTAATTTTTATTTCCAGTTATAGGATTATTTTTGTCATTAAACAGAAAGTTAGACTGTAAGTATGGGTACAAAAATGCGCATTGTCAAAAATGCTTTTTTTTTTTTTTTTTTTTTTTTTTTTGGGCATTTGCAACAAAATGAAATTAATAGATAACATTTATCATCAACTCCCCCCCCCCCCCACCCCCTTTTCAACCAAATTTCTATCCTTAAAAAAAATGATGTGTAGCCTACAGCCTTTTTACATATATGGAATATACACCACAATATATTTCCACACATCCTGCTCCCAAACCCCACTTCTAACCCTATTAAAAATATTAATCTGGTCCCTTTGAATTTTTTAGCAGTTTGTAGCCCTTAATTCCTCTTTATTTTTAAAGATATTTCAAAATTGTTGCTATATTGGGCTTGTCCAAATCAACTTTATGTTTTTTATGTACAAGAAATCTAAGAGGGATGCTGTCAGATACATACATTTGTATGTACATATATGCATGCATGTATCCGCTGCCATATACATCAGAGATGTGGTATCGTGGTTGGAGGGGGTGGGATGGGGGGCTCCTCCCCTCCCTCAATTAATCTTCTACTATTA
Organism: Saccostrea echinata; assembly: GCF_033153115.1. Lineage (NCBI taxonomy): Eukaryota > Metazoa > Mollusca > Bivalvia > Ostreida > Ostreidae > Saccostrea > Saccostrea echinata. The sequence continues at coordinate 5,384,574 of NW_026889806.1, read as the reverse complement.
AAATTGTTCAGGAAAGGCTGGTTGGATTAGGCTGTGAAAAAAGTTTGAACCTAGAAACACCTTTCTCCCATTTCCAACCCAACCTTCCCCACGTATAATAGGAAATTAGAGTTAGTATTTCAAGTAAATTATCGAATATTTAATTTATCTCCGCAAGAACGATACCACCAGCCTAATATTAAGTATATATTTATGAATAAGCACAGATTACAATTATTTTGTTCAAGTAATCAATTGTTAGGAACCAGTAAGTTGTAAGAACTTGTTTCCGATCCATTTGCTTATGTCAATAAAATATGTTCAAAACAAACAAACGATCTGTTGAAACCACGCTGTTGGTAAACTACAATTCGAATTTCCTCCATGCTAATAAGTATACGCAAGTCTTTATCAATGAATAAATACCAGACGTTAACCGCAAGATAATGGGTGCATAATATATAGTCAATGTATCATGCATAAGTATTTTTAAAAAACCATAATTTGTTATTACTTACCAAAATTTTGTCGGACTCCTATTTCTCCGAAGGTCGTAAAGGATACCGAGGATTTCCGAAAATTTTCGGAAGGCATTGCGCACGAAAACCTTGAAGTTGATGAACACGAAACTCTAAAGCTCATTTTCTCGTAAAAAGTTTTATTCTATTTAGCAAATTGTACATACCCAAAATTAGTGGGAGAACAATATCTAAAACTAAATACTAGGAGAAATAAGACATATATAGCAGATCTTACTTAATTTTGCAAGTTTTAGCTGGTCTACATAATGACGATATATAATAATACCAATATATACGTTGCTTGAAATTTAAATTTAAAAATTTCTATAATCATAAATTTTTGGCATATTTTTGGTATTTAAGGGACAAAAATATACTAAACTAAAATTAACTATTGTCAATTTAATATTAAAAAGTCATTAATTTTCTGTTCAGAGAGGGTCAAAATGTTAAGGCGACCGGTTTTGGTCTACTTATTCTACGAGGCTACTTAATGCCAATATATAAATATGAGCGGTCTCCTAAATGGCACAACCATATATATATATATATATATATATATATATATATATATATATATATATGGATCGTCCTCATAAAATGGCTATATTTTTATATTCAATTAGAATGAGTGAAATCACCAAAGTTTTACAAGCCAGCCGTAAGAATATTAGTTGACAATTTTTCCCCATGACAGTTTTAAAAATCAAAATATTTAATGAACATCTTAAGTTGCTGATCGTTATTTCTGAAACGTTTCATTAAGTTTATCTGATTCATGTCCGAGAAAATGTTCGGACAAAATGATAGGACTAGAGATAACGATATATCGCCCTCACTTACCTTTATCCAATAGCCACTGTGACATATCTATTGTGCAATTTTATTTTTGAGCTGAGAACACGATAGGTCTTATGAAAAGAAGCACATGTATTTTTTTAATCAAATTTTCATTGCGTGTTTTCTATTGTTAATCAGAAGAAAAACGCAAGAGATCTAAACCTTGGCATCAATTGTATCACTCTGTTGAGATGGGGGTCATTTTTCAACGGGATCAATTTCTTATAGGTTGCACAGGTAGAAAACTAACTCCTAGGGGTTCTTTTTCTACAAAAAAATAATTTTTTTCTACGGCTAGGGCTCATTTTTTGATAACCCCCCCCCCCGGTCATTTTTCTACGGGGGTCATTTTTCGTCTTTACAGCGGCACCGAACTGCTACTTGATACAGCTTATAAAAGGCGAAGTAGTTGTATTACATCATTTTATTGAACATACTTAACGATTCAGATTTTTTCTGCTTTAAGTAAATAAATAAATAAAGTTGAGCATGTAGTTCTTGAAAGCTGCAAACAACGAAATATTGGACAATGTATTATATATGCTATTTTGATAAAACGTAGTATTTTGCCCTATATCCAGTGTTCCATCTTTGCGTTGGTCGGGTTCAATTTCAAGTATCTACATATAACACATCAAAGAGGGATTTCAGAACGTCTCGGGAAGATTTTTTAATAGAGTCGCTTTAGAAAACTTGATTGTTATTTCAGTCGAATGTCACTCATTGTTCGGCATATATCATTCCAATAAATGAATATAATACAGGCGTGGATCCAGAAATTTTTCAAAGGGGGTGAAGAGGAAATTATTGTGGTTATAAGTAGTTAAACGACAAGTTAATAGGAATACTCAGGCCCGTAGCAACGGTTTCAAAAGTTGGGGGGGGGGGGGCAACTTCCCAAAAACTTTGACAAGCAAAAAAAAAAGGGGGAAACAACCCCTAATTAACTGTCCAAATCCTAGAATGTGCCAGTTCTCGACGTTACAGCGACAAAAAAGTGGGAGGACCACTATCTGAAGGAAAACTTACAATAGCAAAATACAAATTACAAATTACAAATATTTATTGGCGCAAACACAATTACAATAATTGGCAAAGGCACAACACATTGTAAGAATCATAAATTGTTCATAGATAAATAAACAATATTCTAGTATAGAATGTGAGGCTATACATAATTATAAATCATACCATCATTTGTACAATAATTATGCAATCATTTCTAGATACACATGTATGACATTTTTTAATAAATGAGTGTGTTATTTTCAGTATTTCTGGACAAAGGCTATTAAAGCAAAGCTTATCTTTTTGAGTATAAGACATATTTGATATTTTTCCTTGAAAAAAATTTATCAAGTTCCTTTCAAAAGTTAATCTATGATTATTGTATTTATGGCAGCTGAATAGAAAATGAAATTCATCTTCAATCTCCCCTGTGTTGTAAATATTAGAAAATCTTTTATCTGTGGGTATAGACAAATGTCTCCCTTTTTCTATGGCAAGGTTATGTGCCAACCTGCTAATAATTGATCTCTCTGTTTTCTTTTTTAATTTACCAGTGTATCCACAGCGTTTGAAATTATTAAAAACAACTTGACAAAATTTTAGTTTTGATGAGTTATGAATCTTTGGCATATTCCTCTTGTAGGCATTGATCTGATATTCTTTGTTTTATGCTTCTCAGAAGTGATTTTATTGAATTTTCTTTTTTGGTAATGAATGAAAATCCTAACTTGTTGAAAATTGAAAAAAATATTTTTAGTCCATGAGTTTGTTTTGACTGTTGCTTTATAGATTTTAAATACTAAAGTATTCTTGGAAGTAATTAAATGGTTCCAAAATTTTATACTTGAAAAATGTATTCTTGTCCTTCGGGATTGTCTACCTAAATCTGCTCTGCAAGGAGCATTAGTAGTTTTACAAAGTACTCCTAAAATTTCCTTAATTTCCTTAATAAACTTCATGTGATATTTTTTAATTATAGAATTTTCACCAATGTTATTATAAATACCCCAGATCTAACAGCAATAAAGAAGAACTGGTGTTACAATCGAGTCAAAAACTTTTTCCAAAAGTTTACATGGATTATCCAAACCAATTTTAATTTCTTAATCTTAAAATAGACTTTTTTTTGCCTTTTTCATAAATACTGACATAGCTAAGTTTAGATTTCCATTACATTTCAAGGTTAATCAAAGATAACAAAATTTTGATACTGTTTGAAGGACACTTCCATTATATGTAAATTCATTGCTGCAAAATTTACCATTTCAGTTAAAAATAAGGACTTTAGACTTCTCAACATTAATCAGTAGTTTCCAATACTCAGAAAAAAGTGCTCCCCTCCCAACCCCCCGCATTCTACGGGCCTGAAACTGTCAATAAATAAGAACACTTATTATAATATAATAAAGAAACTGATTAGATACATGTACAATTAAAATAAAATTTAAATACTTTATTTCAAATTTAATATGTTAATCAAGCCACCTTTCGTGATTTGAAAATTTGCCTTTTAAAAGCCCAGTATTTTATCTACATCGATCCGCTTTAGAAAGAGTGTGTGAGAAAATTCTACAATTTGTGTTACTGTAAGGTTCCACATCCTATTTTGTGATTAATTGAATCGAGTAGTTCTTCAAAGAAAAAAAAATAAAAACAATATAACAAACAAGAACAAGAAACAAGAATGCTTTTGCAAGCCGAAACATAAGTGTGTCCCCCTTGACCCCAACGGTGTTATATTGGATTTGAAAATATTAAATACTCTTTTAAAGTTGTCCAAAATTTTTAATTTTTAATTACAATCAGATGTCAATCTCCATCTCGTTTCATGTAAATAATCCATGAATTGATCATTCAAAATATCACGTTTCTGATGTTGACTTAAAACCGATAAAGCATTACTTCACGAAAAAGTATGTGGTAAAACTAGACGAAAGCAAAACCGTTTCTGGAAAAATAAAACAAACGAATATTCGGGACTTTTCTCTCTTTCTCTCCTCTTTCTCTCTTTTTTTAAGCAAATCCAAATGGGCGGGGGAGGTTGCAACCCCCGTACCCCCCCTCTAGATCCGCCACTGTTAATATATCATGTTTACACGTATATATAATTTGTCTTTCTTTCTTAATCTTAATACCGAAACGTGAATTAAAATGTTTGTGTCCCTTTGTGTAAGATTCATTTGAAATTGTTTTAAAACAATATTTTACTGATCATTCCAGAATGAAGCTAAATTCAAGACTCTGATTGTGGACGAGTATGGTAATGTATTTTTCTCAGACTGCTGAAAATGCACTTCAGATATAGATAAACAAGTGTAAATAACACTCATACACCAAATGCTGGCATGTCCTCCAAATTGCATTTGTCAAAAATTTTATGGCCGTTGAAAAGATTGATTTTATATCTTCAGTATTGCCAAACTTTGATGTAACCTTACACTTTCCTCCATTCGGACCTAGAGACGGAAACTTTACTGGCATTAAAGTTACTTCCAGGTAACTGTATAGTTGATGCGTTATTGAGATTTAATAAGACTTTTAACAAGTATTACTGTAAAAAAAATAAATGAATAATTTCTAAATCATTGTTTTATATTGTTTCATTGTAGTTAGATAGATGTAATATTTTCGATTAACGCTACAGGTATACATTTGGTAAACCAGTGAAGGGAATACTTGACATACGATACCTCCCTTCTAACCTTCGCAAAAATCCATGGTCCATGGAAGCTAGGAAGAAACGTGGTCTTGTGAACGAGATTATTCATCGCGCACCAGTACAATTACAAACACTTCTGAGTCTTGGTTAAATATGATATTGAAGTTAATTAACTTTAAAGAAATTTCTCCAAATTCAATAAATGTATTGATAAATCAGGACGAAATACAGTATACATGTAGTCAATATTATTTTTTCATTTCTACAGATAAATGGCGAATATAAGTTCGACATAGAGAACTTAAAGCTTAAGAGTTTTGACAGATGGCGGCGCAGTGAATTGTTGTTTGAAGTGAACGTAACAGAGGCTATAACTGGGAGAAGACAGAATGCTTCCGGTACTGTCAGATTCTATATATTTGGGAACGAAGTGAATTTCCTTGATTCGATGGCAAGGACGTTTAAACCTGGTCTTAACTATACAGTTCTGGTAAGGAAAAGAATTATCATATACTTCTTACCTATATCTAATGGTAATAAATGCATATGTTTATATATGCTTTTTCGGAACACCTTTATCTTTTATACTCAGAATACATAGAATCTTTTCTGTTTGGAAGAAGACAATTTTTAAGTACACACAAATACAATGGAGGGAGTTAGAAATAGGAATTATGAGTATATATATATATATATATATATATATATATATATATATATATATATATATATATATATATATATATATATATATAGATAGATAGATAGATAGATAGATAGATAGATGTTGATCAAAATAACCTAAAATAGATTGTTGTTAAATGAAATGATGAGAAACAGTTAATCAATAAAAAACAATTAAAATATATAATAAAAGTAAACTGGCAAAATAAGAACAGCAATACAAACAGAACTATCAGCCATTTGAAACAAACTATACTGGTATTTCTTGAATCTTTGCCAAAAAAGGTTAAGCTACGTAATATCATATATAGCCATACAACACCCCCCCACCCCACCCCACCCCCCACCCCCCACCCCCGTTACAAGTGTTCTCAAATAACTAAGATTAATGTGCCTATTTTGTTATGTTATCTGACTGATATGTCTACATAATATATATTTCATTGCATTTTAATTTCCAACAGGGAAAAATAGCACCAATTTTACTCCCGACAGCTTTAAAGGTGGAACTAACAGTGACTCACTCTCTTCAACCAGTGCCAACAACAACAACAGAAATGTCACCAATAGAAATGGGGCTCATCCAAGGCAGTATCGAGCAACCAGCTCTCAATTTTAAACAGCTGGGGCCTGTCTTCCTAGATGTTGATGCCGATGGCAATTTTAGATATGACATGACCATACCAGAAAATGTCGAATCCGTAAGGGTTGGTGTAAGTGAACAATATTTTTTCTCTAAATAAAAATGGAAAAACATCCGAAGATCATACAGCTCTGTTTAGCTATACTATTTAAAATAATCTCAAGAAGGAAAGACGCGAAGAATTAAAAAAAACTTTTGCTAATCTGATTTTTGTGCAATCTTATAATCACATACATCGATATGAATACGTTGTACAATAATGCTTTTAAAAAAATCGGTTACCTGAGTCGAATGTCAGCCGATTTATGCATTTACTTCACGGAGTACAAATCGCAACATCGCAAGGGCAAGCTCTAATTCAATGTATTTTTTCAGTATATGTATTTTTCAAGATTCTTATTTTCATTGTATTTAAATTATTTCAATATTTTATCTAGAAACAATGTAAGGAATTTATCTTGTCTGAAAAAGAAAACTAAATAGAGATTTCACCCTTATATGTATCACGGAATGAATTTGTCCGTCTAATACTGATTCTGGGTCAACCGTGAGTTTTCCTCTTATTATTGAACCCAGGTTCATAAAACCTGAAACAAGCCAATACGCGTTATAGTTTTTGTACTTTAATTTATATAGACTAAGCATGGAATATATTTACATGAGTTTGGGGTGATTCAGCACCAAAGGTCTGATTCCAACTGACTATGATTTTTAGCACCAAAACATACATACTGAACAAAGATAGAACAAAATAAAAGGATTAACAAAAAGTATAAAGAAATCAAGTATCATGTATCAAGTAAAATGGTGACATTTTAGCGGCATGTATATAATAGAATTAAAGAAGGTGAAAGATTAAGTGTCTATAAATATAAACCGATGTCAATTAGGAGATTAACTGTCCATCTCTGACTGTGCTTCCAGTAGGTTTAAGCTGTCCGGAATTAATAGAATTTATCACATTTGCTGAAATATACGAAAAGTTTTTATGACAATTTACACAAAGTCCGAAAAGTTAATTTACACAGTAATTTACAATAAGTCCGAAAAGTCGTATTTTACACCGTAACACTTACATCTTTTTGTTTTATTAAATGATACTATTTTGCTATTGAAAACCTAGAGGATTTTTAATATTTACTCAATACTTTTTTTTAATATTGCAAGAACTGGCAATTTTATATCTTGTAGAGATAAAATTCATTATGATAGGTCTTTTCCATTTCATGGTTCCCAGCTTATTTATATATATAGCTGTTAACTGAAATATTTAGATGTTACACTTTGTAAAAGAAATTCTTTAAAAATTAAATACAAAAGAGTTATATGAAAAGGCTACTGAAGCCATGCATAGTGTTTTTGGCAAATGTAGAAAACATAATTTTGAATTTTATTAAAGATCAGAAATAGTTGACAAAACTTTCATAAGGATGTGAAATGCGGGGTTATCAAATACTAAATTATACTAAAATAGAATTTGTAAATAATGTAATTGCATTGAAATGGGGATGACTTTTATAACTAATTCAAATGTATTGATGTATCAGTAAAAAAGACTTAAGATTAATATATTTATCAATTAATGCCCATCTGGATTATAACAGTTTGTTGGAAGAACTGGTCTCCAAATACTACATAAATTTTGTCATTGAGGAACTCCAGCATCTTTTTCATATCAACTTCAGAGTATTTGTGTGTCGAATTAGAGTGATTTTTAACAAAGTAATCTTGTTGATGACGAATCATGTGAAAATTTCCGAGTTCCGTTTTTACTAAAGAAGCAGTTGTCTATGATATCAAAAAGCCTAGTTTTGTTTTGTTTTTTGTTTTTGTTTTTTTTTTCACGTAAGGAATGGTTGTATAAAGTGTAGAGAAGTCGTACGTTTTGATAGTATAGACTTTTGAAAAATTTGGTGATTTTAAATTCTTTTAAAGTTCTTTAGAGTTTTTGAGGACCCACATCTGGTTTACACATTTCTAGAGTATGCTATAGCACAGAACGTCTAAAGTTTCTCCTTAACAGCAGTTAATATTTTGGTAAGGAGTAAAGATAGGGGCTCATTATTTTCATCGAATCCAAATGTTCGAAAAAGAGAGGATGCATTTGATTGGCATTCGGCAGATATCTGTGCGCTTGTGAAAAGTGAATATGTCATTTATCTGTCACATGAAATTTAGCTTTTTTCGGGTTCCTGTTAGGTAGGAAAAGGAAGTATTTTCCTGAAATTAAGTTTTGATTTTCTAAAAAAAAAAATTTATGAAATATGACTAGATGAGACAGATTCATTTTGAACAAAATGTTACATTTTTTAAACAAGTTTCTCTAAAATTTTCTAGCTCTGGGCCATCTTTTTTTTATGTGCATTTTAATCTAAAAAAGACGAGGAAACATCTGTAAAAAATAGAGAAAAGAGCCAGATACCACAACAAATTAACTTTTTTCCAAAAATCCCAATTGTGGAAATGTGTTCCTTCATTGTCGTTATAAAATCCACACTGTTTATGTACCGATGATAGCTCTGTAGCGTGTGTTTACAAGCCCAGAGCACTCAGAACATGTTTTTGCTTCGATCCTCGCAAGTCGTTTGTCCGTTTAATATTTAATGCTCTGCTTTATTAAAATTTTAAAATAAACAAATTTCGATTCCGTTGCTTCGAGAGTAAACACAGTTCTTCTAACTCACTAAAACTTAAATAAGCATATGCCTGAATTTGCATTAAATAGTATTGGCTTTTAACATATAAGTGTTTATTATTAAAATACGAACAATTTCTAAAATGCGGCAAGTTATTAAAATATAAGTTGATGATACAAGGATAACAACAGTCTTGTTTAAAGTGAACATTTTGTAAATTCTATGCTCGAAACAATGACTTTGTCAGCAAATACAATCTATCATTAAATGGAATGTTGGCTGGCATTTTTCGTACAAAGTTACGCCATTATTTTCACACATTTTTCCGGATTTTTTGCTCTATAATGACAAGGAGCACACGGCGGCTGTGACCGGTCGACAGGGGATTCTCACTCCTCCATGGATTTTGATCCCACCTCTGATGTTCTTAGAGGTCTGTGTGTGCTCTGATCTCAATATGCATCGTTTCAATGGTCTTTTGAACTTGATTACTGTTCGCTATCTCCATATGTATCTTTCTACATTTTCTTCAGTTTTTTTGTGAGAATTATGTTCATTGTCATTGTCCTGTACACAAAATAAGGTTGATTAATTTCAATAGACTCTCTCCTTAATAATTGAATACCAGCATTGAACAAAGATATCGCATTCGAATTAATATTCTATTAAGTATACGAAAATATTTTTTGTTTACTAAAAAAATACAATTTTCACTGTATAAAATTGACTTTCTCTGCCTCTTACTACACGCTATAAGCGCTAATTTTACAATGATGACCTTACAGTTGACGAATGCATTGCAATCAGTTATTAAGTTTACCTTGCTGATTTACCCATAGTTGCATGCAGTAACAAGCTTTGATTTAATTCCTTATTTGATTTATAACAGAAAATGGTTTAATTCCCTTGCATTTGGAGGAATTGAAATTTGATATCTAATGTCATAGTAAAAATTCCCATATAGATTTGTCCCCGTTAAGACGTCGCGCACAGAATTGGGGCCCATTTTGTAACGTCAAAATAGCGTCATTAAAACGTTTAAAGTTTATGTTTAAGTGAAAGTACTAAAACGTCCCAATATATAAATATTGCATGTAATTGAGTGTAACATTGAAAATTTTCACCCCAAGAAAACCATTGTCAACCGAGACGCAGCCGAGGTTGACAATGGTTTTCGAGGGGTGAAAATTTTCAATGTTACACTCAACTACATGCAATATTTATTATATTATACTGAATGTTTTATACAAATACATATAACAGTGAACCTTGCGCGCATAAATTCTGCGCAGTCACTATTTTTTGGAATGTCACCCGTCGTCAAGCAATGTTGACTGTTGCTACGCTGGAGGGCGTGGCTTCAACATTCAGCGGGTAATAGTGTTTTTTAACAAATGTTTCTCGACGAATCAGATTCAACTAATTTACATGAAAGTATAATATTATATTATACTGAATGTTTTATACAAATACATATAACAGTGAACCTTGCGCGCATAAATTCTGCGCAGTCACTATTTTTTGGAATATCACCCGTCGTCAAGCAATGTTGACTGTTGCTTCGCTGAAGGGCGTGGCTTCATCATTCAACGGGTAATAAATGCTTCTCGACGAATCAGATTCAACTAATTTAAATGAAAGTATAATATTCAGAAATGTTGACTTTTTCTTACGAGAATTTTTTTTTTTTATTATTGTCTTGTCATCTTTCATTCTCTTTTTTTCTTCTTTTTTCACTAATTGATATTTTATTCTGCTGATGACAGAATTGTATTTCCCCTAAAATAACAAGTTTGCAAGTAAATTTTTTTGACGGTACGTTGTCTAAGCACGAAAACGTTAAAAATTGAATGCGTAACAAGTTAGACTAGACATCCAATTTTTGCTGTTTTGTTTAAAAAGTTTTAACTTCTTTCTATTTTTTATATAAAATTTTATTTATTTGCACATTTCGAAAATAAGATTTTTATCGATAACAAGTATTCCACTTAAAACAGAAAAGAGCTCACATCTCTGATATACGTCTCGTAAAATATCATAATACGCTTATTTGTGTCATAGTAACAAAACTGACTAGACATCAAAATCACTCTACCTTCTCTTCAAATACTTGCTTATATCTTTTTAAAGAAACATGTGTCTACTTCTTGATTTGCAAATTTTATTATTATTAGTATTGGAAATTTATTAATGAATTTTGTGAGAAATCATCACAGGACATTATAGAAGTTTTGTGCAAATAGGCGGAAAGATCCATGTGGTCAAAACGAAAAAAATGACTAAAAACTACTAGCTCCCATCTTTTAGTGTTACAAGTTACACAATTACGTTACTCAATACTATGCGCGACGTCTTTCTTATTTACAACTTTAACGTATTTAACTTAAGGTGCTACAAAACTTTAAATTTTATAATTACTCCATTTTCTACTTGCAGGCACTTTTTGGTGATAGTACCGCTTTCACTAGCCTCCGTCAAAGTAACTCGCCCAGTGACAGCTTCATACAGGTCTCGCTAGATCCAAGTGGCATTCCAAGGGTAAAATTGTTTTTAATCTTTAAAGTTTGTGTACATTTCTGAGTGTGCAACGTCTTCTACGAGGTTCGTTCAATAAGTAATGCAAAAGGTCATCTAAAGAAGAGTTAATGAGAAAGTTTCTTCATATTTTTTATTCAAAGTATTCCCTCTTAACCTTTACACATGTCTAAGGTCTTTGTATCCATGGCCAAAAAACCTCAGGATACCCGTATTTAGAGATGCCAAAAAGAAAAAGATGAATAGTTCTTTCTATGGCCTATATGAAATGGTAAAGTCTTCCTTTTCTTGTTTTCATGCGATTTTGGAATAAAAAGGTCTCTCAGCGACTGAGATTTAGCAAATATGGGGATGACTAGGCTCTGTAAACTTTACTTTCTTCAACATTTCCTTTATTTTCACGCTTATTTGGGGCAGCGCTGTCAAGTAAAGAAAAACTACCCTGGGGTAACTTTAGACTTTCTTGACATGAAATCTGCTTAACTTTTTTCAGCTGCAATTTTGACATTTATAGTAAACATTGATGGTTCTTCCTTTGGGTGTATGTATATGTATTATTGTTAACATACTGAGTAAAAAAAAAACTTTAAGACTTGTCCAAATCCATTGCTTCTCTTTACAACAATAGTATGACAGTTTCTCTCTGGTTCCTCATTTTATCATTTATCTTCCTTTTTAGCTACAGAAAGTAACCAATGTATCGTTATTGTTATTCATCATCCAAGTTTATCATTTTTTTTTTACTGAATTTTTCATAATCCATATGGAAATAATAGCGTTAAAGACTAGTCCTTCCACACAATAAACAAATTTTTAATTCGGGTTCTTCAACGATTTTTGAAATGGAACACAGTTTTCACATACGCCCTCATATCCATCTTCTTAAAAGAGGTAATTTTTAAACAGTTTTCAGCTTATTGTTGTGCCTACGTTTACTTTTAAAAGTGAATTTCTTTGCAAGGAGAATAGCGGCAGATTGGGGTTTTCTATAATCAGAAGTTTTTAATAGATCTTTTCGACTATGAAAAAAAAATATGTAACTTAAAAATAATTCTACATTTATTATGATAAACTGTGTTGCATAACTTACTGAATGGCCCTCGTATTTTTCCAAGTGTGAGTTTAAGCGAAGTTCTCAATTTTGTACTGTTGAATTGAATTTTGAACTTTATACCTTTCCAAATACCGTAAACTGAGAAAGACTCAAGACAAAAGGTTAGTATTGAATGCCTTGATTTTTATTTATCAATTTAAAAAAAAAAAAATAAAAAAAAAAGCTTCAGAGTTACAAATTAGTATAACTCGTTTTCAATTACAAACACTTGAGGAAAATTTTGTTTTACAAGTTTTTTTTTTCAATATTATTTCGAAAGGCATTATTTTATTTTTATTTAAGCCTGTATTCTGTTTATGATCTAGACTTTTTTTGCTATCTTCAGATTTTCACGAAAACAAGGAGTTAATATGGGTCATAATTTTACGCTTCAAGATAATTTCTTTTTTTAATGAATACTTTTTATCTTTAGTCTGGATCTGTTTCAACGTTTGAAATCGAGACAACTGAGCGTATTCCAAAAGTTTACTACCAGGTGTGAGATTTTTCCTCTGTCCACTTTCAATTGTAAGGTATTTTGAATTAAAAGGGTGAAGAAGACGAACAGTGATCGATCTAAAAAAATCTATAAACAATACAAATCTGTGGAGAGGGCATAAAACAAGGACCCTGGAAATCCCAGAGATGGAATCAAGTGCCTAGGAGAAGTAAGCATCTCCTGTAAATCGGTAACACCCGCCGATAGACTTATGCATTGTTCAGGTAGACGGAACATTACATAGTCAAATTCAGTATAAAAACAAAGGCCTAACAACTGTTATGAAACGAGTCAGTCAAAATACGACACAATGATAGGCTACATTTGCTAACAAGGCCATTAAATCGATCAGAGAATTTGCGAAATGCCGACTTAAACGATATTGTTGAAATCCCTGTTACATCAACTTATATGTCAGTGGTTTGCCTCGGCTTAAAGATGATCGTACTTGTAACATGCTCTTAAGTATCGAATAAGTTGGGCGATGTTAACACCATATGCAGGTGATAGCGGGACATTACTACATAAATAAGGAAAGTTGATGACCGAAAAAGTGAAATCATTTTGTTTGTCATACAGTTTAGTTGTTAGTTGGCCCTTATCGTTTATAGTAAGTAAAACATCTAAAAATGAAACAGATGTGGCAGACTTTGTGGTGTCTTTTTTCACTACGATATATCGAATCGATATATGAATGAAGTAACTTGTTAATTGGTAATACATCGTCAATATATCTAAATGTCGAGTTGAAACCCATAACAAGTATTTTCATCTTCTCATGTAGCAGTTTTTAAATATATTCTGCTTCATGTAAATATAAAAACAAGTCAGCTAATAAAGGAACATAATTATCATCGGAATTCCAACAGTTTGTTGGTAGACTTGATCTCCGAATACTGTACAGCAGGAAATTAACCCGCAGAGTTAATTTTCGATATATTCGAGGAAATAAAAATTCCTCGAATTCAACATACAGTGAACAATTCTTCAAAAAATTATACGGATAAATAGAAATATTACCGATATCTGTTATTCTATCTGTGTTTCCTTGCAAACATAAAAACAGTAATAAATATAACGATGTCGACTATCTTCCTAATCATGCGGGTGTACGGATCAACCACTAACACGTAGTCATTGGTGTTTTTAAAGCTTAAAATTTTGATAAATAAACGTCTATAACTAACATCTGATCCTGCCACCCAGTAAATTAAGGTGCGATGTAATTACCTATACAACATTCATTGTTAGATTTCACCCGTGCGTATCACTCAGTTTTATTATCATAAATCAAGACACTTACGTAGTAAAGGCAACACTGTTACACATTAATTCAAATTTATTAACAGTTCAACATTTTGACTATCGGTACTGACAACTGATTTAGATTCAGGGGGATTTAAATATAATGCAGTAAATACTACTCTGTACTCTACTCAAAACAAACCTATAAACGAACACCTGCCAAAGGACTTCTTTTTTTACATGAATGTTAATAGGTTTGGATATACGACTTAAAATCACTTAATAAATTACTTGAGTATAGACTCATATGTATTTAAAAAATATTAAATAAAAAGTTTTAAAAAATTGAGAAAGAAAGAAATAAGAAAATTTATCTGAATGCATAACATTGTAAATCGTACAACTGAACAATTTGTCTGTTAATCAGGATCAGTACGGTGTTTTAGAATCGGCACAATAACGAAAGGGAAATACTTGTAATGTTGAAAAGATTTTCGTATAAACGACCGCGATTTGCTGCAAATTGAACAAATGGCGATTTTAACCTACTGTACAGTACTATATAAATGTTGTCAATGAAGAACTCAAAACATCCTTATGATATCAGAGTGTTTTTTAACAAAGTGATTTTGTTGATGACCAGTCAGACAATAGGAAAATTTCCGAATTCCCTTTTTATTGAAAAAAACGGTTGTCTATGATAGCAAAAAGCTTAGTTTTTAATTTATCGTGAAGAATAATTGTATAAATTATAGAAAAGTTGTACCTTTTGATGATACTGACTTTTGAAAGATTTTGCGATTTTAAATTTTGTAAAAAAAAATTTGGAGTTTATCAGAATCCACATCTGATTTACATCACTTCTGGAATATGCTGTAGCACAGTACGTCTGAAGTTTCTCCTTATCAGCAGTTAAAATTTTGCAAGGCGTAAGGATAGGGGCTAACATGTAGTAGAGCATTCGCTTGACCACGCAATGTATCTTAAAAAATTCCAAGGAGCTTTTGGAAAATTTGAAATCACAAGAATTTACCAAAATCAACAGCTTAAGAACTTACGACTTTTCAACATTATGCACAACCATTCCCCACGATAAATTAAAGTCCAGGCTTTTAGATATCATTGACATATCTCTTAGTTGATTCGATACACAAAGAGCATGCTCTACGTATGTACAATTTCTAAAACGAGGTAAATTATTGACAAACAAGTTGATGAAACAAGAATATCAGCAGTTTCGTTTAAAGTAATCATTTCGTAAGTTCTATGGTCGATACAATGACCTTGTCAGCAAATACAATTTATCATGAGTCAAATGCTGACTGACGTTTTTCATACTAATTGTTAGGCCATTATTTACATACTGAATTGTCGACGGATTTTACCGTTATTTCCCGATCATGACAAAGAGCACACGGCGGGTGTGACCGGTCTGCAGGGGATTCTCACTCCTCCATGGCACTAATCCCACCTCTGATGTTTTGGAGGTCCGTGTTTGCTCTGCTCCTATTCTGTATTGTTTAATGGACTTTTGAGCTTGAATACTGTTCGTTATCTCCATATATTTCATCTCTGTTTGTAAGGATTTTTATGAAGTTTAGGAATCCAATATAGGTAAGGTAGATCAAACTCATCTTGGTTGACTGAAATATTAAAAGTTTTTATGATTGAAATGTGATTTTGAAGAATTTCAGAAAGTGAACTGCGAGTATAAGTTGGATTTCTTAAAGCAGAATTTAAACCAAGTTCTAAAATACAGTTAAATAATGAGCCTTGCAAACAAAGACGATATTGTTACAAGCCTTGTTGGCTGAAACCATAACATTTCGTTTATGTAATATTTCTAATTCTTGGATCACCTTCGATTTAATGAGAACAGAAAAACGTACATATCTTTTATTAAATACTATATACTTATTTGGTCCTAGTAAACCTTTATTAATTCACAAAAACATTGCACACGATGAAAATTAAATTAAAACGCTAGAAGGAAAAAAAAATTGGATTTATTGGTGACATCTTGGAATTTCAGGTCCTTTCTAAAGGCGAGATAGTAGCTTCAGGGGAAGTCAATATGCAATTCTCGAGAGTAAAGAGGTTTCCTTTACCAATAACGACAGAAATGACACCCGAGGCTAGCCTAAGTGTTTATTATGTAAGAGAGGATGGAGAAGTCGTTACAGATGCAACAAGTTTCATTGTCAATGGCATCTTTAAAAATAAAGTAGGTCGCTTTTGGTATTCACAAATATTTTCAAAACATTACCTTATTTTACATAGCAGATGACATATTTTATCCCTCTTCAATATTCTAAGAGTTTCATACAGAAAAAACCTACTGATATTTTTAGGCTTTTAAGATCTCAAATGATTCTCTGTGTACATGTATAACCTTCAAAAGAGGTAAATTATCAGGCTGTCCTTCCGCATGGAACAGGTCGACATTAATTCTGACGTTCAGGAGACACGCCCGGGAAAGGAAGTTGTAGTGTCCGTCAAAGCGGATCCGGATTCTACTGTCCATTTGTTGGCAGTGGATAAAAGTGTTCTGATTGAACGTAGTGACAATGACCTCAACGAAAGCAGGGTAAACAATACAGATACCTAACCTAAAAATTCACGTTTGATCAACTTTTGATAGATAGGTCCAGTAGAGGTACTTTAGCATACAAACAAATATTGGAATTAATGCTGTTTATGTTTAATGCGCTGTAGGTGATTGATGAATTATACAGTTACTTGGGACGTTCTGCTAAAAACAGAAGGAGGCCCAAATTATCTAGGGGAAGAGATGCTTATTCTGTGTTCCGAGTGAGTTTAATTTTGCAATATTGTATAAGAATCATTGATTCTACTTCATTAATTCACAATGCACTCGTTAAAATTGCTTACGCACCACTAAAAAATAGAATCACTATTTCAAAACTTGTTCAGGATGAAGTTGATGTATAAATGTGTTAACCATTGTAAGAGTAAGGCAGTTAAGTCCCAATATTGATTGATGAGTTTAATATTAAATGAAGCGTAACAACCTTATAGCAATGCATTAAAATCGTGCTCACACTTCTTGGAGAAATCAGTTTCCAGTTTTTCCCCCTAGATTTGTGTTGTTTTTGTTTGCATTCATCAAAATCTTATGCATTATTTCATCATAGAAGGGCATAGTAGGGCAGTGAGTAGAGTGTCTGCAGTGCCTTTACAAGGTTTATGAAATAACTTTTAAAAGTTTAATAATTTTTTTTATTCTTCTAGTTAAAAACTGCTGCGACTAGATTAACAAATATGAAAATGTCTTCTATGTATGCATTCAATATACACGCTATAATTACTGCAAGGTTGCAACGTTAATCTGTGGAAATTGGAAGTACATTGGACCAAATGCGGATTCCAAATCACTGGATGATTCTAGGTGACATGATTGAAAGGTTACTTTTCATCATTTTAGAAACAGGGATACCACGGCTGTTCCAATGTAAACAGACCGCCATTGATATAATTAACTGGCAACTTCATATCAGTGCAGATAATGTGCGCAATCGGTTTAGAAAAATTGGTTTGAAAGCAAGAGGGTTATTTCAGGCTCTTGTATTGAAACCATACATCAGCAAATCCGACTAAATTGGCCAATATATCATTTTAGATTTACTTGTGCCGATTAAGCAAAAGTTCTGTTTGCAATGTAAAAATACTGATTGGTGCGTTAGCAATTTTTTCTTGTGTACATTGCAAAAGAAATTTATAAATATTTGTGTGTACTTTTAAACTAAGATGAAATTAAAGAATACTTTCCGAATATATATCTCACGGTATTCGAAATTCTGTTTCCTTTTCATGTTTATAAAAATTATCTCTATGGAATTATCTCTATGGAATTTCGTGAGCAAGATAATTGTTTTAATGCATAAGAGATTTCCGGTTGCAGAACAATCAAATGGCAGTACTTTCTGACGCCTTAGTGTATGAGGGGTCTAGTAAGTATTTTATTCCTTTTGTACCCGTTTCTAAACTACTCATCTGACACGAAAAATATTTTAATAATTTATAACTTATTTGCATATTTTTACGATTTAATCTAAATTTTGCCTTTTCCGTTGCAAGCATAAATAGGAATTTATAACAGATATTTTTATCTAATTTAAAAACTTATAAACTATCGAAATCATTCTTATTGACATCAATGCATGGCATTTATTTAAGCATTGAATCATTATTTTTTGAAAGATATTGTCTCATAACTGCAACGGTGTATGCAAACAAATTGAGTAACGCGCGTTAGCGCGTTATGGAGATTTGTTTGCACACACCGTTGCAATTATGAGACTATCTTTCAAAAAATAATGATTCAATGTTTATATTTGCATTTTTAAGTCCTTTCCTTGACTGCAAATTGATATTTATTTCAAAAGTCTGTATTATCCTTCGGGTAAGTTACATTTAATGGAAGAGCCATTGCAACAGCTTTTGTTCAATATGAGCATGAATTTTGATTTTCGCTTATGACGTTGCACATCCACGGCTTCAACGTTTGTGACGTCAAAATAAAACGTATACTGTAACCTTTTGACCCCCTGTCCGTGTTATGATATTTTGAATGCCGTAGCTTTCCTCAGACTTTATAAGCAAAATACATGAGGAATACAAATATAAATTATTGAAAGGAATATCGTGCAAAGGATTTTTTCTTGATTTTCTTTTAACTTTGCCTTTAACCATACATTACAGGGAAGCATTTCACTCGTCCAATCTTTCCTAGAAACTCTCGTCGCTTCAGTGATACTGCACAGACGGTTGTATTTCCAATAATGAAGGAAAACATAGATAGAGTCTCCTCTTCTGTCGGACCAGAACTAAATTATCATTCATCCCTCCCACGCGTGAGAAAATTTTTCCCAGAAACGTGGCTTTGGAGCAACTTCAGCACGGGGTAGGTGATGTTACTCCATTATAAGCATATTTTGTTTGTTTGGAGCTGATGATTTAGAAAAATGACGTTATATACTTTTCCAAGAATTTTCTGTACGGTTCTTCACAAATCAGAGAGCGGTTCATTTCTCGTGGACTAGCAGGAATATTTGATTATTGTGCTGTCATAATAACTTGACGTCAAAACTGTAGTGCAAACTATTTCGTTTCAAAAATGATAATTAAATGACAAATTATTTACGGTCAGTCATCATATTAGTAATGTAAATATCAGATATGAATTTTAATTTTTTTGAAAATTCATGGGATAAATTGACTACGCCTTACGCCTGCATATTTATCATGAAGTGCTAATGCTCTTCATGGAATATGCCGGTATGAAGCCTCATGAATTTTCGTAAAATTAAATTCTTTTCTTAAGTTAAGGTAGTCCGATCCTCAGGTTCTGAAAATCAGGAGTTGAGTAATTGAATGTCACTGAATTCTGAAAGTAATGTGTATTTACCCATGGTATTTCTTTAAAGTGCATCATTATAGTTAATTAATCACATTATTTAGGGAAAATTATGAAATCTCAAATATATTTTCAAGAAATGCAAAATAAAAGACCCGTTATACATTTTCAAATTGAAAAATTAAATAACTATAGGTATCCAGGCATTTGGAGAAAACTGCATGTTTTTAATACTTTTATACTAATTTATCTTCTATTTACTTCAATTGTTACATAATACATATTGTAAAAAGCTTGTGCTATCATTGCAAGATATCACAGATCACTTCTAATTCTTTATAATGCTAATAAAACTTGGAATCTTAAGCTATATTGAAGGAAATTTGATTTTTTTTTTCGAATTCGAATAAAAATAAAACCTGTTTTTATTTTTGTACTTTTATGGTGAACAAATTTCCTAGACTTCAAAGGACATTGAATCATATTGAGATGCATAAAATGGAAATTGTTGCATGGAGATTTCAATTTCAAGCTTCATTTTATTAGTTTTTGCAGTCAGGAGTTAGTTGTAGGTCAATATTTTTGTACACCAAATATGAAGTACTGATAGGACGTCTTTCTATGTAAAATAAGGAGTCTAACGATGTTGTTAAAACATTAAAAAAAATTAATTAATTTCCCTTGTAGTTTCCATGGTTACCAGTTGCAGACCTATTTTTGTATCCATATGAAGCAGGATTTATTCAAAAACTTTTACATGAGAGGAGAAAACACTTGCTGTGACCTTTAACTCGACAATTAGATATATCGACGAAGTATTTAAATTAACAAAAGTTTCTGCCATTCACATATCGACTCGATGTATCCGAGTGAGCTTGAAATAACGATATTACAGAGTCTGATCATTTGTTTCATAATTGGATATTTTACTACAAAAACAAAAGGTTATTGGTAACTCTGATTTAGCTCCAGTCTTTGGCACCCTTTTTCAGCTCTTCCAGGTTTCTTTTTATTTTAATATTTCGGATTTCCAATGTTTTAGTACGAGCATCACTAAAGAGACATAATTTGTCGAAATGCGCACTTGGTGCATCATAATTGGTACCGTATAAGATTTACATTGAAATGTTTGTGTAAGGTCAAATTCAACTTCCGTTAACGCTGTCAACAAGAGCCGAGAAATTGTAAAATACACTGCAACATTATCATCTAATGCATTTTCAACAAACTAGACAGTGATTCCTTATATTCACATTGATATGTGAAATAAAATTCTAAATATTAATCAAAAATGCTACCTATTTTAGTAGGCTGTCAACAGCAGGTCACTAATTATGTATGGGCACGCTTTCCTAAATAAAGTGACTTTTCATTGCGTTGTAGTAGATAATTGATAATTGGACGTAAGTAGAAGAAGTTTTCACTCAATGTGCAGTAAAGACTAATGTCATTTATAAGGACAAAGGTCAAATATCATGACGTCATCCTCTGATTCCTCTGATTTTTTGAGTTAAAATTTTTCAAATTTTCAAAATATTTGAAACCCAAGGGGTTTTTTTTCCTCATTTTGACATACTGTAATCATTGTTCCATTTCTTTTTTTTCTTTTGAGTTTCTGCTATATTTTATTTATACATTTTCTTATCAGAGATGTAGCATATTTAGGTGTGAATTTGCAATATCTGATCTACGTATGTTCAATTTTTACATGTAAGTGGACTCAAATATGCTGATATCAATATATTTTACTGATTTATAAAAAAAAAAAAAAAAAAAAAAAAAAAAAAAAAAGGCCACCTTAAAAAGCAGCATCACACATTCTTGTAATATATTGAGTCGACATATGAATAGAAGTATGACTATTTGATAATAGCTGATATATCTAATTGTCGATTTGAAGGCAATGGTAAATGTTCACTTCTTCTTATATATAAGTTTCTGAATAAATTGATTCTTGTTCATATGAATACAAAAATAGATATGCTAACAACGGGGTGCAATTGGTGCCCATGGAAATTCCGACAAATTGTTGGAAGACTGATCTATAAAAATTATATAGATATTGTCAATCAGAAACTGGAATTAATTTGTGTTTACTTCATAAAATGGTACTTATATGAAGTCATAAAGACTAATAAGAAGATTCTGGTACTTGAAATGCGATTCGCAAACTTAATACAGCTTATAGCTACCATTTGCGTTTACGCATGTTGACACAAGCGTCAAATCTTTGACACTAAATTGTTTAAAAAAAATACCTTGGGAATGTTTCTAGCTGGTTTGGTAAACGAAACCGTCTTTCCTTTTCATCCAATATATGTTCAAATGCTGATAAGTCGTATGAAACTGTTGGCCAGGGCCAACTAAGTGAGTTAGATTTATCATACCTATACTGAATTCTAAAACTTCATTAAATTCTTTGCAAAAAAAGAAATGAAATATATTTTAGGATCCAGTAAATATTCAACAAAGCCTTTATCCTTACTCATTAAAAAATTGAAACTATTTTAAAGGAAAAGTATTAGTATTTTAAGCAAAAACATATTTAAGTGAAGGTGTAAATCAAATATGCTTTCTAAAAATACTCCAAAGAACTGATGAAAGAATTTTATTTTCAAACATTTTCAGTCATCAGTTAGCCGATCTGTTTTCTTATATTACCATGAAGCAAAATTTATTTTAAAACTACCCAAGAAGAAGGGATCACTGATTTGAAATGCAAGAACGTGCTCTAAACACGATCAATTTTCGAACCGAGGCAAGCTATTGACAAAAATTGTGATGTTACAAGGTTTTCAACAACCCCGTTAAAAGTCAGCTTTTCACATATACAAAGGTCATTATAATGTCTTGTTTATAAATATAAACTATATACAGTTGGGTGGTATATTATCTAACATGCTTCATACTGTTCGTAAGGTCACTGATTTTACTTAATTTGACTATAGAGTACTGAACATGTCAACAATCAACAGGGGATCTTCCCTAGGCATTTGATCCCACCTCTGGTTTTAACCATGTTCGGCATTTACGCACTGTTCACGATTCGTTTTGTTCATTGAATTTATGAGATTGATCACTATTCGTTATCTTCAGCTTTAACATTCAAAATATTAATTATATTATATTGAAAATATCTGAAATTACTCAAGAACCTTTAATTGTTCTTTTTACAGTGCAAATGGTAGAGCATCACTACGTGTGACTGTACCCGATTCTATCACTACCTGGGTTGTTACAGCTTTTGTCGTCAATTCTAAATCTGGACTGGGTCTGCATGCAAACCCTGTTAATGTAAGTAATATCTACCTCGTTGTTTTCCTGTTAATGTAAGCAATAAACACGGTGTCGTTTTTCATGTTAATGCACCCACATGTCGCATTTTGTGTTTTAAGATATTATTTACGCAGCAAAAAGAACTAGAAAATATATCAATAGTTCCTTTTTTCTGTAATCCTTTTGCAAGTCTAATGATTAAACATTTATCTCGAAAAAAGATTTGTTTGGCATTTAATATAATGATGAAAATAAAGGATTTGCAATCACGTTTATTTGAACATTGTTTATATAAAAGTTATTTAAACATAGTATTTATTTTGGAATGTTAAAGGCAGGACATGGAAACTGTCCTCATCTGTTTATTTCTGCTCACAATTGAACTGTGATTACAAATGAACAACTTTTAATGATTTCTTCTTTATGTTGCTGATTGCAGATAAAAGTCTTCAAACCATTATTTGTGAGTTTGACCATGCCTTTCTCAGTTACACGGGGGGAACTAGTGGTCCTCCAGGCCAATGTCTTCAACTATCTGGAACGTGATGTTAGGGTAGATATGAGATTAATAATCTTCCTGTCTAATTGTCTTAATTGTTCGTGTGCTGACATTTTCTACCCAATTAAAATCGTTAATTTTTATATTTTACTTGGATAGGACATTTTAAAATTATTTTTATACACAGATTGTTTACTTTCGTTACTTTACTTTTTTAAGGTTCTCGTAATAATTAATAAAAATGAAAGCTTCAAGAACCTGGTGACCTATATACAGGACAATCAGGTCAAGAAAGGCAGATTCTCAGCCAAAGTTGGCCGTACTTTCAACGTAAGTCTTATTATCGTGTATATATATATAGCAAACATTTTTCCGAATATTTGTATACTTTCCATCTCTTTTCTTTTGATGATTTTTAGTGAAATATTATTTTTGTGATATGCATGTGATATCTCTGTCTATCGTCAAAAAGTTGATATATAAAAATGAATTGTGAGATAATATGCAGACCTCTAACAGTGAAAATATATGAAGCATTTTTTTTTTTTTTACATTTTTTGTTTGTTCTAGATGTCAGCTGGTGAGATCTACCCTGTGTATTTCCCTATCATTCCCACAGAGACAGGGGATCTTCTGATCAATATCACCGTCATCTCTACAGGACCTAGTGATGCTGTCATCAGATATCTTAAAGTCGAGGTTAGGCTTTTACAGGAGAAACTGCATACATTGTTTCTTTCTCTATTTCGTTTTAAATATTTTTATTTTGCAAAATGTAGAGAAATTTTCCATTGTATATATTTAACTCTATGATATAAAATAAATCAGATATCCCATTATATTTGTATCCTTTAGCCCGAAGGAATGGAAAAAGAAATTAACAACACCGTGTTGATAAATACTGTTAACACAGGGACCTTCTCAAAAGATGTTGAAATATCATTTCCACAAAATACTGTTGCTGGTTCTAGGCGTATTAGAACATCAATTATCGGTAAAGGTTTACACTATATTTAAAACATTTGTGGATTGAAAACTTGATTGATTGATTGTATGTGGTTTAACGTCTCATTCGAGAATTTTTCACTCATATAGAGAGTCAATATATACCGGTGAAGGGCTTCAAATTTAGACCTATACTCGGCACTCAGGGCCATTGAGCAGTGAGGGTTCTTTGTCATGCCAACGCCTACCGTGAAACGGGACCTTGGTTTTTAAGGTCTTATCCGAAAGACCCGTGACTTTCTTCTGGTGCCGGGAGCTTGGCGAAGGAACAGTCAATACCTATGTTTACGTCTTAGGTTTGACGCTGCGCGGCGAACGAGAATCGAACCCGGACCACACAATCACAAAGGATTGAAAACTTGTTCTTTATCTTAAAGCATTACATAAGCGGTCTAAAGATTTTTGACTCAATGTTTTTTCAATGTTTGATCATTTTAAATTCATGCCAAATAAAAAAAAATATACGATAAAGCACAACACTCTCTAAATCAGATATTTGAGAAGTTTTCATCATATATTGATATATTTCTAAGCCAAACTTTATTCCCCGCAGGTAATGTGATAGGCAGTTCCTTGAATGGTCTAGACTGGCGACGAAAGTCTCCAGGTGAAACTGGAGAAGAGAATATGGTGAACTTTGCTCCTAGTATTTTTGTACAAAAGTACCTCAAAACTACAAATAAGCTCACAGCCGATCTCGAGAAGAAAGAAAAGGAGACCATGATTAAAAGTAAGTTGATAGGCTGTAACTTGTCCCGTATGTCTTTTAGACGTGTCCTAATTGCAGCATTTAAAGCACCATTGTTGAAGACATAATGTGTCAAACAACTAAACGTTTGTAATTCATTTTTATCTCCGTTTAACAGGTTATGAAAAGGAATTGACGTACTTACATGATGACGGGTCATTCAGTGCTTTTGGTAAAAGTGACAAGTCAGGCTCAACATGGTAAGCCAAATATATCAGTTAACGGCTTACCTTCGAGAAATAATAATGTTAACCCTAACCTTTTTTTGAACTGTTTGATGTTATTTCAGCAAACGACTTACATTGATCAATTATAAGGTTAACCCTAACCTTTTATTGAACTGATTTGATGTTATTTCAGCAAAAGACTTACCTTGGAGAATTAATAATGTTAACTCTAACCTTTTATTGAACTGATTTGATCGATGTTATTTCAGTAAACGAAATGTAATTCCATATCTTGAAGGAAATATTTAAATATCTTTTTTAGAAAAGTATCAATAATAAGCAAAGTAAAGCGAAAACCTGCTAGCCACTGTAAATTTAAGTAAATAAGTGATAATAAATTATGTTACAGGTTGACTGCTTTTGTTGTGAAGTCATTCTCTCACGCTTCTGATTTTATCTTCATTGACGAGAATGTCGTAAAGAAAGCCGTGACTTGGCTTGTCTCTCAACAGAGAGAAATTGGAACGTTCAGGGAACCAGGCAGGGTTTTACTTAAGGAGATACAGGTACACTAGGGGTATATAAAATGTCTGATGACATATTACACTGTTTTATCAGTGTCGTTAAAACGTAGGGGACTATAGGTTCTCTCCTCGTCTGTCCGTCTGTCTTTCTATCTATCTGTCCATATGTCTGTCTATCCTTCTGTCAGTCTGTAAGTCTGTTTTACTTGGTTTTCCATTCTTTTTCTAATCACTTGCAGATATTGCGTTGATTTTAGTATGTGAGTGTACCTTGATGAGTTACAGGTCAAGTTTGCATTCTGTTCCGCCTTGGATGATTTTTAGCTGAATGATGGCCTTTTTAATTTCTAATGGTGACCAGATTACCCACTTGGTTTTCCACACTTTCCCCCTAAATACTTGCAGATATTGAGCTTTTTATGGTTTGTCGGTTTACCTTGATAAGTTATAGGTCAAGTATGCATTTTGTTCCGCTTCAAAGAATTTTGACGGAATTACGGCTTCTTAAATTGTTTTAGGGGAACCAGATTACACGTATCGGTAGGTGACTAATATTTTATATGCAATATCTCAAAATGCTTGTTTTTTGGTTTCTCAAAATATCTATTCACGAAATCGAAAAAAAAAGATATTTCTACATATTTATAATTTAAGTGAAGACTTGGATGAAATATAACTACATATATAGACTAGACTTAAAAAATGTTTTGTTTCTTTGGATTCACCTGTAATATTAGAAATACCCACCATAATCTTCCAGAAACTTTTTAAGAACACTTAATATAATTTCAATAACTATTTATTATTTCAAAGGGAGGATCAGCAAAAAGTGAAAGAGCCCTCACGGCTTTTACTCTAATAGCTCTCAAGGAAGCAGAGGTCATTCAAGGAGTAAGTTCACTGTATAAAAAATTTCTTTGTAAATATTTATGTATTATCATTCATAAAGAGATCAAAACGAAAGCTTTACATATCACTTGATTTTTTGACACAGAATTGGTTAATGTCATATTAATCAATTATTCTTATCAACTTTTTGCATCTAAAGGTGTCTGCATTGACAGGAAGAGCAATACAGAAAGCGAGAGCTTACCTGGAAGGTGATATAGATCTAATGGAGGATGTTTACGAATTAGCTCTCGTTGGGTACACTCTCCAGATCACCAACAGCCCAAGAGTCAATAAAGTGTTTAGCAAATTAAATACTAAGGCTACTTTCAAAGGTATGAATATTGTAATAGCCTCCATTTCAGTTTTTACAAAACTTAGCCAAAAGTTAAAAAGTGTAAGTTTCAAGAAAAGTGGGGGCTTTTTCTTTCTTTTTCTTTTTTTTTTTTTTTTCATTAGATGGACTTAAATATTGGTCCAAACCAGAGACAGGTATTCAGTGGAAGGGATGGCCTCCTCCTAATTACCAGGCCAAGGCTGTCGACATAGAAACCACAGCATATGCTCTGCTGGGATTCGCCATAAACAAGGATATAGATCCCCCTGTTCTCAAATGGGTTATCTCACAGCGTAACTCAAGAGGAGAATTTGTTTCAACACAGGTTGAATAATCCATTGTCTAATATACTTTATTTATTTTTATTCTTAGCTACTTTTTGAATATAAAAGCATCTTCAGGTGGTGAAGAATCAAGTTTGTTCAAATCAATACCCCAAGGGTAGGTCGGAGTGTAGATAGGCTATGTATCTTTAAAATCTTTTTCCTATAAACAGCAAAACCACAATTAATTATATTGATTTGAAAGTATTCTCAGTTAGTATAGATTCAAGTTTTATCCAAATATGCACAAAGGAACAGTATATAACAAATTTTCAATTCTGAACTGATATCTGCTTTTCTCTAGCTATAGAATTCAAGTGAGCGATTTGAACCATGGGCCTCTCGTTCCTTGTGTTATTTCATTTTTGTAGGACACTGTTATTGCTCTCCAGGGATTCCTGGAATTAGCTTCTTTGGTACACAATCCAAACTTCAACATGAGTGTAAGACTGACCAGCAAAACTCCAAGTGCGCCATACCAACGTGTCATCACAATAACTAAGGACAATATACTCTTTCTACAAACATTAGACGTATGTTCTTGTAAATTGCAAATTAAAACTTTCTTCCAGGTTATGGGGTTTAATCATATAACACAGAAATATTGTATTCGTTATTGTTAACAGAAATACATTACAGGGTCAAGCAAATGCTTCCCTTAGCCCCTATCCTCACTCCGTACAAAAATATTAACTACTGTTAAGGAAAAACTTAAGATATAGGGTGCTACAGCACATTTTAAAAGTTGTGTAAATCAGATGTGGATTCTGTAAAACTCCACATAACTTTTAAAAAATTAAAAATCGCCGATTTTTTTGAAAGTCAAAACGGACGTTTTTTACAACCAGTTAAAACTTAGCCTTTTTCATGCAACAGCTTCTTCAATAGAAATGGAAGTTGAAAAATTTCCTAACTTGTGACTGGTCATCAACAAAATTACTTTGTGAAAAATTCAGATTCTACATAAAAATACTACGAAGAATATATTAAATGATGCTGGAGTTCCTGAATTCTTTAGACATCAAGTCTTCCAACAAACTGTTGAAGATCTGATGTGCACTAATTTTACTTCTTTATTAGCTGACCTGTTTTTATATTCTTATGAAGCAATTTTTTTTTCAAAAGCTTCCACATGAGTAGATGAAAGCACTTGCTGAGAACTTCAACTTGACAATTAGATATGTCAACGATGTATTAACAATTAACAATAGTCAATTCGATATATCCCAGTGAACTTAAAATAAAAGACACTGCAGAGTCTTCCACATCTGTTTCATACGTATTTCGATATTTTACTGACTAAAGACGATAAGGACCAACTAACAACTAAATTGTTTGACAAACGCGATGACTGACTTTTTCATCGTCAATAATATCCCGCTTTCGACCATATATGGTGTTTACTTATCACAATCTATTAGATACTTTACCGGATGTTCTGATTACAATCCATTTTTGAAACCGGTGCACACTACTGACAGATAAGTGTTATTAAAGGGATTTTAACAACCTCCTTTAAAGTCGACATTTCGTAAATTCTATGGTCCTTTTAATGACCTTGTAAGCAAAAAATAACATTTGTATGTTTGACTGACTTTTGAGCTCGAAAAATATTCGTTATCTCCACATATTTCATTTGTTCGTTTTTTGGATCTTTGGGTCGTAATTTGGTTGATCTGTTTTTCTTCCAATGGTTGGGCCTTTGTTTTTATACTGATTTTGACCTGAATGTTCCGTCTACCTGTTCAATGCATAGAGCAAACGGCGTGCGTAACCGGTCAACAGGGGATACTTACTCTTCCTAGGCACCCGATCCCACCTCTGGAACATCCTGGGATCCGCTTATATGCCCTCTTTACAGATTTGTATTGTGCAAAGATTTTTTGAGATCCTTACATTTTGTTATCTTTAGCTTTCAAGATTGTTGTAATTATATAATGTTTTATTGTCCCAGATACCTGAGGACGTAAGACGTCTTGACGTCACAGCTAACGGAACTGGCATAGCATTGATGGAGGTAGGGGAAATATTATAAATGCTCACAATAGATAGTTTTCGTATGACATATTTTCCCTGCGAGTTACTTCCCTTTGCCACCATTTCCGAGGTCCAACTTGCGAATTTTCCTCTTTGAGCAACCAATTTTAAACTAGTATTGCAGAGATAAAAGGGCAAAAATCTTTCCAATACTAAAAATACGAATTAAAGGAAGCCTGTGTTAACATACATTCGTAAGAAAAATTATGTTATCTCTACTCAATTGCCCAGTATGACAAGTTTAAATTGGCTTAATAATGAAGGAATTCGGGCTTGTATACCTCTAATATGGCGACCAACGGGAAATAACTTTTTCTAAAATCGTGTCTATCAAAAACTATTTATTCTGATCTTTGTGGCGTGATATACAAGTATGTATTAAACTTCATGTCTAATGATTAAATATTTATCCACATTTATATTTCCTTTATTTTTAATATCGGATTGTAGTTAATCTAGTTTTAACCGTTATTGAAGCTATTTAATTGAAGGATTTTGTAAACCTATAGTTTTTAGAACGGATATTTATTTAAACACTTTAAACTTTGAGTATACTCGTATCAGTATTATTATAGGTTTTAATAGTAAACGTATTAGTGACAGCAAAAAAAGATAATTGTACCAAGATGGACATTTATAGTGTAAAACATACACTGAATTTATAATAAGAAAAAGGATTTTAATTTCATGAACTCTATTTATCTTGTTATAAAAAAAAATTGAAGCATGATTTTGCTACAATGAATTCAATTTTGTAAATTCTTTTGTGATAGAATTGATCAAAATAGACCGATCAATCCTATCGATACTTATTAATCAAAGTTACTAATTAAGATACTTGACTAGGAACAATAAAATTGGGAATTTTGAATTACATATGAAAAAGAGTTTAGGGCAAGAAATCCTCTGGTGCAGAAAGAGAGTCCAAAAATGTTATATTCATGGGTATACCTTAATTTGAGTGTGATGTCATGTTGGGGTTCATTGGTCAACGGACAGAACTACGCACATGCGTAGCTGGAAAGGTGATGGTAAGGCAGCCAAAAAGATATACTCTTATATTTGGGGCATGAATGCCCTCTGATTATGAAATTTCCTATTTAATGGGAGAATGCATTTTTTGGAGCTTTTCGTATTCTTAACTATCTGCTGGAACTTTTACAGCTTTTGGGCTTTTTTGGTTACTCTAATTTGTTCTAGCCCTCCCGGACATCTCTTGAATATTTTGGGAATTTCGTATTCAAAAAATATTGTTTATACCAATTGTGTTGATCTATTCCTATGAACTTCAAGGATTTAAAATTAAAAAAAAAAATATTACGATCACAGTGAATTAATTAACTTTTGAAAAAGGTACAAAACTTTTCGTTTGCTTACAGTTTTTAAAATCGGGCTTTTACATGAATGACATACAGATTAATGATACAGTCCTTAATGGTCTTTGACTTTATACAATCAATTTTAGGCTTACAAATTTACTGTATTATTCCAGCAATAGTTGCAACGGTAAAATTATAATAAAATTAAGAAAGCATTTTACTTTTTTAGTATATCATGTTGTAAATTTTAAATTTATTAGGGGGAGGTAAATGCAAAGTTATCATGTTGTAAATTTTGCATTTACCTCCTCCTAGTAAATTCAAAATTTACAACATGATAGTTATACAAATAAAAGAAAGTATTATTTTGTCGTAGATATCTTCATATTTCAATACTGACGAAAAGATAGAAGTGTCTTCCTTTGATGTGAATGTTACACTTACTGACGAAACAACTAGAGGGTTCACGGTGAAAGTCTGTGGAAGGTATAAGTCGGTATATCTATAAATTATGTAGCTATGAATTGGTATCGATATAACTCCGAAAGAGTCAAAGTTTCTGTAGTATCTTTAACTAAAATTTGTTTTATATTTTCCATGCAAGATGGTTGGAAGAGGGCTATTCTGGAATGTCTTTGATGGATATCGGAATACCCTCTGGAATGACCCCTGATTTGGATACACTCGATACATCTAAAGCCCCCATGTACAAACGTAATGAGATGGGATATAGGAAATTATCCTTATATTTTGATGAGGTATGTGTTCTGTATTGTTAAATCAAAACCCACGAATGCGGCTGATTTTTACTTATAAATGATTATTTTATCAGTGAGAAAAGCATAGAGAGTATATAATAATATTTCTTTACTAATTAGTTTGACCGTCAAGATCAGTGTGCCTCTGTATACATGGTCAACACAGATAAAGTAGCAGAGAAGCAGCCCTCTGTCATTAGACTCTATGATTATTACGAACCCAGTGAGTAGTCATCTCAATTTTTTTTTCATAAATAAAGGATTGGATTTTAAAGCCTACAGCTATTTCTTACCTGTCGACAGGGGATTTTTAATTCTACTAGGCACTGATCCCAACTATGGAATTTAGGGGATCTGTGTTTTATGCTCAGATCATAAAATGTATGGATTTTGTGATCTTTTATATTTTTCAAATATAGTTTACGTATCTCGGAAAAGTTTAAAATGTAACTTGTCATGAATTTCATGTCTTTAATTTTGTATAATAAAATTTGTTGAGATAATGATTTCTTTCAATCAGAAAACCAAGCTACAACATTCTACACACCAAGGATTTTGGCGAATTAACAGGTTTGTGATGTGTGAGGCACGCAGTGCTTCTGTTTTGCAAAGATTAACTAAGATACCCTCTACTTAAGGTCAAGATCTAGTAAATGAAAGGTGCCTACAGATTTCTCAAATTTGAGAAATAAATTTCTTTAATGGTGCTTTATAGCTTTAGCTTGGTCAGATAAGGTGTTTCGGGCATAATTTGTAGATGAACAAGACGAAAAATCATATTTTAAACTGTCATTTTCAATGGAAAATTAAGAAAACTGGTCATGAATCCGGGAGTTTTTTTTTCCATATCAGGCAAAGAAATGCATCCAGATTGCCTACATTCTCTCAGAAAACGGTAATTTGTAGGCACTTGGCCTCTTCTTTAAAATAATATTAAATTGAATATAGGCATCGGGATTACTTTTCACATGATTTCAAATTGAATTCTATGAAAGTACTTTATTTTCTACAAAATTCTACTAGAGTCATAAAGTACGGGAAAAAGAAAGTTAAAATTGATTATGACGTCATAATGGATCTAGCACCAAAAAGTTAGTCTGAAGTCATTTACTAGATCTTGACCTTAATATTACAACAGTCATTAATCTAGCCCAGATATAATCATAATACAACTGTAGTCATTTTGTTTATATTATTTCCTTCATAAAAATAACTTTGCGACATCGTCACTTTCATAAGAATTATTTTTAGAAATTGCGCATCTAATCTTGTCATCTTGTTTTTTAGCCTTAACAGTAAGGAAAGTGACTACATTCCAATTGAAATATTGGTGTTGTTTCTGAAACACTAGAAGAAGCAATCTGCGAGAATAATTATTTTGTGTTTACCCAGTGATGGAGGTTATATTTAAACATTACTGAGAACAATAATATATTCTCTTCTCTTAAATCTATTGAATATGTCTGTTGTACAATGATCCATGTTTTCTATTACACGTGTCCCTATGTATTATTGAATCAAATTAAGAGGAAAATTTTGTGTAGTTGATTAATGATGTATCTTTATTAATACATTTTCACCAGTTGCACTAAATAAAGTCGATATGAATTGGGCTAATTAAGCCTATAAATTGTCTCTCTAGTTTCTTGTAGATTGTTTTTAAACAAAAATAATTATATGAGTGATTTCTTTTTTATGTGATTGATGAACTTAAGAAATCTTTTTGTGGAGATTGACAATTATATGAAACATTAACTATGAAGTTGTACGTTTGTTGGATGACTATATGGCCCCCATAAATTCTTGTCATTTATAACATTTCTTTATCATAAAGGTTTAAGTCAAGGTATTATACTGCTACAAGTCTATTCATAGTCAGCTTTTTTTCCGATAAAAATGGAACTCCTAAATATACTTACCTTTTCACTGGTCGCTTGCAAAATTATTTTGTTAAAACATTCTGATTGTACAGAAAGTTCTCTGAAGTTGATATTAAAAAGATGATTGAGTTTCTGATTTACAGTATTTATGTAGATCTTGGAGATCAGTTCTTCCGGCAAACTGTAGGAAATTCCCATGTGTACCAATTGCAC
This sequence comes from Saccostrea echinata, assembly GCF_033153115.1. Classification (NCBI taxonomy): domain Eukaryota; kingdom Metazoa; phylum Mollusca; class Bivalvia; order Ostreida; family Ostreidae; genus Saccostrea; species Saccostrea echinata. Next base: position 5,350,881 of record NW_026889806.1, on the reverse strand, counting down.
CCCGTTATTAGCAAACCTATCTTTATATTCATATGAAGCAGAATTTATTTCAAACCTTCTATATGAGAACAAGAAAACACTTGTTGTGGCCTTTAACTCGACATTCCGACATATCTACTACGTACTATCAATTAACAATAGTTACTGCCATTCATATCTCGATTGATATATCTCAGTTAACTTGAAATGAAAGACACCACAGAGTCTGACACATCAGTTTCATATTTGGCTATTTTACTAGAAAATGATCTTAAAAAGATATGAAAAACATAATGACTTCAATTTTTCTATTATCATCTTTCCTTACTGAGGTAGCAATATACACTTATCAGCTGCATAAGGGGTTTGTGTCTCCCTGTTGATTCGATATCAAGAGTATGCTCTTATTACGATCAATTTTTAAAAAGAGACAAGCTATTAACCATCAAATTCATGAAACAAGGATATCAACAGTTTCTTTTGAAGTCATCATTTCGCAAGTTCTATGTTAAATACAATGACGTTATCAGCAAATACTATGTATCATTAGGTCAAATGCTGACTTTTTTCAAACAAATTTTATTTATATAGTGATATTCAGCAATCACTCAAAGTAATATGTATTTACCCATGTTTAATTTTCAAATTCATCTTTAAAATTAATCATATTATGCAGGGGAAAATGTCAAATCTCAAATGTATTTCAGGATATGCAAATTATAACACCTGCTATGCATTTTCTCGATGAAAATTTAACGACAAATATGTTTCAGGAAAAAAATAGGCATTTGGAGAATTTTTTTGTTTTTCATAGTTATTTTTTCTTCTATTTATTTCAATTGATATATAAAACATATTATGAAAAGTTTTTTACTACTATTGAAAATTATCACAGATCTTGTTTATAAACATTTGTATTTAAGGCTAGATTAAAGGAAATTCGATTTCTATAAAAAAGTTTTTATTTTTGTACTTTTATGGAGTACATCTGTCAGCTTTTTACAAGACTGCTTCTAAAACTTCAAAAAACCTTGAATCACATTTAGATGCACGAAATGAAAATTGTTGCAGAAAAAGATTACAATTTCAAGCTTCATTTTGAGACTTTTTAACTTAATAAACAAAAGAAAGAGTTATCCTTCCTGGCTGAGGAGCCATTAAAGAGGAGACATTAAACAAGAAAAAAGGTTTTCTTTATTGCTGTATGAATCTTTATAAATTTGATATGAATCTTGTCTTTAAACGAGGAAAATTCTTTTTGGTCACTGTTCAAGTAAGATTAAATTTCATTATGCATTAGAAATTATAAATGGAAAAAGTAGCATATTTGATGTAAAATATTTCTGGTTTTAGGTATCTTAACATCTTGTAGAAGTTTAAGTTTGCGGGTTGATAACAGTAATTTAAGTTTTAGAAAGATAAGCATAGATACCCAAAATGTTCGGCTTATGAATGTAACTAACACCGATAAGATGTAATACATGTTGATTCAACGTAACATTTCCAATGAGTTAAGACGCCGGCGTCCTAGAAGATTAAGGACCCGCGCCACTTCTTATGTGCCGCATCAAGACTTTCCCCGCGAAACAATTCCATTGTTTGCGCCTTGCGAAATTCACTTAACTGACCATATATGAAGATGTTGCTAAACTTCCAAGAGCAATAACTCCTGAAAACTTGACAGATACCTTATCAATATACATAAAGTATGTTAAGACACCTTAAAATTTATTATTGTCTTTATCTGTTTCGGAATTCTACTTAATAAATTTGCAACCCCATTTCAAATTTCCCTTCACTGGCAAAGAAATATATATACCTCTGGTAATTCGGGGGGGGGGGGGGGGCAGTTCACGGATTTCTACTTTTTGTCAAATTTTTGAGATCGATTACTGTTCGTTATTTCACTTTTTCATCATAATAAGCCGGGAACCGTGAATAACATATGCAGGTTATAGCGGAAGACAGCTACATAAACAAGGAAGCTTGACGAGGTAGGTATCCCGTTTGTCATACAATTTAGTTGGCACTTATCGTCTAAAGTCAGTAAAACAGCAAAATATGAAAAACATTTGGCAGACGGTGTACATTGAATCGATATATAAATTGAAATAACTGCCGTTAATTGATGAATCGTCTTCGATATACGTGAATATCCGCTGGGGCGGAAGTGGGTATCCTTATAAAAGTGAATTTCTTTGTGCTTTCTATATTAATATTTCTTCACTTAGGGCAGTTATGTTAGTTTAAGAGTTGTTGTAAAATGTGCTTTATAAATAAAAATTAATTTCATTACAACATGTATTGGTAACGATCCTCTAATGAAACTAATGTTCAAATAACTATCTCACTTCCATTCTCAATGACCGTGTAGTGTAGGGCAGCGCCGCGAGAATTCCATCGGCATCGAAAGCAAGTTTTATGACTTGCCTAGATAGCCGAGCGGTCTAGCACGCTGTTCCTGTACTGCTAGGAGACAGATTCCGTAGGTCGAGAGTTCAACCCCGGGCTGGGGCGGAAGTGGGTATCCTTATAAAAGTGAATTTCTTTGTGCTTTCTTATATATATATATATATATATATATATATATATATATATATATATATATATATATATATATAATATAAAGTCGGCTAATTTAGGAGCACAATTATGTTCATCGTAGTTCTACGAGTTTGATGGAATACCTAATCTCAGAAGACTTCATACATGCTGTCAATGAGGTACTCCGGATCCTTTTAAAATCAAATTCGGTGTGCTGAGAAACTATTAATTTTTAACAAAATGATTTTTAATTTTTAAAATTTCTAAAAGTACTTCAGAGTTTATGAGGATCCACATCTGATTTACACTACTTCTAGAATATACTATATCAAAGTAGCTCTGACGTTTTTCATTAACAGCAGCTAATATCTTTGTAAGAAGTAAAGAGGGGCTTGTATCTTTGTTAGTAAGGAATTCTTTATAGTTTATAAATCCAGTTTAGATACGATAAATCGAATTCACCTTGGTTGAATAAATGTTAAAGGTATGAAAAACTGAAATATCTTTTTAGGAACCTCTATACATATTATTTATAATATAAATGTGGAAGTTTAGGGTTCCCTTTTTTAGGACCTTCTAAGATGATTACTTTATTGTTTTGATTTTCAACTGTATTAACATCACCGGTAATGATGTGTCCATAGGAAAGAAGTTGGTTGAACGAAGAAGGAGAGCAAGTACACTTACGGAGATTTTGTGTTATATGTTCACTATCTAGACACTGTAAAGATTGTTTATAGGTGAAAAGTCTGGTAGCAACAGCTTGAGTATATCGAGTATATCTTTAGGAAATGCAAGGTGTAGCCTTCAACTTGAATTAAGGTGGAATCAAGACTGAATTTTTTTTATGATTTAGAATGTTACTAATGATCACAGCATCTGCTCCTTTGTTGGCAAATTTAAGTTTAAGGAATCGAGTGGTTAAGAAGTCAGAATTATTCTTCGACAAACGTGGTGGCTTAAAAGGCTTGCGTTATGCAACATCCATAATCACAAACATTAGCTTGTATTCTGCATTCTGAGAATCTATGATTGAACTTGCTTCATTTCCTTCAAATATTCCATTCAAAATTTTCAAGGGAACCGAGTAAAGTTTAGTGCCAATTAACGAGTGGAAGACCCAACTGCATACTGACATAAGTCAACAAGTGAACCAAAGGAGGCATTATGTAGAATCGGTCCATATATTGTATGATCGAAGTTCATGACTTTATCTACTTCTAGGTTTTTGTTTCACAATTATAAATCAGTTTGAATAAAGAATATTCAAGTCCGTAGACAACGTTTGAAGCTTTACAAGTCAAATTCTCATACGTTTTAGAATACAAGCTTTGTCGAATAAGATTGCTATGAATCAAAGTATCTGTTACCAAAAAAATCATAGGTTTTGCATTTTATAGAGAAACATTCAGAAATGGAAAATATTTAGAGAGAGAAGGTAATTTTAATTGCAAATCTTCAACCGTACAAGGGATTTTTAATTTGTGCATAAACTTCAATCAAAACCAAAAAAACACAATGAAATACAAATACATAAAACACATACATAATAAGAAAATGTATTTGCATAATTTGTTGCAGTGATGGTGTTGCGTCCTCGAAAACGGCTTTTTATCAAAATAATCTTATTAATATTATTAAAAGACTTAGGGAGGTTATTCAGTTATATAATTTACTGGACGATGCAAAAAAAATTACGCTTAGTTACATACAAAGTATGTAATTTTTGTTTTTGGCATGGCCGTTTGGGGAATAACCTGCAGGAGTTTTTCACTACTAAAATATTTAATTTTCGTCGAAAGGCTTCAAAGACTTGATTGACCTTTCAAGTAAATAGATCCTACCGGTTTTTCCATTGAACAAAATTTAAATTAAATTAAGATGGATATGCCGAACAATGTAAATAGAGTTGGAAATATACTATAGTACTTTCCGTGATTTTAGTAAATATAAGGCGGGCATGGATGTCCAAGCCTATTACTTTGATTTCTTTTTCAAGAGTATGTTTTGAATCAATCAGTTACAGGAATGGAGGAACCTGGATTTTTCTTGTTTATTATTTTGACATCGATTTCTTCTTGTCTTGCCAAAAAGTAAGTAACCAGCAATGAATTAAGTGTATCTTTTGCGCTGACACAGCTTTTTCTGCTCACTATTTGACGCTAATGTCAGCTTGCTTGTAACACCTACCAAAACCGATGATCCAATCTAAATCTGTATGAATGAGTTATTTATTTTTGAATATACAAAAAATTCTTTTATAAACCTCTCCAATTTAATTTAAAAAGGATGTTCCGAATCCGCTACCGCTTCTCAAAATGGTAGCAGATTCGGAACATCTAATTTTAATTAGATTGAACCTTCTCTAGATCAGTTAAACAGTAAGAGGAATAATAGTATGAATTTTGTAAACATCCTGATAAAAATACATTATATTCTATTTATTCCTATATCTGGACTATTTCAAAAATCACCAAAAATCATTTTACCTTTCTCGAACGTTTAGATCACTGTAACTGTATGACATACATTATATTTGATTTATATTTTCATATTATAAAACCAATCTGGAGAGCAACCTAAATTATGAGTTATTTCCTCATTTCTCTATTTCAGCTCCTACCTTATCATGTTTCCAAAGACGATCCGTCCCAGTCTGAACTTGAATGTGATTGTCCACCTTCTGGACAGTACAAGTGCCCAGGGCACTATGATGGACGCCCCAAGTGCCCCTGGAACCACGGTGGTGGTCAGTCTTTTGGACAGTAACAATAGGACTATCGTATCTGAAAGGAGGATAATGGGTACGAAAATAGCGGAGGAGTGTTACCAAATATCGTAGACATCAATGTTTATAAATGCGCTGGGCATTTGTTGACTATTTAGAAAAATTAGCTAATTGGATTTTATTTTTATAATCCCGTCAAAAACTACTTTTTTAAATGCTGTTCAGAGAAAATAATGTTAACATTTCATGCTTCAAACAAGATTTCCACAATTTTGATATTATTAATATTTTTTCTATAATGCAGTATTTATTTAATTTTAATGTAGATTCAGTCAATGCAACATTGCAATCAATTCCTTTAAAGGTACGTTTTTGTATTTTATAAATACCATATGAAAAAGAGTTGTGATTATAAATTTATTTATTTATTGCTATCAGACATATTACTGTGTCCGTAATGTACGTAATATATCTTTATATTATTTAATCATTCTGCCACGGCAGAAAGGATGACTGCACTTAACGCCTGTTTTTGGGTCTTTTTCGGTTGCTTCTGTTGCTTTTATATCTAAATCTTATCTCACTTTTGTATGTTTATGAAAGAATACTGTAAATTTGGAACCACATTTAAATCTTAAAATGATTTTAGACTGTGATACAATAAAATGATTCAATGTTTTTTGTCCTTACTGCTTTCCAAATATAGTGAATTTAGACTTACCTGCCCTTGATTGAACATTAGATATGCATGAGAGGTGGAGCTAACATTGTAAGAAAGGGTCTAAAATTAGACTTGATAAATAACAATGACCAGTTTGGAAAAGCGAACGTGATCACTCTTTCCAATCTCCCTCTCCATTCTGTATGGCACAAATACACTTCCGACAAAGGTTTCAAAACGAAATTAACAATATGAGCACGTCAATGTAATTAAAGCAGATTTTATATCAATGCCAGATGACTTAATGTGTTCGAACATAGTGTCCTAGCTAGCACAAAACATGCTACTTTACAAGTCACGTGACGGAATTTAGTATTCACAAAGTTACCTGAGGTAAGAAATCACGTGGTGAATTATAATATTCAATATGTCACAATCCTTGGTTACATCACAGAGAGCGAATGTAAAAAGAAGCCAGTTTTTCTCTTTTTAACCATGAGCGCATGCTTGTCTATTAATCTCCTTTTGACACATTATTATTTATGCAAATATGCAACTACTGTTAAACGTAGAACAATAGACAAACATGCGCTGACTATGTACAAAGTCAGTAAAAAAGTAGGCGTCCTCATTATCGAATGGAGATTCAAGAAATTGTGATGACCCCTGCCTTTGAAAACAGATTCGAACTTCGTAAATACACACTTTTATTAAACGTAAATACATAAAGTTGTAGATTGGATGTTGACCATTCTTGCAATGAAAAGAAAAATGCTTGTTTTGAAAGTTTATTTTGTCGCAAATTCCGCATGTCCTTAAGTGCAGTCATCCTTTATCTCGCTAGTTCTATGGTCGATACAATCATTTTGTCAGCAAATACAGTCTATCATTAAGTCGAATACTGACTTATATTTTTTATACTAAATGTTAAGCTTTTATTTACACTCTGAATTTTCTACGGATTTTCCGGGGGTTTTTTCCCGTTCATGACAGGGAGCACATGGCGGGTGTGACCGGTCGGCAGGAGATGCTCACTCAGCCATGGCACCTGATCCCACCTCTCCTCTTAATTTGTATTTGAATGGACTTATGGGGTTGACACCGTTCGTTTTCTCCATATTTCATTCATCATATTAATACGGTAACTTTATTTCAAACCACAACAAATGTTTCTTTAAGATTGAAATATTATTTTTGTCCGACAGATGCCTTCAGGTTTACCAGCTGGATTTACGTATGCTATTAAGGTACAAGGAGAAGGACGAGTTAACTTTAGTGACTACACCTCAATCCAAAGACCCATTCTGTGATGATCCAGACTGATAAGGCCATCTACAAACCTGGACAAACGAGTAAGCGTTATCTATACCAGTAAGCGTTATCTATACCAGTAAGCTGTATCTATATAAATAAGCTTTATCTACGCAATAAGTTTTATCTATACGAGTAAGCTTCATCTATACAAGTAAGCGTTATCTAAACAAGCAAGCTTTATCTATACGTGAAAACTTTATTCATACAAGTATGCTTTTTTCTACGCAAATATGCTTTATCTATACAAGTAGGTTTATCTACAAACACGGACAAATCAGCAAGCTGAGCTTTATCTACAAACACGGACAAATCAGCAAGCTGTATATAAAAAATTGAAAAATCCTGCAAGCATTATCTATACAAATAGCTTTATCTACAAACACGGACAAATCAGCAAGCTGTATATAAAAAATTGAAAAATCCTGCAAGCATTATCTATACATATAGCTTTATCGACAAACACGGACAAATCAGCAAGCTGTATATAAAAAATTGAAAAATCCTGCAAGCATTATCTATACAAATAGCTTTATCGACAAACACGGACAAATCAGCAAGCTGTATATAAAAAATTGAAAAATCCTGCAAGCATTATCTATACAAATAGCTTTATCTACAAACACGGACAAATCAGCAAGCTGTATATAAAAAATTGAAAAATCCTGCAAGCATTATCTATACAAATAGCTTTATCTACAAACACGGACAAATCAGCAAGCTGTATATAAAAAATTGAAAAATCCTGCAAGCATTATCTATACAAATAGCTTTATCTACAAACACGGACAAATCAGCAAGCTTTATATAAAAAATTGAAAAATCCTGCAAGCATTATCCATACAAATAGCTTTATCTACAAACACGGACAAATCAGCAAGCTGTATATAAAAAATTGAAAAATCCTGCAAGCATTATCTATACAAATAACTTTATCTACAAACATGGACAAACAAGAACATTTCATACAAACCTGGACAAACAACTTAATCTTGACAAAACTTTATTTCATTTTACAAAATTTTATCAATACAAGTAAGCTTTTTCTACGATTCTAGATAAACATTTAGCCTTTATCTACAAACCTGGACAAACAAGCAACTTTTTCTACAACATTGTACAAACAAGTGAGCATTATACAAACTTGAAAAATAGAGAGGCTTTATCTATTCAGGTAGGCTTTTTCTAGAAACCCGGACATATAAGGTAGTAAAATCCAAATGATCTGTCATACCCAAAAAAGCAAGTTACATGTAGCTGTATAAATAAGTACTAGCTTTACGTACAAACCAAGAAAAAGGTAATCTTTATCTATTTGCCTGAACAAAAAATTAGCTTTATATAAATGACCTGTCAAACCAGGCAAACAGTTAAGTTTTATATATACTGTAAAAGCAGAAATATTTGTTTGGATTTAATTTCGTTTATTTCGTTGTTAACAATTGACTACTTAATTAAATCCCTCACGAAATGTTTATATGATTGTATATTGAGTGGGGTGCTTTTGAAACAATGAAATTAAATGTCCAAAAAACCTTTTTAGATGACAAATCAACGAAATTTTATCCCCGCGAAAATTTGTGCTTCTACAGTATATCCGGACAAAAGTTATCCTTTTATTTTTTTTATACTAAAATCGACTAGGGATAAGTCTGCCTACTTGCAATATGTATATATATATATATATATATATATATATATATATATATATATATATATATATATATATATATATATATATATATATATATATATATATATATATATATATATATATATATATATATATATATCCGTATAACGAATTTCTTAAAGAATACATATCGCATGCGCAATATAGATTTTTTTATTCAAGTATAATGACTAAAATGTATTTCGGGACGTAGAAAATACAAAATTTTACCTTGGAGTTCAAAAGTTTCAAATGAATTGAGTTTCAAATACAAATACTTACAAAATTAATTTCAATTTAATGTTAAAAAAGAGATTTTTGATAATTCACTATCAAAGATGTAAATTTCATTATTTTTAATTTCTAGGGGATATACAATCAGTTCACTATAACCTTAAATTCGCTATATATGAATTCGTTATATCTGTAAGATTTTACAAGGAATTTTAAAAATTTGGCCGGGAATTACAAAAAACTTTGCTATATCCGTAAATTCGCTATATCTGTGTTTTACTATATATATATATATATATATATATATATATATATATATATATATATATATATATATATATATATATATATATATATATTAGGGATGTCAACGAGTACCCGGTTAACCGGGTACTCGATCGAACGTCCGAGTATCGAATATGACGGGTGAAGTTGTAAATACTAGTATCAAGAAATAAACTACTTAACTTTCAGACTTATCACAAGAAAACATTTGGAAATGTAAATAATATATATACGACCCGCGATCAGGAGTCAACGTCTATTCCCAAAAATATTCTCTTTCACTAGTCTAATCATTACAAACGTTGATAAAAATGTCTTCCTAAACAACTGTAAAGCATGAATTTTGTAATTATTTATTATTAATTGATCATGACTTGTGTGTTTGTTTGATACATAAATTAAGCACCACAAAATCGTTTTCGTTGGGCTCGATGTTTATATACATGTATTTTAAATGGAAGAAAACATCGATAGGATAAACAGGTCTCAATAAAATCAACAAACTCTTACATGTATACACACTTTTTTCGAGTAGCCGGGTACTCGATCGGAAAATCGTCCGAGTAACCGATTATCAAATATTGACCGATTTGACATCCCTAATATATATGTGTGTGTGTGTGTGTGTGTGTGAGGGTGTGTGTGTGTGTGTGTGTGTGTAAGTCATCAACGAAAGACGTCGCTTTCATAAATAAATACCAGAAGTCTAAAACTTTATTATATCAACAAGGTTCATGGTTAAACCAAAAACTACATACATGTTACTATCGGATGTGATTTTTATCGAATAAGTGTTTTTTCTATCATCATGACTTTAGCGAGGAAAGAAAACGACACAAAAAGAGAAGAATCTATCTGAACACAATGAAAAATGTAATAATTTTTTAATTAAGATATATAAAACGTCAAAGCTTATAACTGTTTTGAAATTGCTTTTGTTTTCATCTACAAATTAGCAATCTGTATATAGTATTATCTCATTTCCTGAACATTATAAAGTAATTGCAAAATTAGTGTCAATGATTTTACCTTCACTGTTAAGACTTTAATCTTCGATTTTCATGAATTAACTCATGAACTTCATAAGATTGTATGCTACACGAGAATGTAAAGTTTCGACAATAAAAATATATCCAATAACTGGAAAAGAATTAATTAAAGTGAAGTTGTTTTTCAGAGTTTGTTCCAATTTTCCATTCAATATTGTATCTGTATTTTTATATTTTCTTTTCTTCAGTTCATTTTCGCGTTTTTGGATTTTACCAAGACCTTTCCATTGTGAATAAAAATATAGATGTAGCAATTTTCGTAAGTACCTGAAAATATCTAAATAAGATTATAGGGGTTAAGATATTCTATTGATTATGTCTTACAACATTTTAATTGTTTTCCTCAATTTAATAAGGACCCTCTTGGAAATAAAATGGCTGAGTGGAAAAACAAAGTTCCTGATAATGGAGTGTTTACAGATAGTTTAGTTATGTCCGACCATCCGGTACTAGGGGAGTGGAAGATAAAAGCTCTACAAGGGGTGAGATAGCTATAGGCTCTTATTTGCTTTTTTCCTCGCTTGTCTCGTAACTGGTATGTGTCCATGACAAATATAATCTTTTATTTCATCAAAGTGTAGGTATGTAATATTAAGTAAGTGAAGTTAAAATCAATAAGGATTTCTTTAACTTTGATTAAAAACATTTTTTTGTTAACAGATTGAGACTTAATAATAAATGTTTTTACATTGACATTTAATTTCATTATTCTCAGTGAAACCTGACTTAATAAATATGTGGTTTATAATATAAACATGTGATTTTCTCGATCTGTTCGACTATATTCTTTGTATTTTTAAACTGATCACATTATTTTTGTCAAATTTCCGTAGACTAGAAAACATACCTTAGAATACCAGAAAGCAATTTGAGATGTCCTCATTATTTTCTAATTTCGTTTGATATTTACCTAAATTATGAGAACATAAACATGTTACCCTTCCGGATAAACTCTTTGACTTATAACATCTCCCTAACTACATACCCAGAGTAAGTGAGAAATGTCATGCTGAACAAAGTGCTTCTATACATATATTATTTTGATTTTTATTTGGAAAAAAAATCTTTAAAAAGTCTCGGAAAAGTTATTAATTCCAACCATGGAATTCAGTTTGTAATTTTCATGGATTGAGCGCATACAAGTTCTACTAGCGCGGGAAATTGATTGCAAAGATAAGCTAAATTGAATACATGATTTAAGGAGATATTCTAAGTACAACAGGAGATAATCAAGCCACGTATTCAAATGAATACTGTGCACATTTTGTTCAATTATATAAGGGTTTGCAAAAAAAATGCAGTGCTAGTGTTATGAACTTCCCTTTTCTTTAATAATGTACAAAATTCCCAAACATAGAGAAAATTTTAAAATATTTTTAAATAGTTTGTGATCATATAGGCATTTGCTTCTCAAAGTAGATACAATGAAAAATAACACCTCAAGCCAGTTTACAGAAAGCTGCCAACTCATCTGAAATAAATTAGAAAGCCACTTGCAATATGATCACCAATGTTTACCTCCGGTGAAAAATAAATTCGTCTCCATTGTTTTAATATAAATACTTTATCTTGTCTTAATATATCTTCAGATATAACTCGTTTAATCAGCTTTTCAACATCTAAAAAGATTTTTTTTACAAATAGAACAAAATTTACTTTTTTACAATTTATTAGATATTATACATAGGGTAATTATAAATGTTTATATTCATTTATTGTCTAGTTATCACTGAGACAGCTATTATATAATTATGATAAAAACGTATCCATTTCAGACTGAAACTCACACTAAGACAGTGACTGTGGATGAATATGGTAAAATAAATTTATATTTAATAAAACTAAATATTAATGATTTTTTTCTTTTAGGAAAATGGAAATGCATTTTGTATTGTTTGCATTCGTATTTTCACCTACGAAATTGAAATATATGTGTAGAGAATAAATGGAACAAAATTTATTTTTCCGTAAGCATCTTTACTCCATTTGTCAATCAATTTCTTTTTTATATTCCGTTCCGGTAAAGCTTACTATTTGTTTCTTAATTTTAACATTTTAATTCTTGTGTTTTTGCCTAACGTTAATGTGAATTTGAAACTGTGAGGAACATATTCCATATTTGATGATTATAATTTAATGGATTATATGTCTTGTTTGTGATACTGTGTATGCATTTAAATTACTTATTGTAAAATCATCAATTATCAATTGTAATAAATGTCCCTTTTCTTCGTTTCTGAATCCCCTCATATGAAATGTTAACGTTGAAAAAAAAGCAAAACACTGCGTATTAAATCAATTCAAAAAACTTTCTTGAACTGCTTTGAAATATAACTCGTATAACATAAATATTGCCATAATCATACATAAGGATTATATTTAAAATTATTTGTACATTACATCATTGAATTATTTTGACTGCTGATATTTTAGTATTGCCAAAGTTTGATGTGACGTTGGAACTTCCACCATACGGAGTGAGCAATAGAAGTTTAACAAGTATTAAAGTTATTTCCACGTATGTAGGCTTATATATAAAAAAAATACAATCAAATTTTAAAAAAAGATAATAGTTTTCTAAAAAATCATTATGAACAATCTTATTTATCAGTAAATGAATTCCATTAATAACATTGAGTTTTAAAATAATGCCTACTTCCTTTGCTGCATTCACCGTAAGTCTGCTTTATTTCAACAATATAAATAAAAATATATATTTAATCCCTAGATACACATTTGGTAAACCAGTAAAAGGAATGGTTGACATCAGAATCCGTTCGCCATATATCGACTTTTCTTCAGTGTATCAGCAACTCAGGCAATGCCAAGGGCATATTGATGAGATTTTTCATCGTGCCCCAGTAAGTTGTTTTTTCCCTACTTTGTATTCATTATTTAAGCACCGGTAAAACGTCTTTAGAATTAATTAAGGTGATTCCACCCTCGTGTGACATCAGGGGCTCGCAAAATCTTCCACTGAATAAAATTCTTCAATAAAAGAAGTAAATAATATGTAGAAATCCTGTTATATAGTCACAGTAAAGAAATCATGTTTTGTAAAATACAATAATACGCAATAATGTTTCGTGTATTCCATCATTATTTTTTAATTATAAAAAAAGGTACTAAATCTAACGTATATTTCTTCATTCATGCATTTCCTTTATAATATCCCTATCAAATATGGGTTCTCAAATATTCAAATTTAATATATTTTTTGTAACAGTAACAAGAAACCGTATTGTTAGGCCTTTGTTTTATTTTATACTAAATTTAATACAAAATGCTCTGTCTACTTGATCAATACATGGGGCTCACGGTGGGTGTGACCGGTCAACAGGGAATGCTTACTCCTCCTAGGCATCTGAGCCCACCTTTTCGGGGATCCGTCTTTATGCCCTCTTCACATATTTGTATTGTTTGTAATTTTTATGAGATCGATCACTGTTCGTTATCTTCGCCTTTTCATTTAGTTAAAATCTAATGTCATTTGAATTTTCTGATATTGACAGAGACTACTTTTCATTTCTATCTGATCTGAAAAATGTGGTGATATTTACATTTTTTCTAATTATTAAGTATATCAAACTATGTTAAATGGAAAAATGCTGTTTTCTTATTTTTATATGAGGATGAAGATATACCTTTATATCTAAAAGGAAATCGTCAAAAGATCCTATAAAAGAAAATTGGTAGAAAAAACATGTAATTGTTTATACAACGACCGTTGAACTTACATCTTTGAATACATGTTCCGAGTGTATTTCACTTGATAAAATGACAGCTATTTATCAAAAATATCTCTTTTCTTTGTCTTTATTTCATTATATATATATTATTTTTCTCTATTATTTCAAGCTCTCTGATTGGCTAAAACATGATTACATGATTAAGTATATAACAACATATAGACGTGTTACTATTTAAAGATTCTGAAATGCATATCGACCTGATATTTCTAAAAATAGAAATAATCTTCTTTGAAAACAATGGTGTTGATTTTACATAGCTAATATAATTTGATGTTTTAGGAGATAAAAAGAGAAACTTTAATTCTAACTATGTAAATTATTTCAATCATCTGCACTTTATGTAATAATTTTTTAGAGGTAAAATATTATATTATTATTGATATTTATTGCTTACGCTTTTGTTTATTATTTCTTTTATCCGATAAATAGCCCTAAAACATTTCCAAAATTATAAGAGATACAAATTCATAATTTAAAATTTCCCTTTTATTTTATCTTTTTATCATGTATAGTTTACGCAATTTTGAGAGAATGAGACAGTGTGTGATTTACTACTTGTCGTAAAAATTAGCGATAATTAATTCGTTCAATTATGTAAATCGCATTTCACCACAGTACATTCGACAGACCGGACGTATTTCATAGCGGTCCGGATTTCTTTCTTTTCTATTGGTTATAAACTTTCAAATTAAACTTGTAATATTGTAAATATATAGTGTTTGGTAGTTTAGTAGTACATATAGTGCTGGTTGTTTTGTTTTTTTTTTTTTTGTTTCTTTTTCCTTTGTTTTTATGATTTTTTAACTTTTTTATTTGTCCTGAGGAATATATATATATATAGATATAGATATAGATATATATCTCCAAAAAATGAAAAGAAATATCACAGTGTCCGGTAATTAATATGATTATATATTATATATATGATTATATATATATATATATATATATATATATATATATATATATATATATATATATATATATATATATATATATATATATATATATATATATTATTTATTTATATATATATATATATATATATATAAAAGAATATATATATATATAAGTATATCTATAAAACTGTAAAGCTCAAATTTTGTTTTATTTTGAAGATAGATGGCCAGTATAAGTTTGATGTTGAGAACTCGAAACTTAAGAGCCTGATGGAGATTTTAGACTACATATTAGATTACAGAAGCCTATTATTTGAAGTGAATGTAACTGAATCGATAACTGGTTTACGCCAAAGTGCATCTGGTACTGTTACATTCTATCCAACTGAAAACAAATTATAGTTCCTTGAGTCTCTTCCATCAACATTTAAACCTGGACTTGACTTTACAGTAGTGGTGAGAGACTAGAATGTATTTAAAGAGTTATTGTAATGAATAAATAAAAGATACCGCTGAAAGAAATTTTGTTTTTTAAAACAGATAACTTTTAAAACTTATATTAAATCATAAAATGTGGTCATGTTTATGGTAGAATAAGTTCCTAATGTATCTTATATAAGGTTTTGTATCTAATACAGGGCAGATTGACCAGTCAAGATGACAAAACAGTTTCCCTCCAAAATACCTCGAGGGTGAAGCTGACTGTAACCCACACCGTCCCCCTCCTCTCCGACAGGTCCAACACTACCATGACGTCAGATTCAGGCCTACCAAGTGAAAATACAACGATGATTAATATGAATTCAGAAAACACAGCGGAACAGCAGGAAATAGGGACGGAATTGGTCAGCTTTTTGGAAGATGTGGTACACAATTCTCTAGTGAGCGATACTATAGAAAGAACCATGAAACCAGTCTTTCTTGACATTGACGCCAATGGAATTTTCAAACATGAAATAACAATTCCTGAAGAAACTAAAGAAATATCCGTGAAAGTAAGTTATCATGCAGACTTTTGCAATTTTCTTTGTAAATAACTTCCATTTCAAACGCCTAATCCTTGTTGTATGTTCTGTTAAAGCTTACCCATTCATTACTCATTTCAGGCAGAGTACAATAGTTTGTCTGCTTACCTTCTTCGACTGCCTAGTAAATCACCAAGTAACTCCTTCATGCAAGTCAAGCTTCTCAACACAGACAGGAAACCAAAGGTTTTCATTCTTATTTCCTCGCTCTGGATTTGTTACTTATTTACATCAAAAGAATCTATCTATATATTCAACATTCATTTGAGGTTGATTTTAGTCTTTTCGAAAAGCTTAAAGATTTACGGACTGGTCGATGACATTATGCGACATGCATGTAGTAAATTGTTACTCATACATCGCTTTAAGTCTAGTCAATATATATAGTATCTAGAGATAGGCATTATCTTTTCATAGACTATTATGATGCATCATTTGAGTTTATTCCCTAAATATCATTGCTTTTTTATTCCAACTGTAATGGTTATGGCTAGTCTTTATGATATCTCATTACTTTATATTTGAACAAATACTACGATCCCATCACAGGACGTGGAGATCGGTCCTTTGGATAAGACCGTATAAACCTGTAAACCGAAGTCCCCTTTCGCAGTAGGTGCTGGCACGAAAAAGATCCCTCACTGACAAAAGCCCTGAGTGCCGAGTACAGGTCTAAATTTAATTTGCAGCCCTCCACATGCCAATGATGGCTTCTCAATACGAGTGAAATATTTTTAAAGGGACGCTAAACAACAAGCAAACAAATACTATGATCCAGCTTAATAATCCAGACAGAAACTATTGTGTCAACTTTCCTTATTTATGAAGTAATATCCCGCTTTTACCTGCATTTGGTGTTTACATCTCCCAAGTTATTCGCTACTCAAGAGCATGCTCCGAGTACGATCAGTATTAAAACCGAGACAGGCTACTGACAGATGAGTTGATCTTACAGGGATTTCAACAACCTCGTGTAAAGACAGCATTTCGTAATTCTATGGTCGTTACAATATAACCTAGCATTGAGCCGTATTTTGGCTGACTTGTTACACTAAATTTGACTACGTAATATTCCGTCTACCTGCTCAATACGTAGGACTCACAGCGATTGTGACCGGTCGACCGGGGATGCTTACTCATCCTAGGTACCTGATCCCACCTCTGAATTTTCATTCATTTTCTGAAGGTCCGTGTATAGCACTCTTCAAGTTTTGTATTGTTTTTTAATTTGTTTTTTGAGATGGATCCCTGTTTGTTCTTTTAACTAATCAAACACAGGAAATGTAAACCATCATATGTTTTATTAATTTATGTATCACTAAGATTCATTTTTTATTATGACACTTATATCAGTAATGTACAAACATAATGAATGATCAGCTTTTCTTTATTGGTGGTCGTCATCTCTATTTCTCTATTGTATGTCCCTATGTCCTGACTATCTTTTCTGAACAAGTGTATTGGTGGTTTGTCATCTCTATTTCTTTATTGTTTGTCCCTATGTCCTGACTATCTTTTCTGAACAAATGTATTGGTGGTTTGTCATCTCTATTTCTCTATTGTATGTCCCCATGTCCTGACTATCTTTTCTGAACAAGTGTATTGTTGGTTTGTCATCTCTATTTCTTTATTAATTGTCCCCATGTCCTGACAATCTTTTCTGAACAAGTGTATTGGTGGTTTGTCATCTCTATTTCTCTATTGTATGTCCCTATGTCCTGACAATGTTTTCTGAACAAGTGTATTGGTGGTTTGTCATCTCTATTTCTCTATTGTTTGCACTATGTCCTGACAATCTTTTTCTGAACAACTGTATTGGTGGTTTGTCATCTCTATTTCTTTATTGTTTGTCCCCATGTCCTGACTATCTTTTCTGAACAAGTGTATTGGTGGTTTGTCATCTCTATTTTTCTATTGTATGCCCCTATGTCCTGACAATCTTTTCTGAACAAGTGTATTGGTGGTTTGTCATCTCTATTTCTCTATTGTATGTCCCTATGTCCTGACTATCTTTTCTGAACAAGTGTATTGGTGGTCGTCATCTCTATTTCTCTATTGTTTGTCCCCATGTCCTGATTATCTTCTCTGAACGAGTGTATTGGTGGTTTGTCACCTCTCTTGTTTGCCCTTATGTCCTGACAATCTTCTCTGTATTGATTCTGTAATGGACCTATACACTACGTGTATACGTCCCTGGTTCTGTCTGTCATATCCCTCGTCCTACCATTTGTCTGACGGTTATCTCAGTATAGGTGGTGTCTGTCAAATCAATCGTCTGACCCTACGTCTTGACAATCTTCTCTGTATTGGTATTATCTCTCATATCGATTGTCCGACCGTAAGTCTACACTATCATTTCTTTCTTGGTAGTTTGTTATATCCTTATCCGCACTTACATTCTTCTTATTATACCCCCCCCCCCCGCTTGAAAAGTGGGAGGGTATATAGTGATCGGGGTGTCCGTCTGTACGTCCGTCCGTCTGTCTGTACGTCCGTCCGTCCGTCTGTTACGCTTTGGGGTTCCTTTCTCTTATCCGCAACTCCTCTTATACCACTGAATGAAATTTAATTAAACTTCCACAGAATCTTTGTTACATAGTGCCATTGTGACCACCTTTTTTACTTTCTGATCTGCCACTTATTTCGGGTCTCCCAGTGCAAAACATGGACTTTGCCATTATAATCATTTAGTGAGCTCAGTGTTCACAGTACCTCTAGTTTTTTTATGTCATATCCACTAGTTACATTTTTCATTAAACAAGATTTTAAAAATAATCAAAAGAAGGCCCATAATCAAAAGAAAAAATGGTGTAAAAATTGGTTCATCTGAACCGTTTTCTATATGTTTATTCTTTCATTATTTTGTTTTCTTTCTAGGCTTTTTCTTCAGTACCACAGTGCCTATATTAATCAAACTTGCCACAAAATTCCCTTGAGTAAAACGAATTCGAATTCAGAAAAAGAGATAATCAGATAAACACACAAAACGGTGGAGCATTCTAAAACTCTTCATCACAAAAGAGCCCAAAAAGACACGAAAATACTAGTATGTGATCATCTAAAAATCTCCTCAAAAAGGATTCATTTGAACATATTCGAATCTATACTACCTGAGGATACTCCCAAACCAATATGACTAACAATAGCTTTGCTGTTCTCGAGAAGATTTTTAAAGATACTTTCCTATATATATATTCCTATGTTAAACGTATATGAAAGGTTCCTGAAAAATATATATGTATAAGATTTTAAAAAATGAAAAAAATTCTAAATAACCATATATCCTTGATTAGTCTTATTGATATGATATCAGTATTAGGTAGCACAAATATTATGTTTGTACAAATCAGTTTTCCCCCTCAAGATGAATATTGATTCAATTTTGGCTTAGTCTTAACCCCTAAGGGCCAGGGTAATGCCAGTGGTAAAATAATTTTCAATCACCAAATAATCAGCAGCTCCAAGGTGACGTTAGTGAGCGTTGAGGCCCATGGACCTCTTCTTGGAGTGTTTAATTTACAAAAGAGTGTTATTTTTGTAAGGATTATTCAACTTAATTTTTTAGACAGGAAGCTTTAAGTACTCTTTTTTCGTTTATGTTTGTAGGAGAACGGTTTAGCTGTTCTTACGGACGCCCCGATTTATAAAAACGAATATCCTAGTAAGTATGTTATCCCATTTCTGTTAATTTTATGAATAATCGAGTTTGGTTACATGTTATCGCTGATAATGTGTTCAAGAGATAAATTATTTATATTTAACATAGTAATGATAAAATAAAAACGACAGTAGAATATTATCAATATTATTAATATTGATGTTAGTTCATTGTTATAAATATTAATATTATTAATATTTATCTACGACTTTGTTTATCTTATATATAATTCAATTTTATGCATAATGTGATTTTTTTTTTTAAAAAATGAAGAAATCTGATAAATTGAGCAAACTGAAAATATAAACAGTATTACGTACATTCTGTGCATCTGGCAGAACGACAAAGTAAAATTTTACAGATTTACAAACTTGATCAATAAGTTAATTACTTAGTATATGCAAATTCAAGATTAAGAGTATTGTCCTTCTTTGTCCATTTTAGTTTTTGCACGCTTAATCCACCAAGGAACAAGAAAATATTATTTCCGATCTCTTGTTGCAATTTCCTTCCAGTTAATTAGTCCAAGGGATAAAACAATTCCATTTGCCATGATTAGAATGGTCCAAAAATAATACTTGATCTAATTTAGTTTATTTATCTACAAGTCAGTTCTTTGAAAATTCATCTTTTAAAATGAATAAACTAACAGAATAGACCCTTCGTCTGATATTTTTGAACAAGTCGTCTTCAATGACAAGAGGCCCATGGGCCACATCGCTCACCTGAGTAACTTTGGCCATGCTGTTCTTTACCAGATTTCCCCCTTGTAATACCTACTGTGGCCCCGCCCTACCCCAGGGATCATGATTTGAACAATTTAAATTCTACACTACCTCAGGATGCTTCCAAATAAGTTTCAGCTTTATTGGTCCAGTGGTTCTTGAAAAGAAGATTTTTAAAGATTTTTCTTATAAAATTCAATGTAAAACTTGGATTCCCTATTGTGTCCCGCCCTACCCCCAGGGGTCATGATTTGAACAATGGATGCTTCCACTTAAGTTTCAGCTTTTCTGGCCCAGTGGTTCTTGAGAAGAAGATTTTTCAAGATTTTTCCTATATATTTCAATGTAAAACTTGGATTCCCTATTGTGGCCCCGCCCTACCCCCGGGGTCATGATTTAAACAATTTAGATTCTACACTACCCCAGGATGCTTCCATTTAAGTTTCAGCTTTTCTGGCCCAGTGGTTCTTGAGAAGAAGATTTTTCAAGATTTTTCTTATATATTTCAATGTAAAACTTGGATTCCCTATTGTGTCCCGCCCTACCCCCGGGGGTCATGATTTGAACAATGGATGCTTCCACTTAAGTTTCAGCTTTTCTGGCACAGTGGTTCTTGAGAAGAAGATTTTTCAAGATTTTTCCTATATATTTCAATGTAAAACTTGGATTCCCTATTGTGGCCCCGCCCTACCCCCGGGGTCATGATTTAAACAGTTTAGATTCTACACTACCCCAGGATGCTTCCATTTAAGTTTCAGCTTTTCTGGCCCAGTGGTTCTTGAGAAGAAGATTTTTCAAGATTTTTCTTATATATTTCAATGTAAAACTTGGATTCCCTATTGTGTCCCGCCCTACCCCTGGGGGTCATGATTTGAACAATTTAGATTCTACACTACCCCAGGATGCTTCCACTTAAGTTTCAGCTTTTCTGGCCCAGTGGTTCTTGAGAAGAAGATTTTTCAAGATTTTTCTTATATATTTCAATGTAAAACTTGGATTCCCTATTGTGGCCCCGCCCTACCCCCGGGGGTCATGATTTGAACAATTTATAATCTACACTACCCCAGGATGCTTCCATATAAGTTTCAGCTTTTCTGGCACAGTGGTTCTTGAGAAGAAGATTTTTAAAGATTTTTCTTATATATTTCAATGTAAAACTTGGATTCCCTATTGTGGCCCCGCCCTACCCCCGGGGGTCATGATTTGAATAATTTAGATTCTACACTACCCCAGGATGCTTCCACATAAGTTTCAGCTTTTCTGGCCCAGTGGTTCTTGAGAAGAAGATTTTTTAATGACCCCACCCTATTTTTGTCTTTTCCTGATTATCTCCCCTTGTAAGGGGACTTGACCCTTTATTTTAACAATTTACACTCCCCTTCACCCAAGGATACTTTGTACAAAGTTTGGTTAAAATTGGCTCAGTGGTTCTTGAGAAGAAGTTGAAAATGTGAAAAGTTTACAGACGGACGGACAGACGGACGGACGGACGGACGGACGGACAGACGGACGGACGACGGACAACGGGTGATCAGAAAAGCTCACTTGAGCTTTCAGCTCAGGTGAGCTAAAAAAAATTCACAGGTTCAAGATTAATTATTTACGAAATATATGCCATCTTGAAAGACTTTTAGGGTTTAACATATGTAGTGTTTATCACACAAAAAAGACACTGACTATGTCTTTAGCATTTTGATAATTTAATCAAAACTTAGAATAATTGCTTATAGAAATCAATAAGTATCCTATTGAATGTTAAAGTCTGCATATTGATGCCAGCATAATGGTAATCTAAATTGATAGATTTAATTTATGACTAAGATGAGATAAAGTTTGCCCATATTTATATATTTCCGATCACCCAGCGCGTTTTACTATGTATATTCTCGCATCCACAGACATGAGGCATAAAAGATAAGAGAAATTCTTGAATTAGTTAACTAATTTTGAAATAAAGAATTTGATTAGTAATATTATTATATTATGTTTTTGTAAAACAAAACTACTGCAGACTTTCTCTGTCACTCATGTTTGCATTGATTTCATGTTTTTCGAGATATGGTGATGATTAAGATATTCCACAGATCTTGGTATTGAACTAACGCATAGTGTTTTTAAAATAATTCTTTAGGACTTACTTAAAGCTGAATACGACTCGTAAATAGGGCATACGCAATATTCGATTATACTATCTACGATATCAGCACCGGGATATACCCTTCGCATTCGTTACACCTAAATGCTTTTATTGTCACGGGTATCGGCGTAGAATGGCAACACGTATTAGTGCTGGTTATCTTACAATATTTATATTTTCAAATATTCTTCTTAGGTGAATCTATTAAAGAGAAAATATGTTCAATTCTGTATGAACTTAGTAGAGGGTCAGAGGTCATAGCGTGACCGAATCACACGGCGAGATGATATCTTAATGCCTTCATATTTCTGTCACAATGAAACTGGTTTCGGAACTTTTAAGTTGATAGCGATGAAAAAGATGAAATAATTGAAACATGAATTTTTTTCATTAACAGATGTTCATTAAATCTTCCTTCGGTGTGCAGAATGTTAACTTTTTAACCCGAAATTCCTTGGTATGTAAACTGAAACAGACGATACCGCCGCTTTTGACTTCACAAGTATGAAGAACTCATAAAATAGTGAGATATTCTCTATAGCGATCATATATTGTTCTTTCATAATAAACAGAGATTTCCTTAACTGGACTAATATCAATGTAAATATTCAAATGTTGGAGCGAGGCGAACTTTCCAGACCATACAACTTCTAGGTCATTGCGCGACACAACATAACAATACGGCGGACTGTTCGTGTAATGCATGCAGTTCTATTCGGAAAATTCGTCTCAAATGTATCTAAGTAATAAAAAGGGATGTTAAAAAGTCTCTGGGAAATGAACATGGTTGGTACGTGATCAAATCTACTGAGAAGACCTTCGAGCTTCACAAGATTTGATCACGTGACCAACCAAGTTCATTTCCCAGAGAACCTTTTAACATTGTTGTTTATTTCTTAATTGCTTTTGTTTGTTTCTTTTTTAATGAAGTTACGTGTATTTTGTGTTTGTAATGTACACTGCACTGACCTGTGCAGCTTTTGAAAGTCTCTGGTATCTTACTCTCCCGCTGTAGTAGAAGAACGCAGTTATTTTTTGTTGCTACCGAGTACTGTGTAGCATGCGTCCGTCTACGCCGGTGACAACTGATAACACTGAACAGTGACTAAGTGAGCGGCTTATATAGGGGCCATCAGATATAGCGAGTGAATAATTGAATATGGCGGACAAATTCCTTTTACGAATCTTGTTCAGCTTTAAATAGAAGATGCAGTTACAAGCATTTTTTAAGGAAGGGGGGGGGGGGGGGATTTGGTCTTTAAAATAAGCTTAATAAAAATTTGATTTCAAAATATCAATAAATTAATTTCGTTAATTAACCAAATATGAACATTTTTTGATAAAAATTGAATACTGATAAATTAAAATTGGAAAAATTAAATAAATTGGTAAAACGTGATTTATATAAACCCCCAAGAAATTAAAAAAAAAATGGTAAAACATAGCAATCTAAACTGAGAATAGTAGTTCTGTAGTTAAATTCAATTAAACTATTGCAAAGAAGAGGTTTTATTTATTTTTATGCACTCGTAATCAAAACTTCGGGGGTGTTTAGTTTTTGCCCTGCCCCTCGGTCTCTCTAGCTATCCAGCTGTCTATCTGTCCGCAGTACCTTTTAACTTCATCATAACTTTTGATGGGTTTGAGATATGGCTTTCATACTTTATATTTATATTCCTTTTGATAAAACCTTTCTTAAGGTACCAACATATTTGACCTATTAACATTGACCTTGGAGTTTGACGGCCTTTTAAAGGAAAAATACCAAACTTTAACCTCGGCCTAACTTTTGAACAGTTTGTGCTAGGACTTTCATACTTCGTATGTGTATTCATTTTGACAAGACCTTTCATTTTGGTGTAAATATTTTGACCCTTTGATATTGACCTTGGATTGACCCACTTTTAAAAAACTTGAACATTGGCAATAACTTTGAACAGTTAGTGCTAGGGCTTTCATTGTTCACTTGTGTATTTCTTGTGAGATGACCTTCCCTGGGGTACCAACAATTCTGACCCTTTGACCTTGACCTTGGAGATTGACCTACTTTAACCTTGGCCATAACATTTGAAGGTTTGAGCTACGGTTTTCATATTTCACATGTGTATTTCTTGTGACAAGACCTCCACTTGGTGACCATTCATTTTGACCATTTTTCCTTAACCTTGACGTAGTGTGACTTACTTTTGAAAAACTTTATCCTTCACCATTACTTTGCAACGGTTGGTCATAGGGCTTTCATATTTTACGGGTATTTTTTGGAAACAAATCCTTTCATTGGGTACCAACAATTTTTATCTTTTGAACTTGAACTTAGAGTTTGACTTGCATTTGAAAAACTTGGACCTTCGCTATAAGCAGCCATATCAGTGTTTCAAAAACACATTTTGTTATTTAGGAAGTTGCATTAATATTCTTTGGCGTTATATTTCTTATTTGTCAAAATTGTGTATGTTTTTATATTTTACTATTCGATGCGGAAATAAAGCGAAAATACTTTTTAACGTCGTGTAATCTGTAAATGAACGTCATATTACAGTCAGGTTCGAAGTGATGATGAGTAAAGTGAGATTCCCATTCCTAAGAGAACCAAAAAAGCGCGTCCGAACATTGTTTCCAGAAACCTGGTTTTGGTTAAATAAAACAGCAAGGTATGTGTAAAATATGTATATAACTGTCATGTAAAACTGAAATGTAAAGAAAACGAACAGTGGTCACTAATTTTGAGCAGAGCTAACACGGACCTCTGAAAACAGAGGTGGTATCAGGTGCCATGGAGGAGTAAGCATTACCTGTCGACCGGTTACACATGCCATGTGCTCCTTGTCATGTTTGCCTAAACGGAAAAATCTGTAGAAAGTGAAAAAATTACCTAACAGCTTGTATGAAAGACGTCAGCCTCGTCAACATTCCTTATAATGACAGATTGATGACAAGTAATTCTATCGAATACAAAATTGACAAAATGTTGACTTTAAACGAGATTGTTCTCATATTTGTATCAACAACTTATTTTTACAACCCGCCTTGATTTAGAAAATGTTCTTACGTAAGATATGCTCTTATGTATATAATCAACTGGGAGGCATAAACTTCATATGCAGGTGTTAACTGTACATTGCAAAATGAATTATGGAAGTTGACAGTAGAGAAGTTGAAGTCATCAAGTATATCATAAAGGTGTTAGTATCAATGCCCATTTCTTGTGAAATATCCAAATATGAAACAGATGTGATCCGTTGTGTTCTCTATTTTGAATACATTGGGATATATGGTATCAAAGTTTTAATGAATCTGATTATTTTTAACTGATAAAACGTCGTTTTAAAATTGAAATATCAAACTGAACATTAGAAAAGAGAAAGAATAATAAAATATATGGGGGAGTGGGGGGACTGTGTGAGGGGGGGGGGGTGTATGTATATACAGGTTAACGCTAGATGGTACAATGTACAGGTAGGCGAACACGAGTTATTGTTCATAGTACGAGTTATCGTTCATTATGTAGTTAGATCTATTCACTCGTACGTGGAATATTCGTCATGTATTAAAATACATGTATACGGAAATAAATGAAATATTCTTAATCAATATTAATATTCACAGGTAATTTTCATTTATTTCACTGGCAATTTACAATTGGTAATTATATATTAAGTCGTTCAGGTAAAAGTAGAAATACTAATCCACATAAACAATGTATCCATTTGAATTAATCATCAAATATGGATAAATTGATGACAAGCGTGGATTTATTCAAATTCAAAATAAAATTCGTTGAACTATATTATTAGATGTATTTTTTTTTCAATATTCATTTGTTTTTTGATTGATGCAATGTTTATGTGTATTCGGAATAGAAAATCCGCGGGGGGTGGGGGGGGGTGTTATTATCCCCTGCAAACAGGCACGTATCGTTAAAAATGAACATTTAAAAAAACATATGTCTAGAGGCTGCTTTAAGATCCCGCCCCCATTTTTCCAGCCAATCCAACCCTGATGACCTATGCTCGGCACTTAGGTCCATTGAGCAGTGAGGGATCTTTTTCGTGCCAGCACCTAGTGGGATACGGGACCTCGGTTTATATGGTCTCATCCGAAGGACCGGTCTCCACGTCCCGCAGTGGACCAATTCGAACCCGCGACGTAAGGATCAACTCCTTACTCCGCGACTCTAGAGCAGACGCTCTTACCCCCATGCAGGCGACGATTCCATAATTGAAAGATGGATTTTTTTTTTAATCGACTCAAGTTGTACGATATCAATTACTGTAGTATTTTTTTTTTTTTAATTTTAATAATATACTCATACCTAAACTACTAATGAGAAATATGCCTATATTAGTAAAGAAACATTTTCTATCTTCTTCTGATTTCAAAAGTTTTTTTTTATTTTATTTTACCTGAAGATTTTATTTTCACACAAAACTCACGGTTTACCGAGGTATATCCGAACGCAATACAGCAAGACATTTGTTAATCTATCAACTTATATTCCTCGTCATTTGCTACTCCCAACTTTTCTAGCTCATGTACATTTCACACTAGGTGATTTCGAGCTATTTTTTCCCTCGAAAGTACTAATATATATATTTCTAAACAATGCACCTAATTTCTCTACCTATTTTTGACAGGTATCAGATTAATGTTAGACATTTGTTTGTTTCTTTAACGCCCCTTCGAGATTGTTCACTCATATTGAGACACCAGCATTTACCGGTGGAGGGCTGCAAATTTAGACCTGAACTTGGCACTCAGGGCCTTTTTAGCAGTGAGGGATTTTTTTTCTTCTACCGCGACTCGGGACTTCTGTTTATACCGTATCATCCGAAGAACCAATCTCTACGTCCCGTGAAGTGAATGGAACTCGGGCGACAATTTAAACTGATGTTATAGATGTCATTATCCCAAAATCCCTGAATTATGTATCATCTGAGAGTACCTCATAAACTACGCTTAACCTACATCGCACAAACATAGGGATACTGTCTTGATCCCAGAGGGTTTTTTCCAAGCTATCCGTACCTTTAAACCAGCTAAAAACTAGCATAATATACACTATTCACCTATATATTTTGGACAGTCCCAGATTAATTAACATTGCAGATATATACTAGATTTCAGATGATTTCTCTTATCTACGCAGTGATGAAGCATCGTTTTTGAAAGGGGAGGGGGGAGGGGAGCCAGAGTTGACAAAAAAGTTGACAAGCAGATAAAAAAGAAGGAAAATTGCCCAAACTCGAAAATCCTATTTCGTAGGGGAAGGGGGGGGGGGTATAATTACAACATCTTACAGTACCAAATTTTATTAATACTATACAACATCATCCGTATTTGACCTTTACTGTAACAAAAAAGTGGGGGGGGGGGGAGGGGACAACTGGCCTTTCAAAGAGCATTTTCAATATAAAGAAGTTATGTTTGGAAAAAAGTTGGGGGGGGGGAGCCCCTCCCCCCCCCCCCCGTTCCTACCTGCCTCCTACGTTAGTTTGTACATGTTTCAGCTAATATTCCTGCAAAAAAGGCTAATATTCTTACAGACCTATGACAGTCAAATGGTTAATTAAACATAAAGATATTACGCTCTCTCAAAATGTTTCTCCCATGCATCTACGTAGAATGTGCATGCTGAATTCATTTTAGCATATCCTGGAAAAATTACGATCTGAAATCCCAGATCAGTATACGCTTCTAATCAAAATACTTTTGCTTTTAACAAGATTAACATGAAAATATAGCCCTGATCGCAGATAATTGTAGCTTGTACCAGCTTAAAAAACTGTACAATATCCACCATTTCTCTACGTACTCTGGATGGAAACAATATTTATTTAAGAAAATAATCTTGATCCCAGACATTTTTTGTCATCTACCTCTAGTTTCATCAAACTAATAGTCCAAGACAATACCCTACCTTCTATGGAGAGTCCAAAATAAATTTAACCTGAAGATACGTCCCTGATTTCAGAGCTTTCTCCCACCTACCTGTGCATTGTACCAGATAATATCCCTGTTAAATATGCACCACAATCCTACCTGCCATTGATACATGCAGAATATATTTGGTATTAATAATATTACACTGATTTCGAAGGGTTTCCCCAACCTACCTGTAGCTTGTACCAGCTAAAAGTCTAGGTCAAAACTCGGTAATACCCTACCTTCTATGGAAAGTAAAAAGTTAAAACTTACATCAAGATATGTCCCTGATCTCAGTGCTTTCTCCCACCTACCTGTACTTTGTACCAGATAATATCCCTGTTAAATATGCACCACAATCCTACCTGCCATTGATACATGCAGAATATATTTGGTATTAATAATATTACACTGATTTCGAAGGGTTTCCCCAACCTACCTGTAGCTTGTACCAGCTAATAGTCCAGGTCAAAACTCGGTAATACCCTACCTTTTATGGAAAGTCAAAAGTTAAAACTTACATCAAGATATGTCCCTGATCTCAGTGCTTTCTCCCACCTACCTGTACTTTGTACCAGATAATATCCCTGTTAAATATGCACCACAATCCTACCTGCCATTGATACATGCAGAATATATTTGGTATTAATAATATTACACTGATTTCGAAGGGTTTCCCCAACCTACCTGTAGCTTGTACCAGCTAATAGTCCAGGTCAAAACTCGGTAATACCCTACCTTTTATGGAAAGTCAAAAGTTAAAACTTACATCAAGATATGTCCCTGATCTCAGTGCTTTCTCCCACCTACCTGTACTTTGTACCAGATAATATCCCTGTTAAATATGCGCCACAATCCTATCTGCCATTGATAAATGCAGAATATATTTTGATATTAATAATATTACACTGATTTCGAAGGGTTTCCCCAACCTACCTGTAGCTTGTACCAGCTAATAGTCCAGGTCAAAACTCGGTAATACCCTACCTTCTATGGAAAGTCAAAAGTTAAAACTTACATCAAGATATGTCCCTAATATCAGTGCTTTGTCCCACCTACCTGTACTTTGTACCAGATAATATCCCTGTTAAATATGCGCTACAATCCTATCTGCCATTGATACATGCAGAATATATTTTGGTATTAATAATATTACACTGATTTCGAAGGGTTTCCCCAACCTACCTGTAGCTTGTACCAGCTAATAGTTCAGGTCAAAACTCGGTAATACTCTACCTTTTATGGAAAGTCACTAGATAAATTGTACATGAAGATATGTCCCTGATCGCAGTGCTCTTAGAAGACAGACTTTAGCAATCTCCTGTTTACTGCCAATTTTATTT
Source organism: Saccostrea echinata (assembly GCF_033153115.1). Lineage (NCBI taxonomy): Eukaryota > Metazoa > Mollusca > Bivalvia > Ostreida > Ostreidae > Saccostrea > Saccostrea echinata. Next base: position 5,320,957 of record NW_026889806.1, on the reverse strand, counting down.
ATAAAACCGGTTCTTCCCTAAATAACCTATGAGTAGGTCAACCTACACCACGTGTCTTGAATTTAAATCACAACAAGCAAATTCAAAGAATTGTGGTCCCCCGCTTTCGGTGTCTTTGTGGGTGAGGAGTCATTATTTATGGCATATCGTTCAGAAGTTATCACCAAAGCTGAACTTTTTGAAAATTAGGTCAATCGTGAAGGTCAAGATCAAGGGGTCAGATATAGCATGCTCGGAAATATCTAGTCACAGGTAATGCAGAGTTCAAATATGAAAGGCCGTTCTCTTCTCAATCAGAAGTTATAAGAAAAATTAACATTTTTGAAAAGTAGGTCAAACTTCAAGGTCAAGGTCACGAGATCAAAAACTATAGTGTATTTAGAAAGGTCTTGTCACAGGCAATAAACAGGTTTAAAATGAAAGCCCAATCTCTTCTCATTCAAACGTTATGGCCAATTCAAAGTAACGTTTTATTTTTTTTAAAAGTAGGTCAAACTTTAAGGTCAAGGTGAAGGGGTAAAAAATCATAGTCTATTTAGAAAGGTCTTGTTACAGGCAATACACATGTGTAATATGAAAGCCCTATCTCTTCTCATTCAAAAGATATGACAAAGGTCAAAGTTTTTGTGACGGACGGACGGACTGACAGACAAATGAGATTTAATGTCCCCTCGCTTTCATGAAAGCGGGGGACAATAACATTAGTAGGGGTGCATTTGGCAAAACACTGCCATTCTTTCTATTAAAATGAGGGGTACCCATTTCTGATCCGCAACTCCTCCTATACCACTGAATAAAATTTAATGATACTTTCACAGATTCTTTAATACCTAATGCCATTGTGCACCTCTTATTTTAATTTTTGATCAGACACTTAGGTCTCCCATAGAATAACATAGATCTACATGTATCTGAGGCGCGGGGTATCATTTTGTGAGCTCAGTGCTCACAGTACCTCTAGTTTAAAAATAATTTACTGACCATGCGACAGAAATAAATTCGTTAAATATAATTGTTTATGTCCAACTTTAACAATGAACTCTTCATGTCAAAATACAAATAACCTCATAAGTAAGGGGTGTTTCTGAAAGGGGTGCAAGATTGGTCATCCTCTTTTGTTTGTCTTTGACATGTATTCAGACAATGCAGTCATGTTGCAGCTTCTCTTTTTATGTACTTTCAGTACATTAATTCCACTGTCAGTACCTTTCACATGTTATTATTCAGGGACCAGAAAGTACAAAACATTTTTGCTCACAGTTAAAGGGGAGGTGCGTTGCTAAAAGCACCACCTACATGGATGATAATTTTGTTTGACATTTTGTTTCAACTGCTCCTGTGATTGACATATTCCCTTTTGAAATGTTTAAATGTATCAAAACATTTAAATAATTCAATGTGACAAGTCTATTAAAAGGAAGTGCTAGGACTGAGCATCCAGTTATTTAAATCTCTTTCATGTTTTGCTGTTCTGCTGGAGAGCTTGGAAAGGTCATCTGCCATAATCAATTGGCTAATTTTGTCAAAGCTACATTTTAATTATAAATTCCCATGTAAAGTTCATTGCATGTAAAGAAGCATTGCATATGTAATGATTGTTATGATTTGTACTGTATATAATAGATCATGGAAACAAAGAATAACTCATTTGCTCAAAACTTCACTTGGGTAAAATTTAATGTTCAATGGAAGTTCTATTGTTTTTGTTGATGATCAGTTGTCAGGCATTTCTCTGTCTATTTTACTGATAATACGACATCTTTTGAACTACTAGTAGTTAATAAGGGAATGTCTAGTTTATGCTCAATGAGCTAAATTGCTGCATGTATAATTAATATTGTAATTTTCATTTTATAGACTACACTCCACCTTGGTGACATTCTTGATAAGCATTTCAATGCTTCAAACCCATACCTGGGCTTTTTTTAAAAATGTACTTCTATCCTGTTCCCATGATCTTTCATTTAAATTGTGAATTTTATCAAACACCCATAACATAAGAATATTTCTTCCTAATTTGCCAATTTCTTGCAGGAATATGTAAAGCAGGCTACATTTACATCTCAAGGATTATTAAATACTGAAATGGATAACTTACTCCTTGAGTATCCTCTGTACGTTTACCTATTTGTATCTTGTGCTACATTGAATTGCACCTACTGGGAATTATTAAAGCCAAAAATAATAAATTGTTTTAGTGATAAAAGAAATGCTAACAAAAAAGGACAATCAGGATTTTTATGCCCCCTGATCGAAAGATGCGGGGGGTATATTGTTTTGTCCTGTCTGTCTGTCTGTTTGTCTGTCTGTCTATTGTCAACTTTAACCTAGCCCATAACTATAGCGCTGTCAAGGGTAAGGCTTTAATATTTGACATGAGTGTTCATTATGACAAGACCTTTCCGTTGGTACAGATATTTTTGATCATGTGACCTCAACTGTGACCTTTGACCTACATTTGAAACCCTTAAAACATCTTATAAGTGTATACCACTTCAGTCTACGTCCCACTCCAGAATTGTGTTACCATCGGGGGCATAGTGTTTCACAGAAACACGTCCTGTATTCCAATGCAATACTTAAAATAATTTTATTAATTGTTACAAATAAGTCTGAATTATAAACCGTTTCACTTATTCCAAAGGTTTAAATATATATGTACGTATTAATTGTTGTAGTTTATGCAGTATACTTTATAATAAAATAAGCAATCATCATATGGTAAAATTTAAGTTGAATGATAAATAAATTTTTGGTAGAATGGGGCTGCAATACCTGACTCATGTGTTGATGAAAGAGGCAATTGTCTTGGGAGTAGCGCTGTTAACTTGCCTCGCATATAGAGCTGCTCTTAAGAATGTAAAGTAACGGAGACAACTGTCAGGACAGAGATTGAAAAGAAAATTTAAAAACGAGATGTGTTTGTGAAACGCTGATGCCACCGTATGACAGCTTATGGCGAGGTTTGAATTCTCTCAAATTCATGTCAAACTCCAAAGGTCAAGGTCAAAAGTGTTGGTACCCAAAGAAAGGTCTTGTTACAAGGAATACACCTGTGAAATATGAAAACTCTAGTTCTAACTGTTCAAAAGATATGACCAAGGTTAAAGTTTTTAAAAAGTGGGTCAAACTCTTAGGAAAAGGTCAAAAGGTCAAAAATATTTATGCCAGCTGAAAGGTCTTGTCACACTGAATACATATGTGAAGTATGAAAGCTCTACCTCCACCTGTTCAAAAGTTATGGCCAAGGTTAAAGTGTGGTATTTTTTTTGTAAAAGTAGGTCAAACTCCAAGGTCAAGAGGTCCAAATTGGTGGTACCCAAAGAAAGGTCTTGTCACAAAGAATACACTTCTGAAATATGAAAGCCATAGCCCTACACACTCAATAGTTATGGGCTAGGTTAAAGTTGACAACAGACAGACAGAGAGACAAACAGATAAACAGACAGACAGACAGGACAAAAACAATACACCCCCGGGATGTTTCGATCCGGGGGCATAAGAAGTAGAATCAATTGGACATGTTTTATGTAATATTTATATTGTAATACTAGTACTCCCCACAATCGAAGTTTAGTGAGATGTAGGAATAACCTTGCCCGTCTGTTCTTGAAATTTTGTCCAAGATATTGTTCATACCTTGTACAGCGATTGTTTATAACCCGAGTGTCTTAACCTTAACACAAGGTTATTATGGTAATATCAAGGTCATTCACAGAAAAGCTATATGTTTAAAATTTTTGGCTGGTCCCGCTTGTTTATCCAGAAATATTGGAGTTTCTTACTTCATACACAGATTTCTTATGACCTGAAGTTGTGTCATGATCTTCACCTAAGGTCATTTGATCGAGTTCAAAGTCAATTATAGAAAAAAAAAATTACTACTGTCTTTAACATATCTGGTAATGGAAAACATTAAGGCTATACTTATTTCTTACATTGCATGAAATATATAGAAATAACGAACAGTATTCAAGCTGCATGAAATATATAGAAATAACGAACAGTATTCAAGCTCAAAAGTCCATTAAAACAACACAATTCAGGAGAAGAGCAAACACGGACCTCTAAAAAATCAGAGGTGGGATCGGATCAGGTGCCATGAAGGAGTGAGCATCCATTGCCGATCTGATCTAAGAGTATGTATTAATCATGACTGAGTTATATTCCGGCAAGTTAAGGGTCACTGGCAAAATAGTTTTTTTTTTATCTTATTCTGTCTATAAATCTCAAACGGGGGCTTATGAAATTGATGCATAACACAAATATCTAACCAAAGGTCATTTTTGCAAGTTCAGAGTCAATTGCAGAAATGTTTAATCCATAACAGATTTATAAAACATTGAAAGTTCATTCTTCACAAAAATAATACTTATGTTTTGTGGAATGACCCAAGATCATTTCGTCAAGGTCACTGCTAAAAGTGGTATGAATGGTTTTGGAGCTTGAAACTTCAAACAAAGAATATATGAAAGCTAAAAGTATATTATGACCTTGCCTAGATATTCAGTGTCAGTGACAGAAAAAAGTAAAACTCATTTAAGATCCATGATTATGCCCTCGTAATGGAAGATTCATGGGTATATAATTTTTGTCTTGTCTGTCCCTCTGTCTGTCTGTTTGACCTTTTGGTCGCAAAAACTTTAACATTGTCCTTAACATTTGATTGGTCAAAGCTATGGTTCTCATATTTCACACGTGTATTCCTTGTGAAAGGCCTTTCTTTGAGTACCTTATATTTGACCTCTTGACCTTGAAGTTTGACTCAATTTTGCAAGAATTTACCAGTCTTTAAGCGTAATCATAACTTCTGAACTGTAGATGTTAAGATTTTCATACTTCACATGTATTTATTATAAGATCTTTCCAAGGATATAAAAATATTAATGACCTTTTGACCTTGAACTTTGAGTTTGATCCACATTTAAAAACATTGGCCGTAATTTTATAATGGTAAGTGTTTTGGGCTTTCATATTTCACAAGTATATTCAATGGGAACAAGTCCTTTCTTTGGGTAACAACATTTTTCATCCCTTGACCTTAAAGTTTGACTTGCATTTGAGAAACTTTAACCTCTCCAAAAGCTGTCATACGGAGCATCAGTGTTTCACGAACAAAAATTGTTCTCTATTGGAAAAACATTATTGTCTATATTTCACTCAAAGATTACTTATGACCTGAGCATTTGTCATTTTGAGCTCTACTGGTCAAAGACGAGAAGAGAGATTATTCAAAAGTAAGGTGTCTGTCATTCGTCCCTCTGTCTATAAACAATTTTTCCTACTCCTCCTACAGTTTTGGTCTGATTTCAATATATCTTAATCACAGACCTTTGGATCGCTTTAATCCGATTTTAAAAAATCGGGGTGTATAAAAAATATAAAGGTATTGAATTCCTTACACTGTGTATCCTCTTTCGCTAATAAAATACTTTTTAATCAAAAGCTCTAAAATTTTCCTTTCTATTTAAATTTACTGATATATAAACAATCTTTATTACTACCAAAGTTCATTTCGAAATTCTATATATATGTACTTCCCGAGATATTCTATAATCTATTTCAAAATTGACCTACTTTTTTTACTCGACAATAGCTTGAATTGGGCCCCTGGTCATTCACATATATACAGACGGTGTTTGAAGTCCAACGAAGAGCTGCATAGTACTTACACAATCTTTCAACATTTTAAAGTTGATTTTTCTTATTCCATATCATAAGGTTAAGTCCGTAATAATTCCTTTCGCGAAAAAATATTAGAAAACGACTGCATCAACAACTGCACCACCATGTTGTTTATGAATATAAAAAGAGCTAAGATTGAACGAGTTTTCCCAGAATGTATAATATACTTTTCAATTTTTTAAAAAAATTAGACCGCTAAAATGTTCTTGGTGACTAAGCAAGATCATACGATCAAATAAAGAAAAATTTTGTAGAGTTCGAATGCAAATATTCATTGAGTATGAAATATATGGAAATAATGAACAGTATTCAAACTCAAAAGTCCAGTAAAAAATACAAAATAGGAGCAGAGCAAACACGGACATCCGAAAAATCAGAGGTGGGATCAGGTGCCATGGAGGAGTGAGCATCCATTGCCGACCGGTCACACCCGCCGTGTGCTCCTTGTCATGATCGGGAAATAACGGAAAATCCATCGTCAATTCAGTGTGTAAATGATGAACTAACAATTAGTATGAAAAACATCAGTCAGCATTTTACTCAATGATAAATTGTATTTGCTGACAAGGTCAATGTATCGACCATAGAACTTACAAAATGATGACTTTAAACGAGACTGTTGAAATTCTTGTTTCATCAACATGTGTGTCAATAATTTACCTCGTTTTAGAAATTGTACATACGTATCGAATCAACTGAGAGATATAAACTTCGTATACAGGTGATGAAGGATATTGCTGCATAAGTAAGGGAAGTTGACGATTGAAAAGTTAAAGTCATCACGTTTATCATAAAGCTTGGTTGTTAGATAACCATTAACTAAAATATCCAAATATGAAACAGATGTGTCATAATCCGTGGTATCTTTTATCTCAAGCTCACCGGGATATAGAATAAATTCCGAGGAAAATTTATCCCGTCGTTCCCGTTAACAGTTAGTGTAACTTTTCAAAGGCCCCAGCTGATGTCGAGTAAAAAACTAAGGTGAATTTTTAAATTGGTTTCAGAATATATCAGAAATTGTACGGGATTTCGGAATGAACTTTGGTTGTTATGAAGATTGTTTATATATGAATAGATATGGATAGAAAGTAAAATTATAAAGCATTTGATTTAAAAGTATTTTATTGGCGAAAGTGTGTACTCTATGTAAATAGTTCCAATACTTCCATACCTTTATTTTTTGAACACCTCAATTTTTTATGAGCGATCTAAAGACCTGTGATCTTAGTACACAAGAAGACTACATTAAAACCACATTAAACTGAATACGAATCGTAAATAGGTATACACCATTTTCGATGTTACATGTACTTTAATTTATTTATCGTGTGACTCTCCAAAAAAGGTAGGGCATTACTGAGTATTGACCTAGACTATCAGCTGGTACAAGCTACGGGTAGGCTAATTGGAAAATTCTTCGAGAACAGGATGATCTTTTCAATACCAAATATATTCTGCATCTTTTGATGACAAGGTAGGATTGTGGCGTATATTTAACAGGGATATTATCTGGTACAAAGTACAGGTAGGTGGGAGAAAGCACTGAGATCAGGGACATATCTTGATGTAAGTTTTAACTTTTGATTTTCAATAGAAGGTATTACCGAGTTTTGACCTGAACTATTAGCTGGTACAAGCTACAGGTAGGTTGCGGAAACCCTTTGAGATCAGGGTAATATTATCAATAACAAATATATTCTGCATGTATCAATGGCAGGTAGGATTGTGGCGTATATTTAACAGGGATATTATCTGGTACAAAGTACAGGTAGGTGGGAGAAAGCTCCGAGATCAGGGACATATCTTCATGTAAAATTTATCAAGTTACCTTCCATTAAACGTAGGGTATTACCAAGTATTGACCTAAACTTTTAGCTGGTACAAGCTACAGGTAGGTTGGGGAAACCTTTCGAGATCATGGTATTATTATTAATATCAAATATATTCTGCATGTATCAATGGCAGGTAGGATTGTGGCGCATATTTAACAGGGATATTATATATTTGGTACAAAGTACAGGTAGGTGGGAAAAAGCACTGAAATCAGGGACATATCTTGATGTAAGTTTTAACTTTTGACTTTCCATAGAAGGTAGAGTATTACCAAGTTTGTACCTAGACTTTTAGCTGGTACAAGCTACAGGTAGGTTGGGGAAACCCTTCGAGATGAGGTTAATATTATCAATAACAAATATATTCTGCATGTATCAATGGCAGGTAGGATTATGGTGTATATTTAACAGGGATATTATCTGGTACAAAGTACAGGTAGGTGGGAGAAAGCACTGAGATCAGGGACATATCTTGATGTAAGTTTTAACTTTTGACTTTCCATAGAAGGTAGGGTATAACCGGGTTTTGACCTAGACTTTTAGCTGGTACAAGCTACAGGTAGGTTGAGGAAACCCTTCGAGATGAGGGTAATATTATCAATACCAAATATCTTCTGCATGTATCAATGGCAGGTAGGATTGTGGTGTATATTTAACAGGGATATTATCTGGTACAAAGTACAGGTAGGTGGGAGAAAGCACTGAGATCAGGGACATATCTTGATGTAAGTTTTAACTTTTGATTTTCAATAGAAGGTATTACCGAGTTTTGACCTGAACTATTAGCTGGTACAAGCTACAGGTAGGTTGCGGAAACCCTTTGAGATCAGGGTAATATTATCAATAACAAATATATTCTGCATGTATCAATGGCAGGTAGGATTGTGGCGTATATTTAACAGGGATATTATCTGGTACAAAGTACAGGTAGGTGGGAAAAAGCACTGAGATCAGGGACATATCTTGATGTAAGTTTTAACTTTTGACTTTCCATAGAAGGTAGGGTATAACCGAGTTTTGACCTAGACTTTTAGCTGGTACAAGCTACAGGTAGATTGAGGAAACCCTTCGAGATGAGGTTAATATTATCAATACCAAATATCTTCTGCATGTATCAATGGCAGGTAGGATTGTGGTGTATATTTAACAGGGATATTATCTGGTACAAAGTACAGGTAGGTGGGAGAAAGCACTGAGATCAGGGACATATCTTGATGTAAGTTTTAACTTTTGACTTTCAATAGAAGGTATTACCGAGTTTTGACCTGAACTATTAGCTGGTACAAGCTACAGGTAGGTTGCGGAAACCCTTTGAGATCAGGGTAATATTATCAATAACAAATATATTCTGCATGTATCAATGGCAGGTAGGATTGTGGCGTATATTTAACAGGGATATTATCTGGTACAAAGTACAGGTAGGTGGGAGAAAGCTCTGAGATCAGGGACATATCTTCATGTAAAATTTATCAAGTTACTTTCCATTAAACGTAGGGTATTACCGAGTATTGACCTAAACTTTTAGCCGGTACAAGCTACAGGTAGGTTGGGGAAACCTTTCGAGATCATGGTATTATTATTAATACCAAATATATTCTGCATGTATCAATGGCAGGTAGGATTGTGGCGCATATTTAACAGGGATATTATTTGGTACAAAGTACAGGTAGGTGGGAGAAAGCACTGAGATCAGGGACATATTTTGATGTAAGTTTTAACTTTTGACTTTCCATAGAAGGTAGAGTATTACCAAGTTTGTACCTAGACTTTTAGCTGGTACAAGCTACAGGTAGGTTGCGGAAACCCTTCGAGATGAGGTTAATATTATCAATAACAAATATATTCTGCATGTATCAATGGCAGGTAGGATTGTGGCGCATATTTAACAGGGATATTATTTGGTACAAAGTACAGGTAGGTGGGAGAAAGCACTGAGATCAGGGACATATCTTGATGTAAGTTTTAACTTTTGACTTTCAATAGAAGGTAGAGTATTACCAAGTTTGTACCTAGATTTTTAGCTGGTACAAGCTTCAGGTATAGGTTGGGGAAACCCTTCGAGATGAGGGTAATATTATCAATAACAAATATATTCTGCATGTATCAATGGCAGGTAGGATTGTGTCGTATATTTAACAGGGATATTATCTGGTACAAAGTACAGGTAGGTGGGAGAAAGCATTGAGATCAGGGATATATCTTGATGTAAGTTTTAACTTTTGACTTTCCATAGAAGGTAGGGTATAACCGAGTTTTGACCTAGACTTTTAGCTGGTACAAGCTACAGGTAGGTTGAGGAAACCCTTCGAGATGAGGGTAATATTATCAACACCAAATATATTCTGCATGTATCTATGGCAGGTAGGATTGTGGTGTATATTTAACAGGGATATTATCTGGTACAATGCACAGATAGGTGGGAGAAAGCACTGAGATCAGGGACATATCTTGATGTAAGTTTTAACTTTTGACTTTCCATAGAAGGTAGGGTATAACCGAGTTTTGACCTAGACTTTTAGCTGGTACAAGCTACAGGTAGGTTGAGAAAACCTTGCGAGATCAGTGTAATATTATCAATACCAAATATATTCTGCATATATCAATGGCAGGTAGGATTGTGGCGTACATTTAATAGGGATATTATCTGGTACAATGTACAGGTAGGTGGGAGAAAGCTCTGAGATCAGGGACATATCTTCAGGTTAAATTTATTTTGGACTCTCCATAGAAGGTAGGGTATTGTCTTGGACTATTAGTTTGATGAAACTAGAGGTAGATGACAAAAAATGTCTGGGATCAAGGTTATTTTCTTAAATAAATATTGTTTCCATCCAGAGTACGTAGAGAAATGGTGGATATTGTACTGTTTTTTAAGCTCGTACAAGCTACAATTATCTGCGATCAGGGCTATATTTTCATGTTAATCTTGTTAAAAGCAAAAGTATTTTGATTAGAAGCGTATACTGATCTGGGATTTCAGATCGTAATTTTTCCAGGATATGCTAAAATGAATTCAGCATGCACATTCTACGTAGATGCATGGGAGAAACATTTTGAGAGAGCGTAATATCTTTATGTTTAATTAACCATTTGACTGTCATAGGTCTGTAAGAATATTAGCCTTTTTTGCAGGAATATTAGCTGAAACATGTACAAACTAACGTAGGAGGCAGGTAGGAACGCCCCCCCCCCAACTTTTTTCCAAACATAACTTCTTTATATTGAAAATGTTCTTTGAAAGGCCAGTTGTCCACTCCCCCCCCCCCCCCCCCACTTTTTTGTTACAGTAAAGGTCAAATACGGATGATGTTGTATAGTATTAATAAAATTTGGTACTGTAAGATGTTGTAATTATACCCCCCCCCCTTCCCCCACGAAATAGGATTTTCGAGTTTGGGCAATTTTCCTTCTTTTTTATCTGCTTGTCAACTTTTTCAGGTAAGTAATTTTTTTTTCTCTGGCTCTCCCCCCCCCCCCTTTTTTCAAAAACGATGCTTCATCACTGCGTAGATAAGAGAAATCATCTGAAATCTAGTATATCTCTGAAATGTTAATTAATCTGGGACTGTCCAAAATATATAGGTGAATAGTGTATATTATGCTAGTTTTTAGCTGGTTTAAAGGTACGGATAGCTTGGAAAAAACCCTCTGGGATCAAGACAGTATCCCTATGTTTGTGCGATGTAGGTTAAACGTAGTTTATGAGGTACTCTCAGATGATACATAATTCAGGGATTTTGGGATAATGACATCTATAACATCAGTTTAAATTGTCGCCCGAGTTCCATTCACTTCACGGAACGTAGAGATTGGTTCTTCGGACGATACGGTATAAACAGAAGTTCCGAGTCGCGGTAGAAGAAAAAAAAAATCCCTCACTGCTAAAAAGGCCCTGAGTGCCAAGTTTAAGTCTAAATTTGCAGCCCTCCACCGGTAAATGCTGGTGTCTCAATATGAGTGAACAATCTCGAAGGGGAGTTAAACAAACAAACAAATGTCTAAAATTAATCTGATACCTGTCAAAAATAGGTAGAGAAATTAGGTGCATTGTTTAGAAATATATTTATTTGTACTTTCGAGGGAAAAATAGCTCGAAATCACCTTGTGTGAAATGTACATGAGCTAGAAAAGTTGGGAGTAGCAAATGACAAGGAATATAAGTTGATAGATTAACAAATGTCTTGCTGTATTGCGTTCGGATATACCTCGGTAAACCGTGAGTTTTGTGTGAAAATAAAATCTTGGCGCTAAGTAAGACATTCAGGTAAAATAAAATAAAAAAACTTTTGAAATCAAAAGAAGATAGAAAATGTTTCTTTACTAATATAGGCATATTTCTCAGTAGTAGTTTAGGTATGAGTATATTATTAAAATTAAAAAAAAAATAATACTACAGTAATTGATATCGTACAACTTGAGTGATTTAAAAAAAAATCCATCTTTCAATTATGGAATCGTCGCCTGCATGGGGCGTTGTAAGAGCGTCTGCTCTAGAGTCGCGGAGTAAGGAGTTGATCCTTACGTCGCGGGTTCGAATTGGTCCACTGCGGGACGTGGAGACCGGTCCTTCGGATGAGACCATATAAACCGAGGTCCCGTATCCCACTAGGTGCTGGCACGAAAAAGATCCCTCACTGCTCAATGGACCTAAGTGCCGAGCATAGGTCATCAGGGTTGGATTGGCTGGAAAAATGGGGGCGGGATCTTAAAGCAGCCTCTAAACATATGTTTTTTAAATGTTCATTTGTAACGATACGTGCCTGTTTGCAGGGGATAATAACACCCCCCCCCCCCGCGGATTTTCTATTCCGAATACACATAAACATTGCATCAATCGAAATACAAATGAACATTGAAAAAAAAATACATCTAATAATATAGTTCAACGAATTTTATTTTGAATTTGAATAAATCCACGCTTGTCATCAATTTATCCATATTTGATGATTAATTCAAATGGATACATTGTTTATATGGATTAGTATTTCTACTTTTACCTGTACGACTTAATATATAATTACCAATTGTAAATTGCCAGTGAAATAAATGTAAATTACCTGTGAATATTAATTAAGAATATTTCATTTATTTCCGTGTACATGTATTTAAACACATGTCGAATATTCCACGTACGAGTGAATAGATCTACTACATAATGAACGATAACTCGTACTATGAACGATAACTCGTGTTTGCCTACCTGTACATTGTACCATCTAGCGTTAACCGTATATACATGTATGTATTGGGTGAATAAATCACTTTCTGTCGAGAGAGTGTCATATTTTAGCAATTTTCCAAATAAAACACAATAATCTTCACAGCGCGGACGGTATGACGTCACTAAGTATTCCTGTACCTGATACTATTACTACCTGGGTCGCTACAGCTTTTGCTGTCAACCCTAACTCTGGACTGGGACTGGACCCGTCTCCTGCTAACGTGAGAAATATTTGTGGTATCTTTAGCCTGTAAACAGTTTATATTATGTCCTTAAAATAAAATGTTTCAGCTATTATTTTCAAAACTCTTTGCAAAATTATCTACCTTTATTGCATTAAAACAATTGCATGATACTTGATTACTTTCAGACGATATTTATACAGAGTTGATCGAACCAAAACCTTGAATTATATAGATATCTTTTTTCCCTTGATTTTTTTTTTTAAGTTTTTTTTGTCAAATGTCCACTTTGTAAAAACAATTCCTTTGTCTTATTTATCAGTATTAATTCGGTTGCAGGTTAGAGTGTTTCAGCCTTTCTTTGTGAGTCTGACTTTGCCGTACTCCGTTACACGGGGGGAACTTGTGGTTATCCAAGCTAATGTGTTTAACTATCTGAAAAAAGACATCAAGGTATGAAAAAATTTATCTTATTTGTAAGAATTTCATTGATGAAGTATTTCAGATATTGACATTATTCATTTCCAATTGATCAATATTACACATTATTTTGGAGATTCTATGAAAACATCAATAATTAAACTCTATTGTTGAAATCACAAATAGTTAGGTGTGTACGTTGCAATATGGGAATAGATATCATACAATTGAAATTGGAATAAAAGTAGGAGAATAACAATACGGAAAAGAGTTCTTAATTTGATGGGGAAGGGGCTGTAAAATGTTTTAATCAGAAAACAGTTACATCCAATGTTATTTATTTTTAGTGAGCCAAAACGAGGGATTATTTTCTTCTTCATTAAATGCCAATGATATAAACTACAAATGTGATTTCCGAATAGTTAATAAAAAAGATATTATACTCAATACGTTTTGAAACGTGGCGATATTCACATATTACTTTGCTCATATCTAAATGTTTGAATCTAGGTATATGTATTGATATAATACAACATGCACAGAAAGCATGTTTTACACTAAATATATAGATACTTGGGGGGGAGGTATTTTTTTTCTTTTTTTCTTTTTTTTGACAAGATTTAAATAAATGGTTCAATAGCACATGTTATGAATCATCATATCTGGTTAGTACGATGTTACTCTGGAGAGAAATTTTTCATTTTTGAGGGTTTTTTTTAAAAAGTTGATGAATTTGAGAAGGCAAAACTCATGTCAAAGGTTAATTTTCGGCATTATTTCTCAGATGGGGTAGTAGTGCTTGTAGTTCGTGCGATTTTTCTTGCATCCTTCCATATTTCTTTTTCAGGTTCTCGTTGCCATTGATAAAAACGAGGCCTTCAAAAATATCGTCAATTACGTACAAGATAGCCAAGTAAAATCCGGGAGATTTTCATTAAAAATTGGACGAACATTCAATGTATGTATAATAAAATTATACATAACACACCCACATACAATTGTAAAGCATAGGAAACAAATTACATTGCTCCAATGCTTAAACGTGTTCTTTGAGTTTCTCTAAGTTATACGTTTTCTATTGTACTCTGTTTAAAACCTGTTGCATTACTCCAAAACTGATGTGGTATGACCATTCGTTCATTTCATGTCTTTTTGGCAATTCCTGGATTGTATTGCAATTGGTTTACTTATAGATAGCACCTGGGGAGATCTATCCTGTATATTTTCCTATTGTTCCTTCCGAGATTGGTGATCTCAAAATTAATATCACCGCCACGTCAACTGGTGCTAGTGATGCCATTATCCGGACTCTCAAAGTGGAGGTCAGCGACATTGATTACAGATATTTTGAAATATATTTTGTAGTTGATCAAACATATACAACTTGGATAGATCTAATACAATTTTTTTTTGTTTCGGAAAGGTTACCTGAACCTTTATTAGAAAATAGAAGAATATCTCTTTTATTCACTTAGAAGCAATTTCGAGAGCATTAAATACAAACATTGTAAAGAAAAACATTATTTATATCATTTTCCAATAATTTATAAATGCTTCAGCCCGAAGGAGTTGAGAAGGAATTTAACAACCCTGTGTTGATAAATACTGGTGATGCTGACACATTTTCAGAAGATCTAGAGATATCATTTCCACCAAATACTGTGGCCGGATCAAAGCGTATCACGGCATCAGTTGTTGGTTTGTTTGTTTTTTCTGTTAAAAATATTTTTTTTAAATGTGCAATAAAGTTATTGACAAACAAGTTTATGATACAAGGATATCAACAATTTCTATGGTCGATACAATGGCCTTGTCAGCAAATACAATCTATCATTAAGTTGAATACTGATTGACGTTTTTAAAACTAATTGATAGGCTATTATTTTCAATGAATTGTTTTCGGATATTTCCGTTTGCCCGAACATGACAAAGAGCACACAGCAGGTTGACAGGTGATGCTTACTCCTCCGTGACACCTGATCCCTCGTCTTATGTTTTTAGAGGTCCTTGTTTGCTCTGCCCTCGATTTTTTATTGTTTCATTGGACTTTTGAACTTGATTACTGTTCGTTATCTTCATATCTTATAATAATATAATCAGCTTGAGTGTTCATTGCCATTTGTTCAAACTAATATGGACATTTTTTAATACTTTTGACAAGCACGAAAAAAATTGAATGAAAATTCTTATGGAGATTTCTGAAGGAAATCTGCACTAATACATGTTTTATATCATTTAAATTTTCATTCTTGCAGGTGATACGATGGGTCCATCAATCAGTGGACTTGCATCATTGTTGAAGATGCCATATGGATGTGGGGAACAGAACATGTTGAATTTTGCTCCAAATATTTTTGTATGGAAATACCTAACAATAACAAATAATCTCACACCAGTCCTAGAAAAGAAAGCTAAAGAATACACGATCAAAGGTTAATTTGTTTACTTTTTCTTACGATTCTCTAATAGAACTATAAAATAATTGTATCTCGCTTCCATTCTCACTGACCGTGTAGTGTAGGGCGTCGCCGCGAGAATTCTATCGGCATCGAAGGCAAGTTTTTTTGACTTGCCTAGATGGCTGAGCGGTCTAGCGCGTTGTTCTTGTACTGCTAGGAGAAAGATTCCGTAGGTCGAGAGTTCAACCCCGGGTTGGGGCGGAAGTGGGTATCCTTATAAAAGAATTTCTTTGTGTTTTCTACAATGTATATGTTCAAAATTAAAACTTTCGGCATGCGTTTGAGATATTTGTTCTTGCTTCTTTCCGGTTACCAGAGGCAAATGACATACAGGGTGTTTCATAATATATGTTACATTTTTAAATCTAACTATTTTTCTTATCTATCATAATTCTATTACAAACTATATATCATTTTAAACATCAAATCCTGCATTTTTATTCCATATGAAAAAAGTCAAGGAAATCTTGGTATCACAATGATTAATTGTGACATAAACGCCGATGTCATAATTTGAATATTTTTCGAAGTGGAATTATTTTATCAAAATATTGCTGAATTGTAAAGCTGTTTTTTCAATACATGTCGCCAATATTCATTCAGAAGTTGATGAAGGAAACATTCCAAAAAATGGAAGCTTTTTAGGATGCTTATCAGAAGGTTAGTAACAAGTTTGAAGGACAGGGACGGGTAATATGCGATAAATGACACGGTACTCCAGAAAGCCTAAGGACTTCAATAATCGAAGATTTAATTGGTGAAGTGAGACTCTTAGATAGTTTAGCAAACTCCTGAGAAAAGTGTCAGAACGATGTTTTCGAAAATTGATGCTGGCAACATCAGCATTTGAAGCATATATTGAAATTCGAAATATGATATGAAGTTATCAGCGTACAAATTTTCAATAATGCTATACCCCAAGAAAAGAGATTGATCTCTGCATTCGCCAATCTCAATCTTTGGGCCTTTTTCTGTAGGGGTTCTTTAGGAATAGGGTCTACAATCCTAGAACGCAGATACTGAATGAGCTCAAAAAAAAAATAATAAACCTTCAAATGAGGAGTGTCTAAGCAAAAATGTGTTACAAGATTATACCAATTTCGAAAAGCAACTTTCAATTGTAGTTGATATAGTGGAGATCATTAAAACATGTAGTGTGGGCTTTTGACGTTGTGAAATTCAACGTAACAAAAATGACGTAATTAAGAAATTTCACCAATTTTCATTAATGTTTGAGATTTCGTCCAGTGTGTAATATTTTAGTTGTTAATGGTATATAATGAATCTTATAGATACATGCATCAAGTTGATAAAAACACTTGTCTATATTTTTTTCTTGTGTTTGTGAAATTGAAGCTTCAAAATGTAACATATATTATGAAACACCCTGTATGTCCATACAGACGGATCATACAGCGCTTTTGGAAGAAGTGACGCTTCAGGCAGTACTTGGTAAGAAGCTGATTTGTTTACCTATATTCGAGTTTGATTAAACTTTAAATGCAAACAAATATTTGAAGAATCAATGTCCTTTTGGGAAATAAAAAATTCAAACTTTTTTATGGTAATCTATAATAATCAAATTTGTTAGATATGAGAAAAGATATCTTTTTAATTCTTAATTCTGATGGAGACCTTCGGGATACTTTTCGGGTGGCTTGTTTCTCAGCAAAACAAAAATGGAACGTTCAGAGAACCAGGCAGAGTTATACGTAATAGAATGCAGGTAAAAGTAATTGTATCATATGTAAGAATATCAGGGACGGCGTCTTAATTATGTTTCGTAAAAAATATAAAAGGTGAAGTTATCGAACAGTGATCGATTAAAAAAAATCTATAAATAATAAAAATATGTGAAGAGGTGGGATCAGGTACCTAGGAGGAGTAAGCATCTCCTGTTGGCCGGTCAATTTATACAATTTATATTAACAAAAATTTCCAAAGTTCCGTGTATAAGCACCTGTCCATGTCATCTAGGGATTTATAAACAATCACACACACACACACACACACACACACACACCCTCACACACACACACACACATATTTATTTATTTAATTGTAAAGCACAGAATTATCTACAGCTGTCTTTAGAAATTGAAAAAATGTACATCATTGAATCTGTTGTCTTCGATTCTGTACAAACAAACTACATACCTCACACACGTATTTTTGTATTTTAAGGGCGGTTCAGCAGCAGGCGAGAGGACTCTCACGGCGTTTTCTATTATCGCTCTCAAAGAAGCTGAGAACATGCAGGGAGTATGTCTCTTTTAAATGGTTATCTTGACACTGACAGAAAGGTTAGTGATATAAAAATAAATATTTTTAAATGAATTGATCAATTTTGACTCGTCGTAGAAATGCATTTTTTCTTTTTCTTCCTGGCAATCAGATCTATGTACTACATTAAAATGTGAAAAGTGTTCTGAGCTCAATAAACGTAGGCAAGTTCCTAATAATTGTCATTCTTTGATAACCAAGTAAAAGAGGTACTATTATCTCCAAATAATTTGTACCTAATCATCAAGATTGATTTCTGAAGTTTACACATGAATTAGCCATTGAAATGATTGATTGATTGATTGATTGATTGATTGATTGATTGATTGTTGTTTTACCTCCCTTTCGACAATTTTTCACTCATACAAAGACGACACCATATACCGGTGAAGGGCTTCAAATTTACGCCTTTACTCGGCACTCATGGCCATTGGGAGGGATCTTTATCGTGCCAACGCCTGCCGTGACACGGGGCCTCGGTTTTTAAGGTCTCATTCGAAGAACCCGCAACTTTCACTTCAAAGTTCCGAGCACCTGGCAAAGGAACAGTTGCTACCTATTTTTTATCGACTTAGATCAGTCGCGACCGAGATTGAACTCACGGCCTTCCGATCACGGAGCGAGCGCTCTACCGACTAAGCTACCGTGACGGCGCCATTGAAATGATCCATTCTTATAAACAGTTGTTAACGTTATTGACATCATCTTTTGAGAACACTGGCTGGTATTTGAACGACTCTATTCATATTTGACTAAAACAACATATTTATTTTAAATAGAGCAAAAGTCAAGAAAAGTCTCTATTTGATGAAAGAAGATTGCAAAGAATATTTTTTGGAGAACAGGTTTAGTAGAATGTGAACTTCTTAAGTTTTGATTCTATTCATACTTTTAATTGATCTTGGGATAGACTTTTTACAAGATACTAGTATAATTTCATAAAATATTAGCAGATAAAGTTATCCAATAGACAAGAATTATCATTCAGTTTGTAAATTAACAGGTATGGGAACGGACAAGTGGAGCAATACAGAAAGCCAGGACTTACCTGGAAGGTGATATAGATCTAATGGAGGATGTTTACGAGCTCTCGTTGGATACGCTTTATTAATAAGTGACAGCTCAAGAGTCAGCGAAGTGATTAACAAACTCAATCGTAAAGCTTATGTGTATGAAGGTATATATATGATATCTTATATATTTTATGAATAAATACAAAGAATGCACTGTTTTACACTTTTTTTTCTATCACATTCTACACAAAGATATCTGTTGTCTTTTTTATAAATCCAGCTGGACTTAGATATTGGTCCAATCCAGGAACAGGTATTCAGTGGAAGGGATGGGCTCCTCCTAAAAACCAGGCCAAGGCTGTGGACATAGAAACCACAGCATATGCTCTTCTGAGTCTAGCTATAAATAAAGACTTAGAAGGGGGGTTACCTGTTCTCAAATGGATTACCTCCCAGCGTAACCCTGAAGGAGGATTTGTATCAACACAAGTACTGATTTATGTGTTAGATTTCGATGTATATATCGTTCACAATTCTCAAACAGACTTTAGCATAAAAAGTTGCTATTTTGTATCTGTTTTTTTTTTATTCTTTTATAAAACACTATATCTTGGTACTGTTTTGCATCTGCTAATTTTTTTTGTTTATGGGACACTATCGTGGCACTCCAAGCCTTGGCAGAATTTGCTACAATGGTTCTACAGTCCAAACATAAACATGCGTGTAAGACTTCTCAGCAAAACATTGGGTGCACCATTCCAGCACGAATTTAATGTAACGCGGGAAAACGCACTCATTCTTCAGACCACAGATGTGCGTATAGCTATAATCAAATATTCCCATTGAAAAGAATACGCATTTTGCTATTTATATTTGAGCATAATATAGATTTTTAACGTTTGAATAGATTCCAATAGAAGTGAAAAGCATTGGTGTCATGGCAGAGGGATCAGGCATAGCATTAGCTGAGGTTAGATACTGCTTACAAATAGTATACATTTCTTCCTTTATATCCATTTTCGTGATTAGATGAAGTTAAAAATAGATAAAATTTTATTGCTTACAAACAGTATTTCTTTCCTTATATTCCACTTTTTTTTTTTTTTTTTTTTTTTTTTTTTTTTTTTGAAAATATAATTCTTTGCTTTTTTCGGCAGATATCAACTTACTTCAACATTAATGAAGACATTGAAGTTTCCTCTTTCGACGTTAATGTGACGCTGATAAATGAAACAACAAAAGGGTTCACAGTGAAAATATGTGGAAGGTAATTACAAATCTAATGATCATTAAAATAATGTTATCAATTTATTGTCAATATTTATTATTTCTTTAAGATGGCTCAAAGAAGGTCACTCTGGAATGGATTTGATGGATATCGGAATACCCTCGGGAATGACCCCTGATTTGGATACACTTGATACATCTCAAGCTCCTGTGTATAAAAGGAATGAAATGGGATATAGGAAACTATCTTTGTATTTTGATGAGGTATTTGTTTTGTATTCTTTCAATTATTTTACAACTGTTTTAAAATTTTGTTGTTTTTTTAAAGATTAAATAAGAAAAAAATAATTAATTGATAGCAGCACGTTTTCATGTCTTTAGTTTGACAGACAAGCTCAGTGTGCCTCTGTATATATGGCCAACACAGATAAAGTAGCAGAGAAGCAGCCATCTGTCATAAGGCTCTATGATTATTACGAACCAAGTAAGTACTAATGAATAAAACATTGATATTTTAGTCCAAATGAAATGTTTTATACAAGGGGTGATAAAAAAGTTCGCGAACTAATTGAATTACTTCCTTAAAAGAAATTAAACGAGGTTTCAGTGTTCATTATTCTTTAAAGTAGTCCTGTCCGATTTTAATGCACATCTGCAATAGTTCTGTCCATGCGCGAATCACGTGATCCAGGTGGTCACGTGACATGCTTCGTAGCGGTCTGTTCACAGAGGCTAAGAGATTTTTCCATGTCTTACATTTCTTACCATGCAAGTAATTTTTTATAACAAGAACATACCTTCTGTCATAAATGACCAAATCTCGGCAATAGGATGGGTGGATAAGGATATCCCTTCCCAGAATTTGCATGCTGACCATCACAAACCGAGTCCTCTGTCTCGGGAGCGTCGTTTATCCAATGTTGAAAAGGTATGAGCGCCTTCTTTTTTTCATATCTCATATGTTTAAAGTCTAAAGTAAACGATAATTTAGGGATTTAATAATTATACTATTGCTCAGATATTCAACTATTTTTCTTACTGTAACTTAGCGATCTTTCACAACTAATTGCTCAACTAAGGACACATCTTTTTACTGGCTTGCTCTCGCTGGGCAATAGAACAAACATCATTTTTAACCATCTCCCCGCCTTCACTAAAACATTCAATCCAATTAATGATTGAACTTCTGGTAAGTCTTTTGTCTTCATAAACCTTGTACAAATTATAATATTCTACTGCAAAGAGATTTCCGAGATATACGTTAAACTTTACAGCCGTTCGTTGCTCGAGTACGACTGAGTCAGCCATTTTTTTTGTCACAAGTGACCTACATACTGACGTCATTTTCACATTGTGACGTCACAAACACGGAGCAAGACATTATAAAACATCTGCTATTTATAGAACATGTGAATGACTATATGTGTGCCAAATTTCATTCTGATCTGAATTGTGTGTTTTTTAAATATAGAGATAGTTCGCGAACTTTTTGATCACCCCTCGTATCTTAATTTTATGCTGAGATTAATCCGTTTTTCCATCAGAAAATCAAGCAACCATATTTTATACGTCAAATGTTATGGCGGACTCGGGAGTGTGTGATGTTTGTGGTATGGAGTGCTTCTGCGCAGACTAGGTAAAATAGAAATAAATTACTCCGTCAAACAGCCTCAAGTGAAAATAACAGGCACATACTCTATTTTAGACAAAAGTTTTAATAATTTGTAACATATTTTAATTTCAAATGTAGAAGTATATCTTGTAATTTTAATTTGTATTTTTTCTTTTTCTTTTCAGTCTTAACTATATGGCAGATGAAACCTTGATTTCATATACAATTATGGACTCTTTTGGTGGTGAATATGGTTTGTTATTCACCAGCAAAATATCAATATTGACCGAAGCCACTTTGCTTAGGCTAATAAGTGTAAGGTTGCCAATATTTTTACTTTGTCATTTTATTAAGAAATAGTTCTTCGGGCTTTATGGAATTTGATCTCGTGACCAATCCGTATTTATATCCCGATAGATGTTTAAAAATGATACATTATTACTTATATTTACATTTATGACTAATTCATATTTTATATTTTTCCTAATTATAATCTTTAACGCGTGAAATGTTTTATTTTTCAAACTCAACGGCACGTATTTGATCCATTGATGCGCGTCGACCCTTTATGACGTCACTGAGAAATTACGTCGAACGTTTATGACGCGAGGAACCCGTGTTTATACGGATGTAGATACGCATTGCTTTTAATACTGTTATATAAAAGAAAACATTTGCAAATGTAAATATTGTAAATTAAATGGTCACTAAAGCTTGTGTGCTTTTATTTAAATGAATGATACTTTACACATTATTTCAGTCTATTTTTCTCTTTTTATAAAAGGCATTATCTAACTTCAGTTCAAATTGACCTTTCTTTACTTACTGAAATTTTAAAATTACACATATACTTATGTTAACATTAGGTTTTTGTTATTCAATAAGTTTTTTTTTTTTTAAATTACAGTTTTGCAAATTTGAGGCAATCTTCTCCCTTTATCTATTTATTCCTTGACGTTTTTCTAGCAATCAATTTAACAGTTAGACTTGATAGCCTTTACCGAAGGAGGCAAACAAAGCCCCAACAATTTAATAAAATATGTCAGTCAATATAGGACCTTATGATAGCTCAAGGTCATTGTAACGACCTTTAATTTTTTAAAAAAAAAAATGCTGAATTTAAACGAGGATGTTAGAATCAATTTATCATCATATAAAATTTCAGTAACCTGCCCCTTGCTTTGATCGTTTTCAAGCATTACTTGAGTATATTTATATAGCAATTTTCTGTTATCATCCTCCAAATTATTGAAAACTCGATAGCATACTCTGAGTACGATCATTCTTTATACTAAGGCAGCCTACAGACAACTAAGTTGACGTTCCAGAGATTTCAAATACCACATTGAAAGCCAGCATTTTGTAAATTCTATTGTCGTTATAATGACCTTGTTGGCAGATATAGCCTTTCATTGGTTTGAATTTTGATTAGCATATTTAAAACCATTTTAGGACTTATTTTTACCTAATTAGACGGAATAATCCCTCTACCTGACCAATAAATAGGGCTAGTGGTGAGTGTGACCGGTCGAAAGGGAAGAATAGTACCTTGTACTAATCGGGTTACCTTCTATAAATAAAGCATTATTTTTATTATTATTATTAAAGGGGATGCTTACTCCTCCTAGGCACCTGATTCCACCTCTGGAATTTTCGAGGGCACGTAATCTATGCCCTGGTCACATATTTTTGAAGGATTTTTTGTTTTTGTTTTTATGTAAATAAAGGTGCAACATGAGTGTTATATAACACTACTATTGTTTTGCCTGATGTACATAATTCCTTGATTAATTTTTACAAGAACTTTTATTTGTTTTAAAAGATCATGTTATAAAATGTTTCATGACAAGTTTACAAATGAGTGTGTGATAAATTAGTGAGTGGTTACATGAGCACAAACAAACAGAGATAATAAAAAGTTTATTCACAGGTTCTTACGACAAAAATCAAAACAAATGATACATTGTACAAACATTATACCATAAAAATACAACTCTTCGATTTAATACATTTAATTTAGCAAAATTGACTACTATTTTTTTTGCATGTTCCTTAAAACATACGTTAGCGTTCTTGTGTTCTCTTAGATGCAACAGATAGATTTTAACTACCAAAAGTTAGGTACATGGTAATAATAAATAATACTATGGATGATTTAAAGCTTGTCATTTACAAGATATATATCTTAAATCTGTATCAATTGTTCTGTGAATGTGAGAGATAAGTATTCAATTCTTCGAATGTTCCAACATTTCAAAATAGAAATTAAAAAAGAAAATTTATGTAAATTTGGTTGATTTTAACAAAAATCGTGATCTACTAGTACATGAATATATTAAGTTTGTCATGAAAAAAATTGCCACAATTTTCATAAATAATGTAGATTGCGTGATCCTCTGGACAACCTTAGGTATTCCAACGTTTTGTTTATCTATATGCCGAAAAATCTTCAAAATATGTTAACAACTAAGATTATATACAGTTATTCTTAGATTATGTTGATTTAGAATTGTTCAAAGTTTTGTATTTAGAGATAAATAGGAAATGTCACAAGAGAAACTTACCATGAAAACGAAAACACAATGATATTTTGAGTTCCTATAGAGCTTATGAATGAAAAAGAAAAAAGTTAACATAGATTTTAGAGGTACTTCATGATAAGAAACGTATTGACAAGGGGAATTTTTTTTCCTAATCTTTAAATTAAAAAATGCATGAACGTAAGCACAACATGAAAACTACAAATAAATAAAGACAAGTGACTAATGCAAAACCTGATTTCTGAATATGAACAAAACTAAACCCAATTCTCTGAGAAATCTGTGGATAACTTCGATGTACAGAATTCAATGTTCTGTTTCATATTCTTACATGTGTATTTAAAAGTCAAACAAAAATATAATTTTTATCAGCATTTTGATATAATTACTGTTTACTGTATTTTCTGAAATCCACGAATAAATTTGTATATTTTAAAATACTCAACCCTTGTATACCACTTTGCTTTAAAATCAATAAATTTTAAGAAGGCTGACATTTTGAAACAATTTAAAAATCATTCCCTTTTTTAAAATGCAGTGAAACGCTGTATTATTAAATCAAAGTTTGATTAACATGAATCTGCGTTTCTATATCAATAGTAAGTTTAATTATGTTTCAAAACCAATGGGGGATTATGAAATATCTTATTTATTTTATATAAGAAAGCATGGCAACACAATTTATTGAAATGGGAAAAAAGATATCTTTAGCTTTGGATTTATTGATTGATTGATATTTTACGCCAAATCGGCACTATTTCAGTCATATATCGGCGATTTTAGCTTTGGAAAGACTTTGTTTTTATCATATCTTGTTCTACTGTAACCAGATAACAAGAGTGATCAAAGGGACCAAGTCATTAAAACAAATTGATTGAGCTCAGAAAAAGACACGAATAAATGGAAAGTTTGCCAATGCAGAATTTTTTTTCTACTCATTGACCAGAAAAACAAATATTTTGTCTAATTACATAACATATAAAGTACGAAAGCCTGTTAGGATAAATCTAGGGAGAAAAAATTTTAAAGGGCGTTATAACGCCTTTCAAAAAGGCGTTATAACGCGAAAAAAGGCGTTATTACGCCTTTTCAAAAGGCGTTATTACGATTTTCAAAAAGGAGTTATTACGCCTTTCCAAAAAGCGTTATTACGACTTTTCAAAAGGCGTTATTACGCCTTCTCAAAAGGCGTTATAACGCCTTTTGATAGCCATTCTTATGTCTTTGACTTTGATATTGAAGAGGTGGGGGGTGGGCAGCCCATCAAAAAATTGACAAGAAAACAAAAAAAAACAAGAAACAAAATATGAAAAATTTAATCAAATCCATCTTTATTTATGCAATATTTAATAGTATTTTCTGTGTTCCTGCACATCTCACAAACTATTGTCAACACTTTACTTGTGAAAATCTAGGATATAGGCTGATGAAGCTTGGGGCTTTGCTGGCCAGGTATTAAAAAATCATGTCAAATTAGAAAATATTATTCTCTCCTCTTGGATAAAAGCAGGCAAACTTTTTGCATGTGGTATAATGAGAAATTAGCCTTCAAACAAATTGGTGAAATCAATGACCCTTGGTAGAGGTGTCTGGAATCAGAGAAGGACTAAGTTGGTTTAACATTGAAAATATATTACGCATTTAAAAATCTTTTTCCTGGAAATCTAATTGCAATCTGTTTAAATTATTTTTTGAAAATTAATTGTGAAATTCATGTCCCGAGGGTACGTTTCAACCCCTCCCCCCCCCTTCCGGCGTGGGCTAAGCTTGTCATGTATTGAAAATAAAAGGCGTAATAACACCTTTTGGAAAAGCTTAATAACGCCTTTTGAAAAGCCGTAATATCACTTTTTGAAAAGGCGTTATAATGCTATTTTGAAAGGAATAATAACGCCTTTTGGAAAGGCGTAAATACGACTTTTGAAAAGGCGTAATAACGCCTTTTTTCGCGTTATAATGTCTTTTTGAAAGGCATTATAACGCCTTTTAAATTTTTTTTATCCATAGATTAACCCTAACAAGCTTTCGTTAGTTATATGGTTCTGTATATAGACAAAATATTTGCTCTTCTGGTCAATGAGTAGAAAAAAAATCTGCATTGACAAACTTTCCATTTATTCGTGTCTTTTTCTGAGCTCTATCAATTCCTTTTTTATTGACTTCTTCTCTACATTTATGTATAGAGCAGAGAGCGCTTCTTATTAACACTGCGCGGTGTCTCTCGTGTTTTTTTTCCCGTCGTCTGTATGTCACACCTTATATCTTGAGAACTGTTATAGGTATAGATTTAAATCTTACGCCTTTTGAAAAGGCGTAATTAGCCTTTTGAAAAGGCGTAATTATGCCTTTGTAGAAGGCGTAATAACGCCTTTTTTTGCGCCAATACGCCTTTGCAAAATGCGTTATAACGCCTTTCAATTTTTTTTTTCTCCATAGATTGATCCTTATAGGCTTACGTAATAACGAACAATATGTGAAAAGACCTTCGGAAAACCCCGCTTAATATTTCTCCATCTTCTCCGTCATCTCCGATTTATTTTGTTTTATCTTTCTCATTAATATTCATTTTATGTAGTTCTAGTACAAGTTTAGTCTTAACTTACCTGAGAAGGAGGTAAATTTAAATATTAAAAGAAGCGTTTGTATGTATGTTAGACGACGCAAACTGATGTGGATATAAATATCAGGCCCGTAGGAAGCAATTTCAGTTGGAGGAGGGGGGCGCAGCCATACATTTTTAGTTTAGTTGGAGGGGCAATATCAACTACCAAAACTTTCTTTACAAGCAAAAAAAAAAAATCATCAGACGATTTTATTGAGGGGGCACAAGCATATTGTTGCCATGTTTTCTATCTATAGTATTCTATAAATCGGCAAAATTATTGGGGGATATATATATATATATATATATATATATATATATATATATATATATATGAAAGCTTATTTCGCATCCTTGTATTTCGTACTGTATTAGTTTTGAAGGGATCACTCGGTAGATTCTTCATGTGACGTGACATCATCTTCGAACACCTGTTCGTGCAGCCATCCAAACACCTTTTTGAGTTCCCTACAGAATCGATCATAAAACAGTGCGTAGAAAACGATGTTGACGGAAGAGCGGATCACAACTACGAGTAATGTCAAGGACCACGCTTCCTCAAAGATGGCAATGTCATTCATCTAAAATTATAAAAAATGGGAGTTTTTTGTAATTGCATCTAAATGAGAAAACATGTGCTTCAGATAACGTTGGTAAATGCTGAGCTGAAAGTCTGTTATTATTTGTATGAGTAAAGATCTGAAACGATGTCATTCGTGTTACGTGAATAAAACTTAATTTGATCCAAATTCTATTACATAATACAGAATTTCATACGAACCAATAGGCGTAAACATGACTTACCCTGAAAAACATCAAGTAACATTGTGGGGAACATCCTAGCGTCAGAAACAGGAGCGAGGCAAACGACACGTACAGAAGCATGCGTGTTAGCTTGGCCTGTGGCTTCGAAATCTTGGTTGTCTTCAAGTGTCGAACCATTCGGAAGTTCATGAACATCGGCGGATACCAAGCTAAGTTCATGAGGAGGAAGCAGAATACCCAAAAGATGTATTTCTTCTTCATGTCACTGTTTCCAAATTCCGTGTAGACAAAGGAATAAAACGACTCCTCGTTAGGAACATAAGTCAGGAAATGAGGAATGGTGAAAAAGAAGCAAATTCCTGATGTCAGGCAAAGAATTAAATTGACTTTTCTTTTCTTGCACCAAAGCTGTTTAAAACAAAAATAGATAACTGTAAAGTAAGATAAGAAATTATTAAGACAGATATGATTTTTAAATTTCTGTCCTTCTACTCAGATTTTTTATCGGAGTTGCGGGTTCGATTCTCGTTCGCGGTGTTGCGTCAAACATACGGCATGAACATAGGTATTGACTGTTCTTAGCCAAAAGACCGACATGGGAAGTGAAATTCATGGATGAGACCTTAACAACCGGGGTCCCCTGTCCAATAGGCGTTGGCACGATAAAGAACCTTCACTGCTAAATGAATGCCGAGTATAGGTCTTAATTTGTAGCCATTCACCAGCATACGGTGACATCTGTATCTGAGTTAAAAAAAATATCGAATGACGCGTGAAAAACATAGTCAATCAACTTATATTTAACTATGTAATAGTAAAATGTAATATTTTCATACGGCCATCCATCAAATCGATTAAACATCGCCTATTTAATTTAGCAGCCAAGTAAGTAGCTATTTGAAATTTTATTATATAAAGATTAGCTTTTACTTCATAGTTCATAGTAAACATGTCATACTTGTATCTAAAAAAAAATCAGTGATTTTCAAAACTGAAACACTGCTTTCTATATGGTACACAGTGTTAATATTTACTAGGCATTTCGAAAATCAGATAAATCAGAGTAATTCTGATTATGCAGACGTATACATACATAGATTAGGCCTTTCAACTGCCGCTAGGGTTCGATGAAAAGAACGATAACCCTTACCGGATCTTGTTTAGAGCGGGTCCGAGGAAGCTAACTGTTTTTAAGCATGTCAAGTTTTAGCATTTCCAAAGTATTCCTTCACTGTCAGCGGAATCCAGTGGTTTTAAAATTTAGCTCAAATGTTAAACTTATTTATCATGTAGTTACCGACACTGTACAATAATATATAAGTGAAATTTTTAATAAAAATAGAAAGTGATATCCATCCCCCTTAATTTTGACCTGATTAAATTCTTATACTTGATGGTTCTTCTTCGTGCTTAGTGAAAAGATTAAGATAATTTATTGTTGCATTTAATTGTAGAAATATGTATATTTATAGATGAAGCACAACAATGCACACACAAAAAACATTGCATTATATTTTCTTCTTCATAACAACTGTCGGAGAGAGTTAAAAATCTTGAATATAGTCCGTTCCCCATTCATTGATCCCGTTATTCCAGGTATAGAGTGAAGACATTCTCCTTGTTTTGGTCAACCCTTTTGTGTACCAAAGAATATAAGGAACCCTTTTGTGAACATAACAATACCAACTGAAGCAGCCTATATGTCATTCCTATAAACGATAACTCAAAAATCGGCACTTTGTTGGTCGTTTTTTACATTTGAGTTACCTGTCCTTAAAACACCACATAGTACAAATCAAATATTAATAATTAATTTTTTTATGATTTAATCAAAGGTATGTATAGGTTATAATCTTCTTTTGAGAATTTCATGTACCTACAAATCTATGTATCAAATGTTTTTTACCTTATGTGCAACTTGAAAAATTAGTTGAAAGGCCTACATAGATGTAACTCACCTTGGCTTTTGATGGACAGCATACATGGATATACCGATCAAAGGTGGCTCCAAACATAAACCAGAGACTGACCATGGAGGCAAAATGGAAACAAGGGTAACCGACATAGGAGTAGAAAGCGCCATAATTAGGGGAAAACCGAAGAAGAGGCTCAATCTGAGGGAGGCTCTCCACCAGAAAGTAGAGAATTAGAACGAACATGTCGACAAAGGACAAAAAGGTCAAATAGTGTCCTGTGGACGATTGTAATGATCTCTTCCTCCAAACAATGAACGAAAGAGTATTCCCGGTGATTCCCAGAGCAACAAAAATGACGCCAATAATGGAGCTGAAGATCCAGTGAAGCGTCCTTAAAATCCTCAGTTCCTCAGATCTTGGAGAAGGTTCATGGTC
The DNA here is from genome assembly GCF_033153115.1 of Saccostrea echinata. NCBI lineage: Eukaryota > Metazoa > Mollusca > Bivalvia > Ostreida > Ostreidae > Saccostrea > Saccostrea echinata. The sequence goes on along the minus strand of NW_026889806.1, from coordinate 5,290,762 downwards.
GTACATGGACAGTGTGACGTTATTTTCTGTATCTCCAAAGTAAGAGATAACAGAGTTATTTGAATGTAATGATATTCTAGCCATCTCTGAGGACTCCAATTCTTCTCAGTGTGGCTGAATATGTTGCCAATACCGTTATGAAATCATTTCATAAGAAGAATAAATGTCAAAGATAACGAGTTTTAATTAACACCTTAATATGTCATTCTTGAAAATTAAAAACTAAGAGACAATAATTGCAAGAAAATAATTATCATCCAGAAACATTACCAATACTAAATAACATTGGAAACCCCTCGCTGGTTGCTAATTATCATTACCAGTATATCATTTAATTTCTATAAAATAATTGAATCTGATTGGATAAAAAATTGTTTTGATAACGGCATCAATAGATTCTGGGGTTCACTTGCACTTAGCAGCCGGAACTACTTTGGCTGACATTACATATTTCCCCTTCCAGACTACTTCGTGGAAAAAATCAAATATTTTAATTAATTTAATTTTCCTGAATTCAAGAATTTGTGCGTTACTTTACTGATTTATTTTCTATTTCGTTCTTACCCCCCTTTGCTCTACAAATTTGATCGTCTGCATGACAAGAATGCAGTAACGGGAAAGAAGGAAAGAAATCATCATACATATGTTAAATGTTTGTCTTTGAGAAAGCTGTTATGAACAGTAGAACAGCGAAGAAATGCCAATTACTCGTATTTACACTCTGATATGTCGATGGATTTTTTCCGTTATTTCTCGATAATGACAAGGAGCACACGGCGAATGTGACCGGTTGGCAGGAGATGCTCATTCGTCCATGGCACCTTGTGAAATGTTTGTGTTTTGAGACCCCCCCCCCCCTTTTTTTAATATATGTATACATCATATTGTGTTCATAATCCTATTTATTTTATATTTCAGCATAATATGTACATGCATTCTCTTACAGCAATTATATTTTAACTGTTAAAGTTTACCAAGTGTTCCATAAAACGATGTCTAGTAATTCCTATTATTTCATGTTTGATAAATCCTACACTTTCATGTTTGGTGCATGACCAACTTTCCCACGGTGTGAAATAAGGACTGTAAACTCATGGATACTTAAAAATATGGACTCTTATAATCATATCAGCAATTGTTATGCGTGTTTATTACATTTAACTTACAATTCATTGTATAAATTAATCGTAATTTACCGTTTTAATGTCCGTCTGCCGACCACGTTGTTTTCCTTTTTGGTCATGGCTTACGGAAGGTTCTAATTTATAAGGGGGGTTAAGGTTATTGTGTTCCGTCCTCGAACGTCATTATTTTATTACTGTTAAATTATATGCAAAATGTATTGTACATCTTAAAGTTACTTACCTTCATTGTTTATTATTATGTATTTGTTATACGGTTGGGCGTCACATATTTCGTATTTTTCATGGTTTGTTCCACTTCGGCGATATCGTTAGTATCGTCTGCCATTTTGGTCTATACTTTCCTTTTTGGTTAGGTTAAGCGCACTGCGCATGTCCGGTAGTTTACCCTATATAAACGTCGCCACGGACGCTCAAGTTTCAGTTCGACTTTGCAGAACGCCCGCTATCAATCTTTAATAGAACTAGTACGTAACCACTGATATTTTTGGTAAATTAACAGCAAATTAGTAACGTTAACAGAGTTTTACTATAACTTTCATTGACCAAACTGAATTATTAAGGATTTCAACAGTTACTATTATACCATATATATTAATGTGACGTCCGACCTGACCAACTATACTACCTCGCCATTGTTTGATTATCATATTTATTCCGTTATTAAATTATTGTTGAAACTTAAAATATCTTCTGTTGTGGTCTTATTTGCCTCTACAATGTAGTATTATTGACCAACACCAGAGATTTACAAGGATTTACTATCATTACAAGGATTTACCAAATTACCAGGATATACCATATATTGGTCATACTGAAATATATCTCCTTCATTGGAGATGTGATCAATTTAGAAGCCTCATACCCCGGGCACGTTACAGAATTTTGGTGGCAGCGGTGGGATAAAAATCCTTTGATCATTTCAGTACCATAGAATCCTTTATTCCTTTGATTTGGTCATATTTCTTACAACATGGAAATAACAGAAGATAGTGACCAAATATTATTACTTAATGGTAAATCCTGTGTTGGTCAGTTGGAGGCAGGTGAGAACACAACAGAATTAGCAGACGTCCTGCGGACTCCACTCCCAGATGACCCAAATAATGAAACAAGTCTTATTACCTTAGATGCCACTCCCAGTGGGGAAGTACAATTTAATGTAAAATTTAACTTGTTTGAGAAAAATTAGCAATCTGAATCTACACAGTGTTCCAGAACAATGTCTGGAGTCAGTACAAATTATAGTGATTCTTTGTCGGAATGCCTGAAGAGCATTCAAAGTCAGATCAGTGAGCTGAGTACTACGTTGGTGGAAAGGGTGAACATTTTGGAAACCATAGTTGGTACTAAAGGGCCACGGAGTTTCGATTCCAGACGGAATTCACTTGTATCGTTTTCTGACGTCCAGACGTCACCGTCAGTTAACAATAGGATACACTCGGGTGGTCTGGGTACTTCAAATAGATGTGCGCGTTCATACGAGCTTGGTTCCACTGATAATTTAGTTGAGGCTGGTTCCTTTGGTCCTGACACACGCCTATTGGCGCATGTTCACATTCGACCATGGACGCATGGTCAAGGTCCGCCCAACCTGCAGCCCAGGGAATGGCTCAGTCTCCATCTCACAGCCCTCAGGGTCCAGAGCGTACTGCTGAGTGTGCGGGTGAGATGATTTTTAAGGATCTGAAGAAACCTGCAACATATAATGGCAAGAGCAGTTGGCAAGATTATTATATTCAGTTTGAAATTGTATCAGAACTTAATGACTGGAACAACACAGTTAAAGCTATTCAGCTTGCAACAAGTTTACGGGGGGTGGCTCAACAAGTGCTCAGCGACATAGCTCCTGAGCACAGAAAAGATTATAAATATCTAGTCCAAACTCTATCTCAGAGGTTCGAACCCAAAAATCAGGCTGAGTTATACAGAGCTCAAATAAAGAATAGATTACGAAAAAGAGATGAATCTCTTACTGACCTTTCTCATGAAATTAAAAAGTTGGTTAGATATGCATATCCAGATGCATCATCTGAAGTACAAGAACAGTTGGCTCGTGACTGTTTTATTGATTCACTGAATGACCATGAAAATTGAATGGGCAGTCCACTAAGGTAAATTGTCAAGAACCAAAACAAAATGGATTGATTGTCAAAGCAAATATTTATGGGACAGAAATGAATTGTCTCATAGATACAGGATCTACTATCACTGTTATACATCCTGAAAAGTTTGATCTGTTGTCAGAAAAACCAAAAGTAATTCAAGATACCTTACAGCTAAAAATGGCTGATGGAGGTGTTGTTCAATCATTTGGTTATGTTTATTTACCATTTGAGATAAATGGGAAGATATTTGAACAGCAAACTGTTATTGCTGCTGTTGAAGCACCCATAGTACTGGGTTATGACTTTTTATCAGCTTACAATTGTCAGATAGATATTTCAGGGTCATCTATTGTCATTCAAGGCCAGAAGGTTCAAGGCTTCCTAGAAAATGAGTTGCCTTCCTTGTTTCGAATTGTGTTAAATGAAAATATTGTGATACCTCCACGCTGTGAGATGATTGTTAATGCCTCTGTGGTTGATTACAAGAGCCAATTCTGCAGAGGGCATTGTTGAACCTTTCCAGTCAAAACTTTCAGAAAATGGTGTCCTGGTTGCTAAGTCAGTAGTTAATCTTGGCACAGGACAAATACCTGTGAGAATAGCCAACTTAAATGATGACCCCAAAACACTGTACAAATATACTTGTGCAGCAATTCTTGAACCCGTTACTAAAGTCTATCCTTTAAGCGAAAGCTTAAAAGAAGGAGAAACCAAGAGAATTGGTCAAATACACCAAACTTGTCAAAATAATAGGGAGCTCCCTGAACACTTACAAACATTGTGGAATAGTATTCCAGAAAGTGTAACCAAACCTCAAGATGCCTCTGTCAAAGACTTACTTATTAAATACTCTCATGTGTTTGCTAAATCCAAAAGTGATTTAGGACGTACAAATGCTGTACAACACCATATTGATACTGGTGATGCAATACCAGTCAGACAGCCCCCCAGACGTTTACCTCTTGCTAGGAAGGAAATGGTTGAAAATGAAATTAATAACATGCTTCAAAATGGCATAATTGAACCTTCCAGCAGTCCATGGGCTTCAGGGTTAGTTGTAGTTGAGAAGAAAGATGGCACTCCGAGACTATGTGTCGATTATCGTCGTCTTAGTGAAAAAGTTCTTAAGCGTGACTGTTATCCAATTCCTAGAATAGATGATTCAATAGACACATTAAAAGGTTCTAAATGGTTTTCCACCTTGGACTTAGCCAGTGGATATTGGCAAGTGGAAGTTAATCAAAAAGATAAGGAGAAAACTGCTTTCAGTACACATATGGGCTTGTTTCAATTTAATGTCATGCCCTTTGGGTTGAGCAACGCCCCTGCTACTTTTGAAAGATTAATGGAGTCCGTTCTGTCAGGTTTGCACTGGCAAACATGTCTTGTGTGTCTTGACGACATAATTGTATTTTCAGAGACCTTTGAGTCCCACTTAGAAAGATTGTCATAAGTTTTAGAAAGAATAGGAAAAGCAGGTCTAAAAATATCACCCAAAAAGTGTCAATTATTTCAACAGAAAGTTCATTATTTAGGACACATAGTCTCAAGCGAGGGAGTCTACAAAATTGGCCACAACTTAGAAATGTACTAATGTAAGGAGTTTTTTGGGCACCTGTTCTTATTACAGAGGTTCATTAAAGGCTTTGCACACATTGCCAAACCCCTTCACAAACTTACTGAGAAAAAGAATAAATTTATTTGGTCACCTGACTGTGAGCATGCCTTTCAAACATTAAAATCTGCCCTTATTACCTCCCCTATTTTAGGGTACCCATCTCTGGATGAAAATTTTATTTTAGATACAGATGCCAGTGCATACGGCATTGGAGCAGTTTTGTCACAAACAGATGGCAAGTCAGAACGAGTCATTACATACTTTAGCAAGTCCTTAAGTAAAAGTGAAAGAAATTACTGTGTTACCAGAAGAGAATTACTTGCAATCGTCGAGTCAGTCAAACATTTTCACCATTATCTATATGGTAAAAAGTTCCTCATTCGCACTGACCATGGTGCACTGAGATGGGTCCTTAAATTCAAAAATCCTGAAGGTCAAGTGGCCAGATGGCTACAAATTCTGTCAACCTATGATTTCGACATTCAACACAGAATAGGTTCCCAGCATGGAAATGCTGATGGGCTGTCAAGGCGTCCGTGCACCGAGTGCACCCATTGTGACAAACAGGAAATAAACTATGGTCATGAAGAAAAACTTCAAAGCCTCACAGTCAGGATTGTCAGATCTACACCTACAGTTACACAACTGGTAGACAAAATGAATTCTCAAGAATCTGAGATTCCTACTCTAGAAAAACAAGACTTACTTTGCTATAATACTTGGTTTGAAAGTACACCAAGAGACGAAATAATTGAGTCTCAGAAATCAGACCCAGTCATAGGTAAAATATATGCTTGGAAGGAGAGTAATATTCCAAGACCAGGGTGGGAGGATATTTCTCAAGAAAGTTCACAAATTAAGACTTAATGGTCTCAGTGGGACAGAATTATCATTCAAGACAATGTTTTATACAGAAAATGGTGTCATGCTAAAACCAAAAATGTCACGTTACAAATGATTTTACCTGAAAAGTACATACCTCAGGTCCTAACAATGATGCATAGTGACCCTACAAGTGGACACTTAGGAGTGAACCGAACTTTAGCCAAAGTCAGACAGAGGTTTTACTGGGTTGGAAATAAACAATCAGTGGCAAATTTTTGCCAAGAATGTCAACCCCGTCAATCCAGTAATCCGACAACCTGCACTCCTAAAGCTCCAATGAAACAATATATTGTTGGTGCTCCTTTGGAAAGAGTTGCTCTAGACATTGTAGGTCCCTTGAACAGAACTCCTAGAGGAAAGTCATATATATTAGTCATTGCTGATTATTTCACTAGATGGACTGAGGCTTTTGCCCTTCCAAATATCGAGGCAAAAACAGTTGCAAGAGTATTTCTCAGTGAGTTTATTTGTAGATTTGGTATTCCCCGTCAAGTACATACTGACCAAGGTACAGAATTTGAAGGGAAATTGTTTCTGGAGATGTGTAAAATACTCAGAATTGATAAAACAAGAACAACTCCCTTTCACCCCCAGAGCGACGGGCTTGTTGAACGATTTAACAGGACACTCAAAGCTATGCTTACAAAATATGTGTCAATTACTCAGAAAGACTGGGATATATACTTACCTTTTGTACTATTAGCTTACAGATCTTCAGTTCATGAGAGCATAGGAACCAGTCCAAGTTTAATGATGTTGGGCTGGGAACCAGAATTGCCTGTGGATCTTTTATTTGGTAGTCCTCCTGCAACAGATTCCAAATCTCATTATTCCCCATGCTCATATGTACAACATTTACAAAAATCCCTGAGCGAGATACATGAGCTAGCTCAGAATGAAATGCTTAAAGCTAGTGACAGACAGAAACGTCATTATGATCATAATGCAAAACAAGTGTCCTTCAAAACAGGAGATCCTGTTTGGCTTTGTAATAAAAAGCAGAAGAGTGGCATCTACCCATAATTTACTAAAACATGGGAGGGACCTTATACCATCATTCAAAAACTTGGTGATCTAGTGTATAAGATACAAAACAATAACAATGATGTTAAAATTGTACATCATAACTTTCTCAAAAAGTATTATGGAAAACTGTAGAAAATTGGAATTAATCAGACAACAGCTGACTTGACTGATTGGACATCACATGTTATCATATTCTGTTTTTACCTAATTATAATTTTGTAACAAGAGACAATTACTTCTACCTTTTAACAGTGACTTCAAGATACCACTCCAACAGATCTTTCATATGCAGGATTGATGGCTGTTTGCAAAAGTTCGATACCCGGCAGCAGTTAGACAGACATAAGAAGGACAAACATGGCCCAACAGAGTGTTGTCCTCACTGTAGATATGTTGTACCATGTAGTCGACCCTACCTCATGCGTGATCATCTTGAGAGGGTTCACAGGATTACCAACCCAAAGACCTCTTCTTCTCCTCACAGATCCCGTTCTACTGCTGTAGAGAGAGACCCCTTGACTCCCCTTCGATCTCCCAGTGTAGATGTTTTCTTGGAGCCGGTGGACATTACAACCACATAGCACGATCTACTGGGATATGCGATCCAGGAATCACAGATTTTTGACCCGCCCAGAAAGGTTTTGAGGAAGGACTCCCAGTCCAAGTCCTCCCCCAGAGTTCAGGTTACATTTTCCACCAATGTTGAGTCCTCGCATGATGTTCCTGCTGCACCTGTTTCACCATCTCTTGCGTCTGTTGAACCTGCCTGTCCTGTGCCAGTCCCCCCTACCACTGTGCCTGCTCCTGCATATTTTCCGTCCAATTCCTCGGTGACTGTATCATCATCTCACCCTGAGCCTGCTGTTCCTATTGAGTTGCCATCCTCATTTGAATCTGCCGCTTCAACTTGTGTACCTGCTCAGGTAACTCCAGATTACTATCTACGGCGTCTGGACAGTGTGTCTTCGCCCAGGACCGACAGTGACCCTTACTCTCTTCTGGCTGTGGATCCCCGTCTCTTCTTCGCTGGCGCTCCTTCCTCCATGTTTTCCTCTGGAGTTGGCCAGATCCTGAAGGACGCCAGGGAGAAGGCCAGGAAGTGTGCCCACAAAGACCCCATTTATCGTATTACCAAGGAAGTAGGAGTCCAAGCCAATACAGTTTCATCACCGTCTACATCTCACACCTGCAAGGATAAGGGAATTCAGTGTACTGCCAAACAGACCTACACAATCGACGATTAGATTAGTAATTAGTAAGTTAAGAAGGACTGAAATATTTTGGGGTATTCATTGTTAGGATGTATAGCTACTTTTAGTATGCTTTGGGAGGGGGTTGGATTTTTGAGAACATTTATCTGAGAATATAATGACCATTTTTGTAATGGATCATCTTTAAGTTTCGCTATTTTTATGTCTGTATATATGTATATAAATATACTAATATGTGTGATAATTCATACATTACCAGGCCCCAAGACCATAAACTGAGAACAGACTTAAGTCAAAATTTCAAATCAATATAACTTTTGAAATAATTTTGATAATGGGATAAAATTTTCATCATATGTGTACAATGGAATATTATACAAACCTGCAAATTTTTAAGTCTGCATGTTGAATAAAACTCAAGATATTCAAAATCAAAATTTTGACTTAAGTACGTTCTCAGTTTATGGTCTCAAGCCCTGGAACTGTTTCTTCATCTGAGTGGATTATCATTGTTAATCTCGCCTTCATTTTGTGTCTTCATGTGAAAGAAATATATAATATGTTATACTGTTATATGCAATGATGATGTTTCATTTTCATTTCAAATTGTTAATAATTATATTATTGCATATTTGCATAAGGATATAACAGTATTTTTGTTCGAGGACGAACAATTTTTTTACGGAGGGGATAATGTGAAATGTTTGTGTTTGAGACCCCCCCCTTTTTAATATATGTATACATCATATTGTGTTCATAATCTTATTTATTTTATATTTCAGCATAATATGTACATGCATTCTCTTACAGCAATTATATTTTAACTGTTAAAGTTTACCAAGTGTTCCATAAAACGATGTCTGGTAATTCCTATTATTTCATGTTTGATAAATCCTACACTTTCATGTTTGGTGCATGACCAACTTTCCCACGGTGTGAAATAAGGACTGTAAACTCATGGATACTTAAAAATATGGACTCTTATAATTATATCAGCAATTGTTATGCGTGTTTATTACATTTAACTTACAATTCATTGTATAAATTAATCGTAATTTACCGTTTTAATGTCCGTCTGCCGACCACGTTGTTTTCCTTTTTGGTCATGGCTTACGGAAGGTTCTAATTTATAAGGGGGGTTAAGGTTATTGTGTTCCGTCCTCGAACGTCATTATTTTATTACTGTTAAATTACAATGTATATGCAAAATGTATTGTACATCTTAAAGTTACTTACCTTCATTGTTTATTATTATGTATTTGTTATACGGTTGGGCGTCACATATTTCGTATTTTTCATGGTTTGTTCCACTTCGGCGATATCGTTAGTATCGTCTGCCATTTTGGTCTATACTTTCCTTTTTGGTTAGGTTAAGCGCACTGCGCATGTCCGGTAGTTTACCCTATATAAACGTCGCCACGGACGCTCAAGTTTCAGTTCGATTTTGCAGAACGCCCGCTATCAATCTTTAATAGAACTAGTACGTAACCACTGATATTTTTGGTAAATTTACAGCAAATTAGTAACGTTAACAGAGTTTTACTATAACTTTCATTGACCAAACTGAATTATTAAGGATTTCAACAGTTACTATTATACCATATATATTAATGTGACGTCCGACCTGACCAACTATACTACCTCGCCATTGTTTGATTATCGTGTTATCCTGCCATCTATATCATATTTATTCCGTTATTAAATTATTGTTGAAACTTAAAATATCTTCTGTTGTGGTCTTATTTGCCTCTACAATGTAGTATTATTGACCAACACCAGAGATTTACAAGGATTTACTATCATTACAAGGATTTACCAAATTACCAGGATATACCATATATTGGTCATACTGAAATATATCTCCTTCATTGGAGATGTGATCAATTTAGAAGCCTCATACCCCGGGCACGTTACACACCTGATCCCACCTGATGTTTTAGAGGTCCGTGTTTGCTCTGCTCCTGATTTATATTGTTTGAATGGATTTTGAGCTCGAATACTCTTCGTTATCTCCGGGGAAATGCAGTTAATCGATATATATATATATATTAGGGATGTCAAAATATTTATTTTCCTTAGTCGAATATTCGATTGCATTATTCGAACGATAGTCGAATATATTCGGAACATTTTCCGAAAATAAAATTGTACTTCAAACTTCACTGGTACATGACGTATTTAGAATTCAGAAAGCCCTTTTACTTAAATTTATTTAAAAAGTAACATCAAAATTTATGCAACGTAACGCGTAGATAGCATGTTTTTTTTCCTAATTCTCCAAAATGTATGATTTCCCCGTCAATAGATTCATAAATCGATCTGTGCATGCAGTCAGTTTTTATTTTAGCAAGCAAAGAAAAAAATGCCAGATTTTTTTAAGCTTATTATGAAATAAATTGGGGGAGGGGGGTTAATCTCACACTATCCACACGTCAAGTGCCTGTGAAATTGTTAAACAGTTAGATACTGCTTATTCGATTATTGTTTGCTCTGGCTATCAAAATGTCCTTATACAGTTTAAAATGTAAGCGAATTGTTTTAATAATTATCGGAGTGTCAAAACATGACAAGTTATCATGGTTTCTTCCTTGCGTTTGAGCAATCTTAAAATAACAAAAAATAATTGGTATATGGTATAAGATCAAGTCCAATTAATAATTTTACAAACAAAGCCTAGTAAATTGGTGAGTGATTTTAAATTACAAAAACAACACAGGCAGTTACTGCTAAATAATTCCCGTAGTACTCAGCAGTAGTGAAGCACTTATAATCACTGTACTTTTAATATGTACATGGAAAATCAACCGTCCTTTGTTGAGGAAAATTATCGACTGTCTCTTGGGAAAGACGGTTTCTCAATTTTGTGATGAGAATTCCATCACGTTATCACTCTTTTATTGTATTTATTTAATTATGATAATATTCGAATGTCGTTTCATTATTCGATCGTCGGTCCATTCGACTGATAGTCGAATAGTCGACTATTCGTTGACATCCCTAATATATATATATATATATATATATATATATATATATATATATATATATATATATATATATATATATATATATATATATATATATATATATATATATATATATATATATATATATATATATTCTTTGATACATCCTATCTGATATCATTTAATTTCTATAAAATAATTGATTCTGATTGGATAAAAAATAATAATAAATTCTTTTGGTTACCTCATCAATAGATCTTGTAGTTCACTTTAATTAGCAGCCGGAGCTACTTTGAAATATATGGAGATAACGAACAGTATTCAAGCTCAAAAGTCCATTAATCAATACAAAATAGGAGCAGAGCAAACACGGACCTCCAAACATCAGAGGTGGGATCAGGTGCGATGGAGGAGTGAGCATCCCCTGCCGACCGGTCACACCCGCCGTGTTCTCCTTGTCATGATCGGGAAATAACAGAAAAATCCGTCGACAATTCGGTGTGTAAATAATGGCCTAACAATTAGTGTGAAAAACGTCAGTCAGCATTTGACTCAATGATAAATTGTTTTTGCTGACAAGGTCATTGTATCGACCATAGAACTTACGAAATGATGACTTTAAACGAGACAGCTGATATTCTTGTTTCATCAACTTATTTGTCAATAATTTACCTCGTTTTAGAAATTGTACATACGTAGAGCATGCTCTTGCGTATCGAATCAACTGAGAGATATATACCCCGTATGCAGGTGATGAAGGTATATTGCTGCATAAGTAAGGGAAGTTGACGATTGAAATGTTAAAGTCATCACGTTTATCATAAAGCTTGGTTGTTAGATTACCATTAACGTCTTTTTCAAGTAAAATATCCAAATATGAAACAGATGTGTCAGACTCTGTGGTATCTTTTATCTCAAGTTCACAAGGATATATCGTATCGACATAAGAAAATGGAAATAGCCATTGTTAATTGACAATACGTCGTCGATATATCTAAATGTCGAGTTGAAGGCCACAGCAAGTGTTTTCTTCTTTTCATGTACAAGATAATGCACAAATTCTGCTTCATATGAATACAAAAAAGGTCTGCTAATAACGGGGCGCAATTGGTACCCATGGGAATTCCAATAGATTGTTGGAAGACCTGGTCTCCAAAAACCACATAGATATTGTCAATCAGAAACTCAAGCATCTTTTTAATGTCAACTTCAGAGTACTTGTGTGAACAATCAGAATGTTTTTTAACAAAATAATTTTGCAAATGACCAATGACAAGGTAAGTATATTTTTGAGTTCCATTTTTATTGAAAAAGCAGCTGTTAATGATATCAAAAAGCCTGGACTTTAATTTATCGTGGGGAATGGTTGTGTACAAAGTTGAAAAGTAGTAAGTTTTTAAGCTGTTGATTTTGGTAAAATCTTGTGATTTCAAATTTTCCAAAAGTTCCTTGGAATTTTTAAGTATCCACATCTGATTTACACCACTTCTCAAATATATTGTTGCACAGTACTCTTGAAGTTTCTCCTTCACCACTGTTAATATCTTAGTGAGGAGTAAAGATAGAGGCTTGGTTGAACATTTACTGGAACCCGCTATGTATCTTTGTTTGTAAGGATTTTTATGAAGTTTCGGAATCCAATATAAATAAGGTAATTCAAATTCATTTTGGTTAGACTTTGACTGACTTTACATATTTCCCTTTCAGAGTACTTTGTTAAAGAAAAATTAAATATTTTTACTAATTTCAAAACTTGTCCGATAGTTTTTTGAGTTATTTTCTACACTCGTTCCTTTTCAAGTTATCCCACCTTTGCAAAACAAATCGGATTGTCTGCAATGACAACAATGCAGTTAAGGAGAAAGAAAAAAGAAATCATCATACATGTGTTAAATGTTTGTCTTTGAGATAACTGGTATGAACAATAGAACTTGAAGAATTTTTTATGCTAGGAAATCAGGGAAATGCCGTTAATCTATTAAATCTTAGAAAACGAATGCTTAAGAAAAAACGACACTGAGCGATGACGGAATTTCCTGTTTCGAGTAGCTCCCCTTTACATTTACTAACCTTAATATAGCTTACCAAACAAAATTAAATTCTAACGGGATAAACAGAGTAATAATATAACTGGAAAATCATTTTTTGTGTTATTGTTAGAAACAGCTAGTAATTCACGACAATATTTGTGAACGTTGTTTGTTCCTTATGTATTATTCCGCGTATTGAATATTTAAGTAAAAAATGTTAAAGTTTAGCTATATGTTGAGCAATGAAACATATGGAGATAATGAACAGTATTCAAGCTAAAACAATACAAATCAGGAGCAAACTAAACACGGACCTCTAAAACATCAGAGGTGGAATCAGGTACATGGAGGAGTGAGCATCCCCTTCGGTAACACCTCTCGTGTGCTCCTTGTCATGATCGGGAAATATCGGGAAAATCCGTCGACAATGCAGTGTGTAAAAATGGCCTAACAATTAGTATGAAAAGTCAGTATTTGACTTAATGATAGATTGTATTTTAATTAACTCCCGAGTAAGGAACAAAGGAGTTATTTGTATGTATTGCTATTCTAGCCATCTCTGAGGACTCCAGTTCTTCTCAGTGTGCCTGAGTGCGTTGTCAATATCGTTATGAAATCACTTTCATAAGAACAATAAATGTCAATAATTATGAATATTAATTAACACCTTAATATGTCATTCTTGCAAATTGAAAACAACACAAACAGAAAATTAAAAGTAAATATCTATTAAAAGTAAAATCTTTGCGAAATATTATTTATATTACGTAAAATTGGAAATCCTGTCCTACATAGTATTGTTTTTTTTCTTATAATTACCAGTATAATGCACTGTTCTACAAACATCACTGATGTCTTTATGACGTTATTTTCGGGCACTTATTTTCAGTTCATCCACAAATCTATTCAAATTTCTTACACACGTTCTATTTAGTGTACATTGCTAATTTTTGCTTCAGGGTTTTGCTTTGAGTTAAAATTATTTGAGCTATTCCATAGTTCGTTTCCATGATTTTATTCAGTGGCTGTTGCAGCGTCCAATTCAAGAGTAAGTGACATTAAAGTTTATCTGATCCTCCACGCTCTTTCTTCTTCATCTCTTGACAATCAATTACAAATATTTACAAAGGTATTTTATGCAACTTTTTTTCTATATGATAAACGTAATGACTTCAACTTCTCTATCGTCAACTTCCCTTATATTCCCATCATACACTTATCACCTGCATATTGGGTTTACATCTCTCAGCTGATTCTATACGCAAGAGCATGATCCACATACGAACAATTTTTAAAACGAGGCAATCTATTGAAAAACAAGTTGCTGAAAGAAGAATATCAACAGTCTCGTTTAAAGTCATCATTTCGCAAGATCTATGGTCGATACAATGACCTTGTCAGCAAATACAATCTATCATTAAGTCAAATGCTGACTGGTCTTTTTCATACTAATAGGTCATTATTTAAAAGAGATTTGTCTACAGATTTTTCCATATGCCCGATCATGACAAGGAGCACACGGCGGATGAGACGTTGACAGGGGATGCTTAATTCTCTATGGCACCTAAACCCACCTCTGATGTTTTTTCAGAGGTCCGTGTTTGCAAATTCTATGGTCGTTATGATAAATTTGTTTGTAAATACAACCTAGCGTTGGGTCGTATTTTGTCTGACATATTTGATGCCATTTGTTATGTCATTTTTGTACTTAATTTGACTACAGAGGATCAATATCTTATCAATACATAGGGCTCAAGGCGCGTGTGACCGGTCCACAGGGGATGCTTACTCCTCCTAGGCATCTGATCCCACCTATGGTGTTTCCGGGGTCCGTGTTTTTGTCCTGTTCACGATTCGTTATGTTTACTGGATTCATGAGATTGATTACTGTTCATTGTCATAACATTTTGTATTTGTCAATGTTTGAGTAAATGTATTGATAAATGTTTATACAACAAAATATAATTATAAAAATTTATGTTGGAGCCCCAAATGATGAACCAATTGTCTTAGGAAGTGTACGATTGTCGTATACATGCCGTATACATATATGTATATTTATATGTATATAAATATATGTATTTAATTATAATTTTCTGTCTTATCAGAAATATAATTTTAGTCGTTGATTCGTAAGTTCTGTCCAAAGTCACGTTTATATAAATAAAGTATTCGACACATATAGAGCGTCAAAAGTTGTTGTCATTTATAAGAATGGTTTTGGTACAACTGTGTCAGCTCTCCATTGTTAGGAGGTACAAAGGTCTGTTTCTACTATAGACCACCATTAGTTTACAATGGATACCACACAGGAAATGACAAATGAGACAAAAACAATTACCTTGGAGTTATTTGACAGCGCTTTCAAACAAAGTGAAATATCTAAAGTACCAAAAATAGGTCCAGCAACAATCTGTAGGTTTTTGAAGCAACAATCTGTAGGTTTTTGAAGCGGTATCAGGACAGCGACTCTGTTGAAAATTGCCACCGATCTGGACAACCTAAACAATGGACGATTGGAGATGTCAGATACATAATAGCATCATTCAGTTGAATCGGACATCAACTCTGGTAGATATTACTAATGAATTCAATACTTTTAACCACGTATCTGTGTCAAAAAGGACTGTCTAGAGAGTCATTCATAAGTAAGACCTGAGAAAGCGAGCTATCGCCAAGAAGTTAGGAGTCAGACAAATAGGGTACGTCGTGTTTCTTAGGCCAGAAGTAAGTTAACATGGACAGTGGCCCAAAGCTGGAGTAAGATCAAATTTAGTATCTATTTAGTATAGATCATTTATAGATAATGGCAGTAACTGTGAGTGCCTGTGGGGTTGTTAAAGTCTGGGGCCCGTTTTATAAAAAAAAACTTACGACTAAGACCAAAAACTTAAGTTGTTTATAAAATTTTGCAAAATAAATTATGCTCGTTAAAATTGCTATTGTAAACATATCCTACTATACTCATTTTAAAAAGATTAAAACCATTGTCAATATAATGTTAATAAGAAAGTTATATGCAAAATTAAATTTTAGTCTTAGTAGTAAGTTCTTTTGTGAAACGGGCCCCTGGAGAACAAAATGAGAAAAGTACCTTCCCGAGTAGTCGCCCGCGTGGCGCAGTGGTTAGAGCGTTTGCTCTAGAGTCGCGGAGTAAGGAGTTGATCCTTACGTCGCGGGTTCGAATCCCACTGTGGGACGTGGAGACCGGTCCTTCGGATGAGACCGTATAAACCGAGGTCCCGTGTCGCAGTAGGTGCTGGCACGAAAAAGATCCCTCACTGCTCAATGGCCGTAAGTGCCGAGTATAGGACAAAATTTGCAGCTCTCCACCGGCAAGTGGTGGCGTCTCCATATGAGTGAAAAATTCTCGAGAGGGACGTTAATCAACATATAAACAAACAAAACCTTCCCGAGTGCATTGGCCACCTGAAGCGTCATAATGGCAGGAACTTGAAAGTAATGGTGTGGGGCTGTGTTACTTACCATGGCCAGGGATTATTAACTTTCTTAGAGGCAAATAAGGACAGTGAGAAATACATACACGTGCTAGATGAGAACCTGTGGCCATTCATAGAGAAATATTTCACAAACAAATCATACATGTTTCAGGATGACAATGCTCCATCTTATGCCTCAAGAATGTCTAAAGCCTGGAAAGAAAAATAACAACATTCCAACCCTACCATGACCTGCTCAATCTCCTGATATCAATTTTATTTAACATATTTGGTTCATCCTAAGAAATCAAATAAAAAACACATGATGAATATTGGTACAGTTGAAGATTTGAACGCAATAGTTCAGCATTCCTGGCTATCAATCCCTTTAATGTACATACAGAACTTATATTCACCTATTCCTCGTCGACTTCAGTTGGTTATCAGATCAAAGGGTCATATTACAAAATATCAAGTCAAAACACAACATAGCAGAGAGGTAAGTAGGTTTTTAATTACCTCGATTTGTTTACCCACAAAATTCAAAATGGCTGCCAATTTACTCACTTTTGTCAAAATCCTGTAGACAGTCTAAGAAGGGTTTTATTTTGTTGTCCTCGATTCTGGATCCGATCCTATTAAAAGACTTCAAATCCAGGTACAGCCAACTTTTATAGCTCAGGAAATCCTCTCTAGATAGAATATATAAAGGCGTTTACGTGTCAATTGATGTCCAGTACTGCCTCTCTTAAAATATCTATAAAAGATTTGATTTGGGGGGAAATTTTTAATTCTTCTGAAACATTTAACTCAAAACAAAATAGTATAAGATCGAAAAGTAGTGAAAGAAATTGGATGATCGAAAGTGATCGGAAGTAAAAATAAAAACAGGGGGTAAATCAGTATTATATCAATTAAAATTAATCATAGTAATGTCTTCTTTTTGAAATCTGGACAAAAATCAATTCTTAAATTTATATTCGAATATATATATATATATATATATATATATATATATATATATATATATATATATATATATATATATATATATATATATATATATATATATATATATATATATATATATATAGAGTAATAAGCACGTATATTCTGGACAACACTCCTCATCCTTGCATCTCTTTAACTTTCTAACTACATTACTATTTTGAGTTTGATTTTCAGTACAGATTGCAGTTATTCCTCTTTCCTTTGATACTTATCCGTAAACCATACATGTATACCAGCGTTCATTCCTATAATGAATTATACATGTATACATATATTCATTTCTGTAATAGATCATACATGTGCACATGTATACATTTCCGTAATAGTCAATACATGTAATACCCTTATTCATACCTGTATTAGATGGTTTGGTTTGAAGATATTTTATTGTAGTTTCTAATTACAAAGGGATTGGGCACAAGTTCTAAAAACTTACTACGCCCTCTCCCTACATGTAAATTACAAAAATTAAATTAAATTAAATTAGGTCACAGTTAAATATGTACATCCAAAATATTCAACATTTGTGAAATTTACAAAATCAATGCATTTTAAAAAATCATACATATAATTTTGTATATACATGTATATATAAATAAATATATTCATAATAATACTAATACTAACATGTGAATCTGCCAGAATGTTTAATAAAAGTTTGAACAATAGAGAAAGGACATTCATTCTCCACAGCACTCAATGAATCTATCCACCATAATAAAACATGTGTATCTAAAATGCGAATTTTATCAAATAAAAATTTATCAAGAAATTCCTTTCTGGCTTCTTTATACTTTGGACATATAAAAAAAGTAATGATACGTATCTTCTTTTTTGGAACATGAGCATAAAGGACTTGAGATTAATTTACATCTGTAGAAGTCAATATTTAATGCACAATTATGTCGAAGTCTGGTCTGGAGAACATTCAGTCACCTGTTACCATATTCAAAATATGATGGATCATACATATACCTGTATACATCTCTGTAATAAATCATACATATATACCTATATACATTTCTGTAATGATTATACATGTACACCTATATACATTTCTGTAATGATTATACATGTACACCTATATACATTTCTGTAATGATTATACATGTACACCTATATACATTTCTGTAATGATTATACATATATACCTATATACATTTCTGTAATGATTATACATGTACACCTATATACATTTCTGTAATGATTATACATGTACACCTATATACATTTCTGTAATGATTATACATGTACACCTATATACATTTCTGTAATGATTATACATGTACACCTATATACATTTCTGTAATGATTATACATGTACACCTATATACATTTCTGTAATGATTATACATATACACCTATATACATTTCTGTAATGATTATACATGTACACCTATATACATTTCTGTAATGATTATACATGTACACCTATATACATTTCTGTAATGATTATACATGTACACCTATATACATTTCTGTAATGATTATACATATACACCTATATACATTTCTGTAATGATTATACATGTACACCTATATACATTTCTGTAATGATTATACATATACACCTATGTAGATTTCTGTAATGATTATACATATACACCTATATACATTTCTGTAATGATTATACATGTACACCTATATACATTTCTGTAATGATTATACATGTACACCTATATACATTTCTGTAATGATTATACATGTACACCTATATACATTTCTGTAATGATTATACATATATACCTATATACATTTCTGTAATGATTATACATATATGCCTATATACATTTCTGTAATGATTATACATATACACCTATATACATTTCTGTAATGATTATACATGTACACCTATATACATTTCTGTAATGATTATACATGTACACCTATATACATTTCTGTAATGATTATACATGTACACCTATATACATTTCTGTAATGATTATACATATATACCTATATACATTTCTGTAATGATTATACATGTACACCTATATACATTTCTGTAATGATTATACATGTACACCTATATACATTTCTGTAATGATTATACATGTACACCTATATACATTTCTGTAATGATTATACATGTACACCTATATACATTTCTGTAATGATTATACATATACACCTATATACATTTCTGTAATGATTATACATGTACACCTATATACATTTCTGTATGTATACTTGTATACACTTCCGTCATAATTTATACATGTATACCTATATACATTTTTTGACGAAGTAATTGCCTAGTTTTGTATTCCTCTCACATTTTTTATGTCAGTAAAAAAGTCCGTGTCCAGGTAAACTGGAAATGATGATAAATGATGAGAACAATTAGATAAGTTAATCATGAGCTGTTTGTATCATTACCAAAGAAGAAAGATTAACAGATGTAGGTAAAAAGCAAAAGACATTTTCATATTGATAAGCTGAGACTGTTGAGTTTCAAACTTTAAGGTAACAGATTCTCAACAGTCTATGGTTTCTTCATGGTAGTTGTGGTTCCTTCATGGTAGGATGATGTCTTTTGCATTATATGCTTTTGTTCTTTCGTTGTAAAATGGTGTGTTTGCTTTATTGCCGTTGTTATTTCATGATAAGATGGTGCTTTGGTATTATGTGCAATTATTATCCAATGATAAGATAGTACTTTTGAATTATATGCTGTGGTTATTTCATAGTAAGATGGTTCTTTTGCATAATATGCATAGAGGATCTTCAATGTTTTGTAGTTGAATATAGAATTTATTTCACGAGTGGGACAGGATTTTTTTTATATTTTCACGAGTGCAAATTTTAAGCACGAGTGAAAATATTAAAACAAATCCTTTCTTACGAGTGAAATAAATTTCTTATCCAACTACAAAACATTGAATTTCCTGTTTATTACATTTTCTTTGATTTTCCCTTTGCCTCTGTCTTTTCTTAACACAGTGTCATAGGCTTGATGTCATAGTTGAGCGGTTGAGACGGCTTTGACGTTGAAAACAATGTATCATGGATTTTAGTAATAAATTTGGGAAGAAATTGGCAGTTTTAGTCTCTATTAAGACAGTTTAGTTACTATCTCTATCTTCTGACAGGCCAGAAATTATTTTTACATGTACTAACTTTGATACCCTTTCACATTGTGACAGAATATCTCACTTTTATTCAATAGATAAATCACAGTACTTCACTGTTGAAAATGTAATAATTTTGTTTACATGATGATGAAATGCTGTCTGTCCATCATATGCTCTGCTTCCTTCATGGTAAGATGGTGTTTTTTGCATTTTACGCTTTAGGTCTTTTGTGATTTAAATGTGCATTGCATAATTTGCCAGATTAAGACATGAGTTCTGTAGCCTTCATTTTCTGGAGAATAGATTTGTTTAAAAGCTATTTCCCATTGTACATGCATTGTTTAAAACTTCGATCCCTTATTTAGACCAGGTCTTATCCCAGTGTTCATAATTAGAATAGATTTGGACCCATATGGAAAAATTTATATATCAACTTTGTGTAACAGAGGCTACTCTTTTTTTAAGATTTCCTAAATATTTTGAATATAAAATCTAACCTCTTCCTGGCTAAGGGACCATGAATGGAACAAATCTGCATCTCTGATGCTAACATATTAATTTCAGTCATTGCTGCACTGCACTTCTTCGAAATAGGGATTTTGATGGGGGGGGGGGGGGTTTCCAATATATTCCAAGTAATATTGAACCCTTATTTTGGCCTCATCAAAGTCCGAGAGCTATGATTTAAATAAATTTGATTTTGCACTACTTGAGAATACTTCCATAATTTTCGGTCGTGTTGTTCTTGAAAAAAAGAATGATTTTTTTTTCTACATATTCCTAGGTAAAATGCTCCCCTATTGTGTTCCAATTTTTCCTGTGGAGACTATAATTTGAACAAACTGCACTATCTGAGTATGCTTGCATATCAAAATTTTTGAAGATTTTTCAAGTGCAACAAATTGTTTTGTTTCCATGTAAAAGTATGATCCCAAATTGTGATCCATCCCCTCCCTGAGATCATGATTTGAATACATTGAGTCTACAATATGTTAGGCAGACATGTTATAATCGTTAGAAGTAATTAAAATCGACTGTAATTGAATAACTTTTTAATGCTTAAAGTAGTGAAATAGTCTTCTTTTTACATTAAGTATGGATTTTCTTCTAAAAATCATTTGTTTCATAAGAAATTGTTTCCAGTTAATATCCTTATATTTTCTGTAATGCATTGCTCAACTATTTTCACCCTTCCAATAAGATGAATTGTCATTGAAAAAGGAAATACGTAGTTGGCAAATTCAAGTTTGTCAAAATAAAGAAAATTATTTTTGTCTCTAGTTTAAGTCGCTTCTTTAATTTTTTTTTTTTTTTTTTTTTTTTTTTTTTTTGACTTAAACGGAAGCTGAAGGGTCAGTGAAGGAAAATTGCATATAATTTTCAGAAATACAAAAACCACATCTAATTCCCTAACACGTGAAACATTTCAACAACTTATGATACTTAAATACATTTCATTTGTTTAACTTGTTTTTCAATGCATATGATGTATATATGTTCTTACTTATTTTGTATCACATTGTCGTATATATGAATCTCTATATGTATTAATTGATCCACTGATTATTGTGATCCTTTGTATGATTTTATTTTTAATTGTGACCCATACATGTAAAAATGTTTGCTTCATTTAACATCACTATATAGTAAATTCCCATTTGTAAAGAAGCATAGACGTTAAAATATAGTCAAGCATAAATAGACATTAAGCATCATTAAAGGAATTCATTTCTCCCATTTGAAAACTTGTATGTCTCATTAATTTTCTATATCTTTACATTAGAGGCTTGATTCATAACTTCAACTATATTTCAATGAAGAAGACGAAGTGTTTATACATTTACATAGTCATTTATATGAAGTTTTTCAACTTACACGTCGAAAAAAAATTTTTTGAATGAAACTGAGCAATGCTTTGTAGTTACATTACATTGACAAATACATGTATAGGCAAAATATAAGAAATAATACATATTTATTTCTTAATCATATTCCTAGATCATATTGCACACGCAATGCATTTTTGTCAAACACCAAAAAAGACTATTTCCAGTGCAGAATTTTCAATCTATATCTTTTTTAAAAGTCGAGGAATATTGAACAACGTTCTTAAATGGCCTATAATTAAATTAATTTATTTGTTCGGTTTTTGGTATCAACTTCCCTATTTTGCATCGAAAAATGATTTTTGTGTGTAAGAGAGAGAGAGAGAGCCTGTACAGTGCATAGTAGACGGGTTTTCTCTGCTTTTTATTTTTTCTCCAACTTTTTTTTCAAAAATTTCTCAATCATAAATCTCATTGACAAAAATAGGCAAAATAAAGGAAATAACACTAATATTTCTTACCCAGTCATTTTCTAAGATCATAATGAACACACACAGTATTTTTTCTTATAGTTGTTTATTACTGATCCTTCCATAGTTAAACTCAATTTTAAAAAAAACGTATTGGACATACATATAGTTTCTAAATATAACTCTTTTCGAACATCAACAATTTAAGTTGTAACCAGAATGTGCTTGTTAAAATTTATTACTGGTCTCGAATATCTTGAGCCTCCAAATGATATATTATCCTGAATGAAACAAATTTTGCACAAATAATTACTTGAAATATGAAGATAACGAATAGAAAAAGTCAAAAGTCCAGGAAGAATACAAATTTGGAGCAGAGCAAACACGGACTTGTAAAAACATCAGACGTGAGATCAGGTGCCATGGAGGAGTTAGCATCCCCTATGTCGACCGGTCAAACTCGCAAAAATGCTTTTTCTTGTCATGATCGGGCAAACGGAAAAATCCGTAGACAATTCAATGTGAAAATTATTGCCTAACATTTTTTTTTATAAAAAACGCCAGTCAACCATCGACTTAACGATAGATTGTATTGGCCAACAAGGTCATTGTATCGACCAGAATATTTGCGAAATATTGACTTTAAATTAATTTGGTATTACGAAATTTGATAAAATTCACAATAATATCTCTTGCATTAAATTTATTCTTAAGAATTTGACAATGATGATCCATATTTTCAAAACGTATATCAACCTTAATGTAAAGAAAAGGTACATAAAATAGATTCAGATTTATTTAGATCAGTTTGCAAATAATTATGCCATGGATGTCCACAAAATATAGACTACAAATCTGGACAGATTTTTTTTTATACCTATAAAGTGTAAAAAGGTTCTCTTTCTCTAGATTTTATGAAGGCTATTTAATGATTTTATATATCCTATCCAAGATGTTTACATTTAAATTTGCCTTAAAAATCACACTCCAAACAGCTAACTTGTCAACAAAATCCTGACCTTATTTCGAAGACCAACATGCAGATATAATCACAAAGAAGACAAAAAAAGAGTCATAACTTACATTTCTCCAACTTTAAATTATCAAAATTCAAATCCAATAAAAGATATTAAAAAAGAATGTGATTTTATGTGAAAATGAATCGTGTTTATATCTAATTCTAACATATTATACAATTTGATTTAATGTTTACAAAATATTGTCATCAACATCTTACTACTTCCTGCTCGGTGACAATCAAATATCGGGACGCTTGGTGAGACACTATAATCCAAGATTTTGACACTGGGTTAAAAATATAAGGTTCCTTTTGAGATCGATCGTTCTTCGTAATCTTCTTCGTTAGCTTCGTTATCTTCTTCGTTAGCTTCACCTATTTTTCATACTACAAGTGGTTGTCCAACTCATACTCATGTTTCTCTTCTAAGGATGAATTTTTTTCAAATTTATATGTCAGTTTTAAATATTTTTAATATCTTTAACAACCAAATTGAGCTCGATTTACTATACCTTTACTAATTCCAAAACCTCATTAAAATCGTTACAAACAAATATACGTAGTGGAATCTGATACATGTTCTACCAAGCCTCTTTCTTTACTCCTCACGAAAATGAATGAGAAAATTCTGGAGTACTGCACAACATATTTGAGAAGATATGTTAATCAGATGTGGATTATTAAATAAAAAAAATTACCATAATCAATAGCATTAAAAAGTGTGCCTTTTAAACACTTTATTAAACAATTATTATTTATTTGTTAAACAATTTCCCACGATAAATTAAAGATTAGGCTTTTTGACATCATATGCAACTGTTTGTTTAATAAAAATGGACCAAGTAAATTTACATATCTTGTCATTGGTCATCTGCAAGCTTATTTTGTTAAAAAAACATTTTATTTCTACATACAAGCACCCCCAGGTTGATATTTGAAGGATAATTGAGTATCCGTATAATCTTTGGGACCAGGTCTTCCACAATCTGTTAGAATTCTCTGTCCCGTTGTTAGCTGACCTGATTTTATATTCTTATGAAGCAGAATTTATTCAAAACTTCTACAAGAAAAGAAGAAGTTATCTTGCTGTGGCCTTCAATTCGACATTTAAATATATCGACGACGTTTTATACATAAACAATTTCATTTTCATTCCTACGTTGATTCAGTATAGCCCACTGAACCCGAAATAAAAGAGACCATCGAGTCTGACAAATCTATTTCATATTTGAATGTTTTACTAAAAAAGGACACCGATGGCAAACTAACAATTAAAACTTTACGATAAACGTGATGATTCCAACTTTTCTATCGTCAGGTCCCCTAATTTATGTAGAAATAAACCACTATCACTTGAAATGTGGTTTGTGTTTCCAAGATGATTCGAAACGCAAGAGAATGTTCTACGAACGTTCAATTTCTGTAAGGAGAAAGGCTACTGACAAATAAGTTAATGATACAAAAATATCAACAATTTTGTTTGAAGGCAACATTTTGTAATTTCTATGGTTTATACAATGACCTTGCTTCAAATACAATCTTTCTTTAGCTCGAATGTTGACTATCGTCTTTCATACAAATTGCAGGCCATTATTTTCACGCTGAATTATCTAAGGATTACCCGATCATGACACGGGGCACACGGCAGGTGTGACCGGTTGACCAATGATGCCCACCCCTCCATGGTACTTGATCTGGTCCGTTTTCAGAGGTCCGTGTTTCCTCTTCTCACAATTTGCATTGTTTTACTTGATTTTTGACCATGATAACTTCGTAATCTTCACATTTCATGTACATGTATTGAATTTCTAGCCTAGTAGTTTTATACAAATGATATAATACATGTATGACATTTTATCTACAGCCGATTACTTTTCAGTAACTTCCTGGAGTTATACAGAATCCGAATTTTGTGCATGACATAAAATGAAAAGAAAGTTTCTAATATAAAAAAATAGGTATTTCTTTTTAATTTCTCTGAAATATGGTGTTATTTTGTTTGGTTGTCGTGTTTATTAGAATTGTTTCAGTAATTTGTTTTCGCAGACAGATACATTACGTTAAATATTCATGACCAGGGCTGTAGAAAGTCGATATTCCTGACACCGACTGCAGAAATTTGGCTCCTCTACTCCAGCCTATCAATAGAAATCCTCCATTAAAATGAAGCTCTATTTTTTTTTCTTTCAAATGAAGTAAAATTAGAATGACAAACTGAAGAGCACCATTTGCTGTTGAAAGACTTTTTGAAAGACAAATTAGTTAAGATAATTTAAAACTTAGAATTGTCTGTTCGTTGTACTAATTATAAATATACAACTGGTTTTATCTCTACCTATACCTATTGCTACGTACTTTATATTCAACATACTTGAACCTCTTATTGATCAGGTGAATGAAATATTTTGTAAACAAAATTAGTAAGAAAACAATTATATAGCAATTGGTACATAACATTCAAAAGTCGACCCTACGATAGACTTTATTTACAAACATTTACAAGAGTTTTATAGTAACCATAAAAATTTATGGAATGCTGTAAACGACATTGTAGAAACCCCTGTATTATTCTTCGAATACTGTAAATGAAGTTCTATCAAATTAAGGCATACAAAATCAAGCCTGTGAATTCTTATCTAGATGTATTTAAGTTTAAATTGTAATGTAAATACAAGACCTCTTCAATTGTGATCAGCTTTAAAACTATTTCAGAGGAAAAAAAGAACTCCTAAACAAAGATATTTTGATATTAGATATACCTCCCAGATTAAGATCAGCAATGGTAACTTTCCAAATATTTTTGGCTTACATAATTACACGAGGTTATTGCTTTTATTCAAACAAAGAGCGAGCAATCTCATGTAGATATGCTCTGAAAAATATTTAGTATATTCTATATTTTACTAAAGTTTCACAAAAAAATATGTCTTAGTTTATGGCTGCTTTAAATCCACTACTCACGAAAAGCCAAATTTATGTATCAATGTATATTTTTGCCTGTCATTACAAAATTGTAACAAACTGTAAAACCATAATTCAAATAAGCACATTAAGAATATCTAAAAATGAAAATTCCAACCGAATTTCGCAATCCACAGTCTATAGCAATTCCATCAGCAACATCACATAATCAAGAATTCTATACCAAACACTTTCAAACTTCCTTCACTGGAGTTTCCAGAACATATCAATGGCTTTCGGGAAGTAAATTTCAAAAATATCCAGAAATCAGAGAATAGAAGCACAAAACAAAAAGGGGGAAACGAATGAAGACGATTTGATCTTGTTTACCGAACAAATGGCGAAAAAGTAGAAGCCTTTATTATATAGTTAGAGACATTGTGGAAAGGACTTAATAATTCAAAAAGGGCAGATGCGTTCTCTCCTCTCACGGATGCAGGGACATGAATTCTTGATGTGATCTGTCGTTCTCGTTTTAGAATACCATTATCTGCCATCCCGACGTGCTAATGAATGTTTAAATAATGTATATAACCCTTCATCAACACATCATATTTCTACTGACTTCACTAAGACCAACTCATTGCCGCTTTTAAAATATTTTTTACCTCTAAATTATCTTTTATGACTAATTAAAGACACGAGTAGTACTTAATTGTTATATTTTACTTAAATGACAAACTTTCAAAACCTTAGCTAGGTTTAAAAGAGTGAAAGTCCAACCCCGCTGTTTACATAATTTCCCGTTGGAATTCCAGCGAATTCCTCCCTGACACATACTATTTATACATTGTTATACCAAGTACATGCCATTGATGAAAGGGTCTTTCTTATTCATGCTTTGGTTTTTTTTCTTTTATGTAATAAGATCTATAAAAAACAATGTTTAAAAAGTTTTGATTGTTTTTTCCCATTTTTTACGAAGTGGCATCGAGCTCACTATTTCCACCATTATCGGATAGTATTGCAAACATTGAATCTGTCACTTCGCTTGTCATATTAGAAAACAAATCATTCAATTAGCTATTTCACTATGGAAATAGGATAAATTTTATCAGATTATTTTGATATTTTCTCGGAGATGTAGAAACATGGTTTGCAATAAAATCCGTTCGAGTTCCCGTCAGACATAGAAAACGTTCTCTTTTTAACAACTTCTGCAGTTTTAACACTTCGTCATCCGGCACAAGTTTTTTACAAATCTAATTAGGGAAGATGAGGGGTTCTTCTGTGTATTATATATGTTACATTATCGATGTCTCTCGAGAATTCAACAAAATGTCATGCCCTTTTCTGCTTCTGAGAACCAGCTGGGGGGCTTAAGACGTTTCAGGGGTTAGTCACTTAGGCCGTTATATTGTCCTATTGTTTTGGTAAATTCGCTTATTATATAATTCTGTCATGGAAACATTTGTGAAGGTTGTGTTGCTTGGTGCAAAATAAATTTGGTTTTCCAATTCCTGTAGATAAAAAAATCAGTCAAACAAAACTCCTATCTGTTTTACGTCACAATCAAATGACCTTAAAGTTTTTGCTCCCAGTTTATTTTTTCTTAACAATCCAACTGAGTAAACTCATTCTCATCCTTCTAATTACAAACTTAATAAGAAATTAGTGAATGCATGAAATGATTGGTACACAAAAAGTATATCGGGTGGCATTGTAATCTATTTTTTTATTGTCGGAAAAATTCTATTGCCATGTCGATTAAATCTGGGCATATGTTATTTTTCCACCTGCCAGCAGGGTTCCATTGATTTCTACACCTTCAGCGCTCTTTTCAAGCCATTTCACATCAATTACACGAGGATTCCTCTCGTTCGTCTGACACGGCGCCATTTTGTGATCGAGCTTGCGTCTTCTTGGCGTTTCTAAGTTTTCTGTAATTGAATTACTTTCGCAAGTAGTTGGAGTGTTTTCAAGAGACAAATGGATTTGAACCCAAATAGGTGTGATTGGAGTGAGGCAGGAAAGAACTAATTGTCCAATTTGTGCCCTGAAAGAAGTTAAAACTTTGTCGGAATGGTTTAGTTAATGTCCGTCCTTAAAATGTGCATAAAAACTTCCCCCTAGTCCTCAATTCTATAACTTTATAGATAAGGTTTTCATATAAAATTCTACAGTTTTATGGAATTAATGTTTTTTTTTTTTCTTAAATATCATATATAAATCAGAATTATGATGGTTTATTAACTTCTTAGTGTCTTTGTAACCACATTAAAACCTCTTCGTGCTAAGGTTTCAGGGCTCAAGAGAATTCTTGCGTCTTAATCTTCTATCCTTTCGAAAGCATCCTGATATTTCTTTAAGTGAGTGTATTTCCTATTCCTTGCTTTGATATAACCAAATAGAGCCTGTTTTAAACACAATGTCTTGGAGGAATTTGGCTCCTTGCCATGGCCAATCTATACATTACGAAGGTAAACCCGAACGGGCACTGATTGATTATAAATATTTGATGATGTGTTTCAGCACCCCGTGGATTACACGTCTTTTGGGACATTATATCCGGGTTTGTGATCTAACTTGGCATTATCCTGCAATAAAGCAAACAAAGACAAGGGACTTTAACAGTACATAGCGGTCATTGTCTTCTTTTGATGTTGTGTGATACACAGCAATACAGCAGGGGATACTGAAGGCTAGTCGGGATACCCCGACCTTTTCCTACATAACGGTCCTACATACACACAGCAACGGTCTTCCGTCGTTACTTTGACATCTTTTTTAAGATATTTTCCTCGTATTGCAAAACTAAAGATTCAATTTATTCAAACAATCAAAATAACCTATACATGTGAAGCTTTTCTTAATGTTAAGCAACTTTTTAAAGAAAATGATATGAAAAACTGACAATGGAAAGTTTAAGCAAATTAAATTTTGAAAATTTTTAGACCTTGATCTTTAAGTGTTTATGAATAGGAAGGGTTTTTTCAAAAAATTCATAATTGTTGGTATTCTTATTTTACCCACAGATCATTACACTTTTTCTTTCCAAACTTAAATTTCAGCTGTAGACGAAAGGTTCTAGATAAAATATATTAAACACAAAAAAATACCAATAACTCAAATAATCTTATCATCATAATTTTTAAGCAAAAAAGAAACCAACGATCCCGAATTTCTCCATCTATTTACGAAAAGGTTGATTGTTTGGATTTTTAAAAAATGAAATGTTACTGCAAAACATAAAGATAAATAAAAAGCTTCAATTTCTTTAACTATTAAGAACTATCTGCACTCTGTCTATCAATTATTGAAGTATAATATATGGACAATCAAGATTTTGTTTTCTGTTTTGATAATTTGGAAAATTACACATATTAGCATGACAGAACATTTTGAATTCAGCAATCATAATTCAAAACGATACAACAAAGGAAAAAACAACAACAAAAACATAAAGAAACAAAGCAGACAAGAGTACTGGAGAAGAAAATAGGGTAAGTATCCATCTCGCTGATTTATTTTGTGGAATAGTGAGTTCTTTTGAACAGTTTTGTCAATGATGTTTACAAGCCTTTACACCTTCGTTTTGTAGACAAGAGTTTTGTCATTGTAATGTTTAAAAGCCTTGATACCTTTAATTTGTAGGCAACAGTTTTTTAGCCTTGACACCTTCATTCTGTGGACAAAAGCTTTGTATTGTTTTATAGCCTTGATACCTTCATTTTTTAGACAACAGATTTTTCATTGTAATGTTTTATAGCCTTGATACCTTCATCTTGTAGAAACAGTTGTATCATAGTTATGTTTAAAAACCTTGATACCTTCATTTTGTAGATAGTATGCTCTTCTTAACTGTTTTGTCAATGTTATGTTTACCTTCATTCTGTAGACACTCTTCTTTTGAAAAATGTTGTCAATGTAATGTTTACAAGGATAAGTGAAGATAACAAACAACAATCAAGCTCAGAAATCCACTGAATGAAAAAGGTGCAGATAACTAACGAC
Source organism: Saccostrea echinata (assembly GCF_033153115.1). Taxonomy (NCBI): domain Eukaryota; kingdom Metazoa; phylum Mollusca; class Bivalvia; order Ostreida; family Ostreidae; genus Saccostrea; species Saccostrea echinata. The sequence continues at coordinate 5,260,022 of NW_026889806.1, read as the reverse complement.
AAACAAGCTCAGAAATCCACTGAATGAAAAAGGTGCAGATAACAAACGACAATCAAGCTCAGAAATCCACTGAATGAAAAAGATGAAGATAACAAACAACAATCAAGTTCAGACATCCACTGAATGAAAAAGGTGTAGATAACAACAACAATCAAGCTCAGAAATCCACTGAATGAAAAAGATGAAGATAACAAACAACAATCAAGCTCAGAAATCCACTGAATGAAAAAGGTGCAGATAACAAACAACAATCAAGCTCAGAAATCCACTGAATGAAAAAGATGAAGATAACAAACAACAATCAAGCTCAGAAATCCACTGAATGAAAAAGGTGAAGAAAACAAACAACAATCAAGCTCAGACATCCACTGAATGAAAAAGATGAAGATAACAAACAACAATCAAGCTCAGAAATCCACTGAATGAAAAAGGTGAAGATAACGGAACAACAATCAAGCTCAGAAATCCACTGAATGAAAAAGGTGGAGATAACAAACAGTTATCGATCTCAAAAAAAAATCTGTGAAGAATACAAATATGTGAAGAGGGCGTAAAACACTTGGAAATTCCAGAGGTGGGATCAGGTGCCTAGAAGGAGTAAGCATCCCCTGTTGACCGGTCACACCTGCCGTGAGCCCTATGTTTTGATCAAGTAGACGAAACATTCCGTAGCCATATTTAGCATAAAAATTAGATATGAAGATAACGAACAGTAACAGGACAAATTTATAGCAAACACGAACTTCTAAAATCATCAGAGGCGGGATCGGGTGCCATGAAGGAGTAAGCATTCCCTGTCGACCGGTAACACCCGCCGTGTGCTCCTTTCATGATCAGGCAAACGGCAAAATCTGTAGACAATTCAGTGTGAAAATAGAGGCCTAATACTTTGTATGAAAAAGTAAACATAAGACTTAACATTAGATTGTATCTGCTAACAAAGTCATTGTATCGACCGTAGAATTTGCAAAATGTTGACATTAAACGAGATCGTTGATTTTCTTTGTATCGTCAACATATTTTTCAATAGCTTGTCTCGTTTTAGAAATTGTTCGTACGTAGAACATAGTTTTTTTGCGGATCAATCAAATGATAGACATATACTCTTTATGCAGGTGATAATGGTATAATGCTACATAAATAAGCGAAGCTTTAAAACCTTTATTTTGAAGAAAACTTCATATTGAAGAAAGTTTGCTCTTTTGAACAGTTTTGTCAATGTACTGTTTACAAGATTTGATACCTTTACTTTGTAGAAAGTATGTTCGTTTGAGCAATTTATTTTGTCAATGTAATGTTTACAAACCTTGGTACCTTCACTTAATTTTTGTAGAGAGTAAGCTCTTCTGAACTTTTTTATCAATTATATGTTTATAGGTTTTGATACTATATTTTAAGTTTTGTCAGTGTTGTGTCTACACGCTTTGATACCTTTATTTTTATTTTTTTTTTTAGACATTGTACGCTTCTAAATAGTATATCATTTTTTATGTCGACAAATTATGTATCTTTATTCTTAAGACAACATGCTCTTCTGAACTCTTTCATCAATTTTATGTTTACAAATTTTGATACTTGTTCTTTGAACAGAGTTTTGTCGATATTTTCACAGGTATTGATTCCAGTGTGCTCTTTTTGAATAGCTATGCCAATGTTTTGTTTATTTTGATTCCCCTGCTGACATTACTTAAACAAGTCTTTTTACACATGAAATCTTTGTTTTCTTTCATTAGCAAATCATTTCAATAGAGTAATTATATTTTTAAAAATCAGCACTAGGGACTTATTTTCTCTCAAGTATTCAAAACAAACAATGTGTTTCTCAATTGTGTATAAAAACAAACTTTTAGAGAGAAATAATAACAAATGATCAGCAAATAATAAAAAGTAATTTTCAACACTTATAAACTTCTACATTGTGATAATTGACTCAAGTTTGGTTAATAAAACGTTCATGAGCTGATTTTGAACTTTCTTTTAATAAGTCTCAATTAGAATATTAATAAGTTCATACCTTCTTTCTGTGTATTGTTACCGGAGTAAAGGTAAGTGGAACCAAATATTTCAAAAACATATCTATTAAACTGTTCGTTCCAAAACAAAACACAGGAAGCACTGAAAATTACAATCCCCAAGATTAACTCGAAATCAGTTAAAATTCAAAGAAAAGCAAACATTTCATTCATTTATTTTAAACAAGTATATATTTCTGCACATAAAATTATTTTGTGGGAATCTTCATCTTTAGAGCAACTTAAAGTTTACATTTTTTATCACTGCAAAACAAATTAGTCTAGGGGAAAACAAGATGCCGGATAGTCAATTTGACAATACAAGTATCCGTGTCGTTTCAAAATTGAAGAAATGAGGGCCTTTAGATATCTATATATAATCATTTTTTTTTAATTTCAATTCGGCAGAGTAGATGACTATAAACAGAGGGAAATCTACGCTGTTTACCATAGTTCTTTATAAGAGTAATGTATTGTACTGAGTGAGGACATTGTGGTGTTGTACAATTGCCAGTGATAATATGATATGTCGTCAACATTGACAGGTTTTGTCGCCAACATCTAAAAGTGCCAGGATTCCCTCTAAGTCTGAGAAATTATCTGCTGTCTACATCGGCATTTATTGCCGAGGACAAAGGATGACGTTGCAATGTTATGAGACAAAATGACGTTTATAAATGACTGCGTCCTGAGGAAAATGCTATGGTATATATAAATTGAAGTAGCATAAATTGCAAAAGCTAAAATTATTATAATCTGAAAACAATAAATGCAGTATATATTTCTGACCTGACCTTTGTCCTTTTGACCTTAAAATAAATATGGTTTTAAGGCCATGGGAGTTTTGATATAAAATTTCATTGGAAAATCTCAAAGGCTTTTTAAAATATAGTTTGGGAAAAAAAAAAGATATACAGAAAGAAGGTGTGAACTTATTACCTTGACATCAATATCGATAGGGGTCTTCTTTACGTCACAGGGAGTTGTGATTTTTATTGAAGAAAGCTCAGAGGAAATTAAAGTTATCATCTGGAAAATGTTATTTGTAAGGTATGAATTTTTTACCTTCACCCTTGGCCTTTTGACCTCAAAATCAATAGCGGTCTTTTTTGGCCATAAGGAACTGTGATATAAAATTTCATTGCAAAAGCTCAAAGACTTTTAAAGATATCGCCAGGAAACGAAAGTGTTACACACAAGGAGAATGTATGAATTTATGACCTTGACCTCTGACCTTTTGACCTCAAAATCGATAGGGGTCTTCTTTTTTGCCATATGAAGTTGTGATATTAATTTTATTTAAAAAAGCTCAAAGAAAACTAAGCTAATCATCTGGAAAAATGTTATTTCTTATGTATGAATTTTTACCTTGACCTTTGATATTTTGACCTCAAAATCAATAGGGTTTGCAGGTCATAAGTAATTGTGGTATAAAATTTCATTGCAAGAGCTCAAAAGCTTCTTGAGATTTCATCTGGAAAAGAAAGTGTTACACACAGACAGACAGACAGACAGACCCAAATTAATATCGCTCACTTTTGGTCAATATGCTCTATTTACCACTCACTTGTGGTCAGTATGCTCTTTTTACCGCTCACTTGTGGTCAGTATGCTCCTTTTATCGCACACTTGTGGTCAGTATGCTCTTTTAACCGCTCACTTGTGGTCAGTATGCTCTTTTTACCGCTCACTTCTGGTGCAGAATGCTCTTTTTACCGCTCACTTGTGGTCAGTGTGCTCTTTTTACCGCTCACCTGTGGTCAGTATGCTCTATTTACCGCTCACTTGTGGTCAGTATGCTCTTTTTACCATTGTCTTGTGAATACTGAGCACTTTTCACACTCTTTTGTGGTCATTTTGTTCTTTTCGCCCCTTTTGTGCAGAATGTGCTCTTTCCCCACTGTAGTTGGTCATTATGTTCTTTTCATCACTCTCTTGTCGACAGTGTGCTCTCTTTGCCACTCTCTTGTTGAAAGTGTGCTCTTTTTAAACTTGTTTGTGGTCATTGTACTTTTTTCACCACTTGTTTGTGGTCTTTTGCCACTATTTTGTGATCAGTATGTTCTTTTCATCACTATCATGTGAACATTGTGCTCCTTTTACAGCAATGTGTGCTCGATCTTTTTACAACAATGTGTTCTCTTTTTACAGCAATGTATGCTCGTTTTACAGCAATGTGTGTTCGATCCTTTTACAGCAATATATGCTCCTTTTACAGCAATGTGTGCTCTTTTTACAGCAATATATGCTCCTTTTACAGCAATGTTTGCTCTTTTTACCAGTATTACCAGTGTCATCCAATGAGAGTAAAGTTAATTTTTCTTTATAGGAAAAATATGATTATTATATTTATTCAACAATCAAGGGCCCCCATGGGGTATGTACAATTAAAACAATATAATCAAGATTAAAAACATTAATGGTTGCATTAGGTCAACTACTGCCCACATCTTCAGTTGCACTTATATCACATGTAAGACCTTTGTATTTCTAAGTGGTCTGTTCTGAAATGTAAACTTTTTTAGAAACATTTGCTCCAATATACGTGTTTCTGTGCAGCAGCAAAGACTTTGTTTTATGTTGAATTTGTTGTTTAAAAATGTAGCAGTTATATTACAAAGATTTACGGGTTCACTATCATTAAATACTTTGAATCTCGTTATAATATGATGAAAGAGAGCACTGTCACCAAAGGCAGCGCTCCCAAAGGAGAGAATTGCCTCGGATCAAATGCGTCAGTAAAAGGTATTGTAAAGATACAGTGTGTTTGTCAACTGTCGGGTAAAATATTGCTGGATTACAGCGATCACAATAGAGAAATCGAATTGCCTTGTCGTCACGTGGACCCTAGGGACACAATATCGAGATCCGCCTTCCGGAGGATAGAATTTTTTTCAGAGAACATTCCTGTGTTATCAGCACAGTTTTATACTTAAATGTTAAACTTGCATGGATAAAGACTTATTTTAAACATGTTCATTGTTCTCATATCCAGGAAATGGAATGGATGAAATAGTCAGCAAAACGGTTGTTTGTGTAAATTTTATATCGATATCCATGTTCAAACTATTTAAAAGATTTCATTTTACCCCAACTAATATGTTAAAATGTGTATTACCGAAGAATAGTTACAATATTAAAATGTCAGTAAAGTCAGGATTCAAGTTGAAGTTAAAATGTGCATCTTTATTAATAAAATTCTTAAATTCCAGGTTTCTGTTTGACTCTACAATCGAGACCACCGCTAACATCTTGTTAAACTGTAGGCAACTCTTCCGGAAAATATCTTTGTTTGTCAAAAAAAAAACCGTATGGCGATAGTACTTTCTTTGCAATGTGCTTGATATTTGGTATCAAAATCTAAATATACTGTTATTTGTCCCTCGCCCCGAGAATGATGCAATATGTGTCATCGAGATGCTGTAAACAACTAGTTTACTGTAGTAATGGAAGTATCCTTTATTATGTACATCACATTTTTTATAAATATTGCATAATTGTTTGATAACTATGTTTAGTATGTTTTGCTTTGTCTTACTTGTGTTTACATATACAAGACTTGTTTGATCATTTATTTTACTAAATAAATGACCTCTTCTATTCCTCTACTGAATGTTATGTCTTATTTATAAGGAGGTTATGTTTAATCAGGTGCCCATAAAATATCCACGGTTACACAGTGTAGTATAATTATTCTGACTGTACCGAATCTATATGCTTGCTCAGTGATGAAAGTAATGTGCTGCACATTTTGTTTTTGGGTGCGTTCCATATGAGTAATTCAAGTATCGCTGATATGTTACAGACCGGATACGCTCCAGTGAACTTACCCGATTGAAACCTGGCACGCGACCGCCCCGCACCCGGCGCGCGAACAAATGAGATATTGGACAATCCGCCATATGTCTGTTGTTATCTGATAAACACGAAATGAGCACTTTACAAAGCCTATCATCTTATAGTTGACACACACTACCCACTTAACAAGATCGCCAGGACTCAATCGATTTGCTAAGTTTTTGCGGTTCAGCGATAATAGGTTCCTTATCGCCATCTTTTGATGTATTCATGAATGTCTTTCTAAAGGAAATTCCGTTATCTGACTGACAACAATTCAAATTTTTTCTTCTTTTCTAATTCATTTGTTAATTTTTATAACTGTGTTAATGACAATTGAAAGTATTCATAGAAATTGTTGAAATCTATTAGCATTAAAAGCACACAAAAATGTTTCCTTTAAGTTTCAAATTGTTCCTCGGTTGTTGGTCGACATTTATATTTGCTTGTGTAGAATATCATTCAAAATCTCTACATGGTTTAGAAACAATTAACACTATTGGAACCCATCCATCCCCTGAAAACACACACACACACAAAATAATAAAGAATCAAAATCAAAAAAAAAATTCTTGATTTTGTTTTCGTGCACATATTTGATTCCACCTTTAACTATCAAAACTGACATCAGAATGAAATTTAAACATTTATATCATTATGATATGAAACAAAGATACATCAATTTTTTAAAATTTTAAATAGATATTTTTTAAGTAATCCTTAATTTTGTAAGAAATGGAATATGATGAATATTCAAGTTTCTCATTCATCAATTCAAGATATGTCGCTTCAACAAATTTAAATTTGCTTTCTGAACAGTAACATTACGCATCTAAGGCTCCAGAGAAATAAGAAAAAGTTTAATTTTATAAAGTGTTATCGCCTTTAGTGGATAATTCTTTCATAAATCAATTCGTCCTGGGGTATCGCTGCCAGAACAATCCCGGATTTATTTTCGTCAGTATAATAACATACAGGGACTGCGGTTATAAGGATTTCTTCTTGTCTATTCCCTGTCTTGTAAACCTCAGCATGTTAATTGTCTCATCACAGAGACAGCGATTCAAGGATGACCAATATCATCTTCTATTTGGAGATTAATATTATTTGAATATATATATATATATATATATATATATATATATATATATATATATATATATAAAATTATGAATTGTTTTGTTTATGGTATTATAATCTTGTTAGAAAAATGTTTAAATGCTGAAAACAATAATGACTAACACAAATGAACATCAACAGTTTTAAGTGTTTACAGTTTATCTCTTATGAATGCTTTCAATGGTCTCTGGTTAAATTGCTGAAATGGAAGATCATATTTCTATAATAAGTAAAATGTATAAAAATGTTATGGTAAGCGCAAGTCAATCTCTTTTTTCTCTACCAAAAATTTTAAGCGGTTAAGCAATTCAGCACGATATGTTATATGAAAAGGTGATTTGTGATTTCAGTATTTGTGCTTATTTAAAACAAACGAACAAACAAACAAAAAGAAATCGATTTTTTCTTATCCGCCGCCATATTGCAGGCGGTGTATGTTCCAATTCGATTTACATAGATGAACAAAACCATTGGGTTTCTTTTTTTAATTCCTCCATCAAATCAATAACATTGGAAATTATATAAACAGGTGTTTGCGATGACTCCAGAAGTGCACCCATTCATATATATTTTCCCATCATAACAGCTTTAAAATGTGTGACATACAGCAGGTCTACAAAAGATTTATAGTGTTCATTCTAGAAAAAAAAAAAGAAAAAGAAAAGTCGGTCCAAGAAGCAGAATAAAAATGAATAATCTCTATCATTTTTTTTCCAGCTGAAACCTGTTGACGGGAAAGTTTATTTATTTATTTATCTATCTATCTATTGACATCCGTCCAGTAAAGTAAATTTTATAAAAATTTGAAAAGGGCATCATGTTTTGCATGATGTACGTAATTTAAATTGTAACAGTTAAAAAAAGAATGTGTTATTATAACTTTCTTATCTGCTGTACAGATCCTCGGTTAATTCAGCAACTAAAAAGGAATAAAATCCTGTTATAGAGTGATCAGCTCTTATCCATGTCTAATACCAAAAGGAGAGATATTAAAGCATTTATAGGGAAACGGGATCTGCCATATTCTTACAGCAGGGTTTAAGAGCAAAGACTAGAATATAACAACCTAATCTTTTATACAACCGATGCTTTTGATCAAAACAAGGGCTTTCTGTGGGTGTGACCTGTCGACAGGGGACGCTCACTCCTCAGCACCGTGTCCAGGGTGTCCTTTTTTTTTTTTTTTTTTTTTTTTTGCCTTTGCTTATTGGATTTGTCAGTCTGTTTCAACTTTTCATACTTGAAATAGATTAAGTAACAAGGGAAGAAAAGTCATCTATGTATGCAGTGATGTATTATAGCTATATTTTTAATCGCATTTTAGTCATTACAATCGATACTTGTATGTTATTGATTTCATGATAGCATTAAACTACCGGGAAAAACAAATTTACTTCATCTTAAAAAAAAAGAAAGAAAAATAAAAGTCAGTCATCGTCATTAATTATTAGATATATTTTGAACGGCTAAAGTTAATTATTCTTTTCTTCCTTGTAGCGGTCTATGAAGAAACGATAATTTGTTATATCTATTTTAATTTGCATAAGGCAACCTTATAATACTAGATACTAATGTAGAGATAGATAAGATTTAGCGAAATGTTGACGAAGTATTACATGTAGTTTTAAACGTCTTGTATCTGTATATTAACTTATTATAAAATGAATTTTATTTCAAAATAATGTACAAAAATGCCATTTACAAATGAGAGTAAAAATACAATATATTTTAACAATTTTAAAAAATATCCGATAATCTTTTTAATAATTAGACCTTCTTAAAATTATATAATGTGTAAGAAAGCTATAATTTTCGTACGATGTATCTGTTATTTCTTTACGTCACTATATGAGGACACGCCCACCCACTGAGAAGGAATGGAAATCGATGGCTCTGAGACTATGAATTGATTCTGAACTTGGCCCTGTTGACATTTGTGTAATTGTTTATTTACACTCTCATCTTTGGTGTGAATGGTATAAATACAACACAAACAAAACAATCAAACGTCTTTGTCTGACAAATCTGATTTGTTCAATCCCCTGTTTCCAAAAGTTTACAATTTTTTTTAAGGGCACGTTCAAACGAATGTTTCAGGGGGGGGGGGGGGGGGTTTTGGAGACCTTTTGTGGAAAGTCGGTACAAATATTGACATTTCTGATCCTCGTTTGATCCTCGTATTTCCTTTTTTGAAATTAACATAAAATGATTTTTTAAAAAATTCCGTGGATCGCATAGTCATCTTTTTTGGGCAAAAATTACATTCATTATTTAAAAATTCCAGTATCTGCATATGTAACATTGTCTGTGATTTGTTGTTTGAACATATTTTATTGATACAGGGTCTTAAAACTTAGTTCTTTGTTAATTTTGAATTAACTGCTTAAAATCATTACAAAGTCCATAACACATTAAAAATTTCCACATGTTTTCACTTAATAAATTGACCTGGCCCCTTTGTTCAGAAACTTGATAGTTCTGCGTTCCATATAATGAATACAAAACATCACGTAGTTAATATCTGAATTTATCTCCATATATTCCATTCTGGCTTTTATTGTTGCTGTATTCTTCTTCAAATAATTTTTTTAATTAAACCAAAAAAATTATTCAAATGGAATTTTTCAAAAAGCAATTTTTATAATGATTTTAAAGATAATTTTACACTTTCTTTAATTTTTCCCTATATTTTTTTCTATTCAAAAGATATTACAAGTCAAAGAATAATATTCTCTTTATTAAAAAAGTCAAAGCAGATGTATATCAATGTATATTTCTTGTAAACAAATATATATGTTTTAAGAACGTGTTTCTAATCCTTTGCGTATATACATTATTTTAAATTAAACCGTTATCTATTCTTTTCAATTATTAAGAAGAAAAAAAAATTCTAAACTTGAAACAATAATTAATAAAAAGCAAAATTAATGTGTGTTATTTCAGTGTATACATTAATGTAATCAAGTTCTACTCTGATAAAAAGTTTAATTCTGGGAAGTTCAGACTAGAAGTTGTGTGTATGTAAGAAATTTAACTGAATAAGCCATGTGGAATACTACCCCGCTCTAAAGACCACAAGTAAACATTACTGCAGTTTTAATTGAAGAAAAAAAATTTTCGTTTCTCATTTTTATTTTACAAATGAAATACACAATCAGATAATGAAATTAGTTTTCATTTGTACACCAACAATTGTCATAACAAAAACAAACAAATAAGAATGAATTGAAGGAGATCAGTGTGATTGTAGACAGGTGCCCGCCCGGGGGTACGGCGTCTGTTGTGTCATGTTGTACTTCTGGACAATGAAACATACAACAATCCCCTAATGTCCCCGCTCTTAATGATATTGTTTCCATTTGTGTTAGCGAAATAGGGGATTCTAGTCACTTAATAACAGAATTAAACTCGCTTTATAGCTTGGAAAGTCGACTTTGACTTCTAATGCCGACATCAAAGACATTATACTAACGGCAATTTTACCTTCATCTCAATTTACTAACGGTTTAAAATTTCATTTCAAAAATCCAGTTCTTTTGAACATACGAGGTTTTCTTTCATCATATCAGAAAACGGTGTAATTTTCAGCAAATATCATATGATTTTTTATATAAAAAAAAATAATCATAATGATTGTATTTAAAATTATCCAAAACACTTTCTTTCAAATATAGGGTTAAGATTTAATTGAAAAACAAAAATTTAATGTTTCCATCCGCTTTCATTTCTCTATGAATAACCTATTCTTTCTAATGAACATAGTTAATCATCTCTTAAAACTTGTTCGATTCGCTATTTTTTTTTTTTAAGAAAAAGAAATCAATGTTTTAACGTTTCCGCCATTAGTAAAAAAAAAATTGATTTTTCTAAATTCTCTCGACAATAAATGAGACAGAATCAAAGGTAATAAATAAGAAGTAAATAAATATAACAAATTTAAAAAATAAATAACATTTCTAAAACATATCACACAATATTTACGATAATCATTAAAACGTAAAATAAATATTCAATTATTAAGTAGGTGTATTAATTTAAGTAATAAACAATACGTCGAAACATTTGTATAAAAATGTGACACTCTCAGCACACAGAGACAAAATACCTTATTTTCACTCCTAGTGTTGCTTGTTGTTCAGGCAACATATTACCAAGTAAAAATCAAATTTTATAGGTATTAAAATATTATAAAATTGACCAGCATACTCACACAATTCATATCAGTACCCGGAATAACCTTTTTTAAAGTTTCAGCACATTATACTGACCGTGACCAGAAGTGATCCCAGGAGGAGACCGGTGGACATTATCAGCAAAATATTAGTTGCAAAACTTAAACGCAACCAGTGCCCGTAGTTTTTTATGCGTATGAAGCGTCAATTTTGAAATTCATAGAATGTTTCAATGAGGGGCCACGGCCGAAAATTTCATACGCTTCTGCTTTTGCCTTTGATTACAAAACCAAACTCTGACAACGTTTTTCTTCAAGTCCAATTTCTCTGCAATTTGGGCGATTTTTTCCCCAGACGGTCTAGGCTGCACCGCAAAATACGCTTCCAGTGATCGTTTTTCCGGAGCTGCTATCGAGGTTCGTTTTCGCTTCCGCTCAGCTGCTAGACCACCAGCTTCCGCTTCCTTTCTTTCTCTCGCCTGTCGTTCGGCTTCTTCCAACCAAGCCTGAAGAATAGGTTTCAGTGCTATCATGTTATTATGACTAAGAGTTAGTGATTCAAATCTACAAATTGTGCTTTGACTTAGAGATCCAACGCCTGGAAGTTTAAGATTAGCCAATGCAGACCCTACGTCCGCTTGTGTGACCCCTAATTTGATACGGCGTTGTTTGAATCTTTCAGCAAATGCTTCCAATTCGCGCGGATCACATTCCGTGTCGTGTATAGCGTGGTGTACAGGGTGGTGTCCGGGAAATGTGTGGTGGCCTCCCATTGCGTTAAGATTGGTGCAGACGCTTGGCTGGAACATTTGGTGGTGGCTGTGTGGTATAGAATTGGCGATGCTGTAGTGGTTCTCCGGCATTCCACCAAGCGACATCCCATGGTTTGTTGTTAACTGTTCTAACATCGAGTCCCCGGGACCAAAGCCCGTGTGACAGTTCATTTGCATTTGATGTCGAGGTGGGGTGACATTATGTCCCCCTAAGTCGGCTGTGTGGCCGTAGAGTCCATCATGTTTCATTAAGTTTTGTGATGACTGTTTTGGAATGTCCACAGCCGCCAAAACCTCTGCTCGCGACAGAATGCCATCATCGAAAAAGTTACCCTGGAAAAAAAAATGCATCCGTAAGACATGTTGAAAGAAAAAAATTAAAAACATACCTTTAAAAAGGAAGATTTCTCTTTTCTCTGTTTTTATAACATCAGTCCCAAGCAAATGAAATGATTTTAAAGTAATGTCTTTATAAGTATCAATGGCTGCGATAAATAATTGATGGTGTTTAAGCAGGAACACATTGGTCCCAGCTTTTATTGATATCTCGTACTCAGGTAAATTAGTTCTCAATACAACAAGAATGTCAAGATAAAAACACAAGCTTCATAAAATATGAAACATGTCAAACGATAGGAGCCTCCATTAACGTGCGATTAATTCAAGAGGTCGGACTAACACGTACCGTAGATCCCGTCACACAGCGCATACGGTCGGGGGGTCTGTAGGGTGGGGAATACCTCCCTCCCGTGACATGACCGGGATTTAGGGAGGATAATCCCACTCCTTGCTTAGTGTTCATCATTGTTTGGCACTCCGTGGATTCTGGATAGGCCGACCAGCGGCCTGGCTGGATTTGTGCTACTCCAATATAACTTTTACGATCCTGAAGTCGACGGAGAGAGAGAGAGAGAGAGGGATATGTCTATGGCAGAGAAAATTGATATTACATTTTACTATTGAGCGCTTCATTCACGAGGCACCTGTTCTCTGTTGTTTTGAGTCACGTGGGTTTACTAATTCATCAACTAGAAGCGCATGCTCCCTTTAAAAGGCCACTATTATGGACAAATTATATTTTAAGCCAGAAATGATTCTTTTTCATTAACATAAAAGTTGCTGTAGCCAATAAAACTCCGCTCCGATACAAACTCTACGAATGCCAGGGGGCTGATCTTCGATTCGAACGACTTCATTTCCTCGGTATCTCAAAATCATAAAGCTTTTTTTTTTTCCTTTACTCGGCTAACTTTTCTAAGTTTTTGTCTTTAGGAATCCTTTTAACATTGTTTCTAGAAAATTAATGGTTTGTTTTAATTTTTTTTATCAAAGGTGGCGAGGAATCTTCAGAGGATTTTTCCAGCCTTTTAGACAGGGGATAATTTATTCTCATTAGCTGGACGACAGCTTTAGAATTGGGGATGGACCGTTATCTGATGGAGGAGGAAAAACACACCAGGGGAGTCGAGGTCTCTGAAGGCCAGGACAGGGTTTATATCCCCAGAAATTACAAAAGCGGAGTACGACATCGCTCGAGACCGTCTCTACTGAAATTGGAGAGATGGTCCCCGACATTTTCATTAAATGTCAACTCCCCTATTATTGCCTTTCTTTATTTGAAGCGTTGATGATATTACATTGCCGTTTTTATTGGGGTTTTTTTTTTCTGGAACCGTATTCTTTTCCTTGTTTGCCTTTTATTCTTCTCTCTTATAGCCCTAATTCTTAATTTTGATCGATGAAGAAAAATATTTAAAAATTGATTTCTGATCCTTTAAACTAAATAAGATTATTTCTTTCTTTTATTAAAAGCTTCCTTAACTGGAAAATCAATTTTCTTTATAAGTACATACGCTGTATAAACATTAAGTAAACTTTTGGAACACTCGCTACCCTGTTTTAAGTGCATATGTTTTATTTCAAAGCGATTCAAAGGAAATTTGTTTGTAGTAAAGATCGATTACATATTGCTGGTTGTAAGCAGGAAATGGTCAATGAACGCTATTTCAACAGATCAGTATAAATTTTTAATTTCTACCCCAGTTCTTGCAGACAAGCTCATAAAAAATGAAGCATTTCACATGTGTTTGTGTTGATGTGATTGGATTCTGATTTCCTTTCAGTCTCCCTCGTCCTTTGCTTAGAAATTTGTGTAAAAATTAAGAATTAAAAAAAATCAAGCAACATATACGATTAAATTGGAAATGTTAACACTTTCAAGAAATTTCAAGGGAAAATATGGAGTAAAGTATTATATAATCTTTTTTCCCCTAAAAATTGATTGTTTTTTTTTTAACAGAAATGTTGTTTGGGGAAAAGATGGTCGGCTTACGAAACACCTGCTCCCTCGTTGCTAAAAGTAATGTCAAGAAAAAAATCTAATTACCAAGTAAATAATGTCTTAAGATGACGTTAGACAATGTGGAAATTATTGATGTTATTTCTTGTAAACGAGGAGGAACTTCTCTTTTGAAATGGAATTGAAGTTTGTCCAAAGAGAAAGTGAACCATTTGTTTTGTGGCCAATCAACAGCCACAATGCTGCTGTTATCTGCTTAATTTGTTTTCTCATTTTCAATTTGAGTTCATCATCGGAAGTGAGAGGAAATTCTGAATTAGTCATCTAACGTCAGTCAAATTGTCAATTTCCTTCCGGTACAAAATCACGTGGTCTAGTTTACTCGTCAACTGCAAATCTAAACTTTGCTTGCACGTGTTCTGGGTTTGCAAACAAGGACGAATTTGATACGGTAGCAATTTATATGAACGTCTATTGTGTGTAATAATTAAGACCTCATCGTGCATGCACGTGCACATCACAACCGACACAAAAAAGTCGTGCGTGAGTTAATGAAGTCAAAAATCTAGCAATTGAACCTTTAATCGGAAGACAGAAACTACCTTAATGCTGCGATTTCAGCCAATTATGTCGATATTTCTGTTACGATTTCATGAAGAGGTGTGGTTACAACACGTATTTTAAAGCGAAGGAACATCAAGGTGATGAAACGAGCCAGTTTCACTAGTACACACAAGAGTAAATTTCATACATTTGTCAGAAACTTGTAATTGACATTAATACAAAATTTTAATGTTTTCCAACATATTTCAAGCACGTGAAGACATTGCACATATATTTCTTCAGAGAAGATTAAAATTTGCACATTAATTTTCATTTTGTTAGTCACTGAGAATTTTTCCTCTGCATTTCATCTATCTGTCGCGCTCAGGAAAACATAGTGCACTGCACGCATCTATCAAAGTGATATTAATTTGCGGGTAAAAGTTTGGAGAATTTGTACCTTGGGAATAGATTATAGAGCGATTGATGGAATTAATTCTCCTGAAGTGTGTACTTCATCCGCTAATGGTTTCGCTATCAGACACGGCACGCAGGATTTGACACACGTCGGGGTATGTTTAAGTCTCGTACCTCAAAAGTCTCGCGATACCTTTTATTGCTTGCAAAAGTTCCTTCATGTCTCAAAAAAAATTTTTTTTTTTATATCTTTTATGCATATAATATAACTTATAATCAAAACTTAATTATTAATTGAAATAATTATAATAATATACTTGTATGGAAATGCAATATTTCAATTCTCTCATTAAATTGTTTTTGTTAAGTTTTACAAGAGACAAAAATCATTATATATATATATATATATATATATATATATATATATATATATATATATATATATATATATATATATATATATATATATATATATATATATATATTAAACAGGTGACAGACACATAAAAACTGGATCATTATTTACATGTAACAGAAAAGCCTGCATGTGTGATCGCAAGAAGATTATGCTACAATGAATACAAACTATAAACTTCATCAGCTTATGCAGTTTTTCTTGAAGCTGGAGAAATATTAAAATATAAATATCTTCTTTTTACTTATGCTAACAGTTCAATCCTCAAATTAGATCGATTTTCTGATGAAATTTTATTCAAAAAGATATATTAGAATATAGAAACAACGTCCAAGACTCTTCTCAGGAAATGTGTTTTATTTATTTATCTTTATATAATTTCATTTTTTTTCTTATCACTAAGCATATATATATATATATATATATATATATATATATATATATATATATATATATATATATATATATATATATCTATATCCACTTGCCTTTTATTTAATATGCTCACTCTCATATTATTATCCATTTTAATGTTTTTATGTTTTAGTTATTACTTTGTACTCTGATGTGTCGTATGACACAGAGAATTTAAAGTTGATCAACTCCCAACCATCAGCAATATTATTAAGCAAAGCGAGACAACTCTTGATGACGACAGCGAGAACAAAGATCACGATAAAAAGATTTAGAGACGAATTCACATTTCCTGGTCTGTGGCTTGGGTTGAACGTGTCCTTCGATGTACAGCTGTCGGGGTTTACAGTGCTACAGAAAAATGGTGTTTGTTTTACGAAATCCTTCCTGTATGACATGTACGTATCATATTCTCCCAAACTTAATGTAATGAATACTCAATATCCGGATAAATTCATAGTCACGATACAAACAACGAGACTTGTGGTTTGGAAAAGGCAGATTCTTTTTCGATAAATTGAGCTAAATAAAACAGAGATAAAACTACTTTTTATAATAATCATTCGTCATAATTTTCTCTATTTTAGGGGGGTGACTGATTTAATAATAGATGGAATGAAACGGAAAATTGCGCACACCTTTTCCGCGCTTTGTTGAGAGGGGAATGAAATGGAAACTGGATCTGCAATACCTATTGAGAATATTACCACATTATGAACCTATTGAATTATACTCAACTTATTGCTGAAGTATGTGACTATTGGACACCACGATGAATTTTATTTTTATTAGGCGCTGCAACATTATTACTCAATATAAAGGTTTGTCTTATGTATTAAATACAATACGAATTTGTTTTCAAAAGTGGAGAAAATTGTTTCTTAGAGCTTCACATGAAAAGATTAAAAAAAAAAACAAAAAAAAACCACATGTAATAGATAATCACATTCAATCACATATCACACACACACACACGTATTGAGTATACAATTGGTGAAATGACCACACATAGAACATAAAACACGGGGACTTACTTTATTCCACACTACGGGATATTGCTCGTGGTCCCCTCCGAAGTCACGTGGGGGTCCCAGTGTGGTCAGTGTCTGAAATACAAGACAATTGATCATAAAATTTTACCCTTGTTCTTGAATGATTAATGTTGTCAATAATTAATTTTTTATAAGTGCACAGAATAACGATGTCCTTTTGTTTCCAATTGACAGATTCATAATTTTTTTTTTTTTTTTTTTTTTTTTTTTTGTGAAGTATTCCCCTCGTTTCCTCAGTTGATATACACTTGAAGAAAGTTTGAAAATGGACAGCCAGTCAAACTTTAATTGTCAAAAAAATATTATTTATAGAAGAAATTATATCAATAATTGACTTTGCGGTATATATAGGCAATGGCAAAGGGAAAAAAAGGAATTTATATATATATATATATATATATATATATATATATATATATATATATATATATATATATTTATTTATTTATTTATTTATTTATTTATTTATTTATTTAAAGTGTGATTTATTTATTTATTACTGGAATGATTGTTATGATCGTTTATGTTATAAAAGAGAATTTTTGAAGACTGAGTCTAATTGCTGCCGAGTAAATAAATAAATAGTTTATTCAGGATATAACTTTGGGCAATACAGCCCATCAGTTTACAAAAAATAACATATAATAAGATATATTACAAAATTTAAGACTCTCAGTGAGCCTAAACTGGGGGGTGAAACCCCTGGTCAAGTGTTCCTCAGTCCCACAGTTCCACTCATTTATAGTATACAATAATATATATTGAACAAATTAAGTACAATACAATAAGCAGCACAATACATAATTCAAAGTTATAATACAATGTGTAGCAATGATGTTTTAATGTACAGACATCTGAAAATATAAACCTTACACAGATAGAAATTAGGTTAACCTGATTGATCTTCGTTGCGTAATGTTAGAGCATAATGAATATATTTCCCTAAACCAACTAAAGTAGATATGCGGTTGGTACCCAACAATTGGATTAATTTAAAAGTACTTGGCGATTTGTAATAATATTCATTTATATATTTTTTTCTTAAATTTAGATATCTAGGGCATTGAAGAATGAAATGAAATTCGTCTTCTATTTCACGTGTATTACAAACATCGCATAATCTATCCTCTCTACTTTTGCCTTGGTACCTTCCGCATTCTATGTTAAGATAGTGAGACGAAAGTCTAATGCGGGAAATATGTTTTTTTAAATTACTCTGAAAAGGTTTTGTTAAATAGGATTGCATTTTACAGAAGTCAGATTGGACAATATGTTTATATAGAAAGCATTTTGTCGAATTATCCATAAATGCAGTGCACTCTTGGAGGTATATATCTAGGATTCTATTTTTATACACGTGCATAAAATGAGCAAAGTTTATTGCTTGCTGTTTTATCCAAAATTCTCCCAGACCCAATCTAAATAGTTCCAGTTTTACATCACGCGCCCAGTTTATACTTGTTCCCGACCCATTCTCTGCATCATATCGAAGGTATTCATAAGAAGATTTTAAAATGCAGTTTTCTGTTTTTAATAATTTACACCAGAATTTCATAATTTTCAATTTCCTTTGTATAATAAGTGGATATCGTCCCAATTCTCTATAAATCATATAATTGCATACATTGCGCCTAACACCGAGGGTAATTTTACAAAAGGATAAATGCAGTCTTTCAATTTCCGGAGATTTATGAAAACCCCAGATTTCGCTTCCATACGAGATAACACTTCCAACATATGTATCAAAGAGTTGACATCGGGTTTCGACGTTGAATTCAAATTTCTGTATATTACGGTTTAAACCAAATAATGCTTTTTGACCTTGTTCAGCTAATTTCTTTTGTATGTAGAGTATAGATCTACCTGAAGATGGACAATGAAGCTTGATCTAAATTCACAGTTAAGTACCATATAACTTGTTTCTACTAATTGATTTAGGTAATTCTGGTTTTTCTTGTTAATAAAACTGATTTTATTATTATTATGGAATGTTAAAATTTTGTCGCAAATATATTATATAAGCGCATGCAAACGAAAGGAATAGTGCATTGATTAAACTAATTTAAATCAACAAGTTATTAAAAAGTAACGATTTCACGTGATATGCTTTTTCAACACTTTATGCACATGGATTATGATAATTAAAATTTTCCTTTCATGTGAATTCATTGTGACTAATAAACCTGGTGTAAAATATCCAATAGCATCACAATATTATTATAAAAATTCAAAATTCTGGCGACTATCACCTGTTAATGGACTTTTTGAAATTTCGCTACCTTTTATGATCATTTTTATGGAATCAATAAGCGAGAGTAATTATATGACGGTTAAAAATTAGTTAAATGTGTTGTTTGTTAAAATTGCTTTAAAAAATGATCCAACAAAACGTAGTCCATTCTAAACTCTGAATTTCCTGAACGTATTTTTGGTAAATGGTTAAAAACTATCAATTTCAAACTGCAGACGCAGTTTAAAATTTTAGCAATTGCGGTTCTAACCTGGCGACATTATTTCATGTTAATTTAAGATAGAGTATTCCTGTTTATAATAGGTTTAATAAAGTTAAATTAATTTCATGCAATTATCTTGCCTTGCCTATTAAAAATTTGATGAAACTCACCACTTTTTCGACATTATCAAAATCCTCAAAATATTTCATTCTCGTGTGTCTCGTCTAGTGGTTATGTATGAATGGAAAGAAACAGGGATAACCTAGCTTTATACTACAGCCTTTTCTTTGTCAACAAACAAATTAACGGTACTCTTTAATGAAGATCATCTGATCTGATCGGATCTTGTTAAACGAGCCCCTTTTTGATATGACCTCTCGGGACCAGACGACAACAGGTAAGCAGAAGACAGGTGGCACGCGCCCCGCGCGCGCGACATATATCACCTTACTTCATACCCAGAATATTTTACAATTTGGGATTAATTGATCAAACGGTAATCGTGAACAGGAATGCCTCCTGTTCTTCTATTGGGTATAAATTCAAAAAAGAAAACATAACAACAGAATATGAACAGGTAACATGGCACACGCTTTACAAATGTCAACACGAAACTGTTATAATTCTAGACAATAGCCGATTTACATTTACTCGCTAAAACTATGTTATTCGTCTTAATCGAACTAAATAACACAACAATAATAACAATTCACCATCCGTGTTAAAATTTGACAATTTGAAATTTGTTGTATGTCCGCTCAGCTGTGAGTAAAACCATTTCCAATGTGACGGCAACTAATTATATTTATATGCACCTGCAGATATCTTATAATATTTTACTGCTCAATAATTATCTTTCAAGGCAAAGTTTTATTGTTGTTGAAATTGTGTCATTTAGAGAAGTAAAATGTGCACCACTGCTACAATAAACCCAAGGGGAAAAGATATTACATTTATTCTAAAATTTAAGTGATTAGTTAATTAGAATTTGCATAAAAACTTCTTTTTTTTGTTTTTGGAAACCTCGAAATATTAAGGCTGCTCTCTAAGCAGCAGCATAATTTCTACATAGAGATAATAGATCCATTTCAACTAGAAAGAAATTATTGATATTTTCAATATTCTCAAATGAAATTTTAAAAAAAAAATCATCGAAAGGAGAGAAATTATGGCGACCTTGAAGTCGAGGATTATTAAATGGTGTTAGGCACTTCTCTTAATGAGCCGCTGTCATTAAAAGGCAATATCTTATGTTCTGAAAAAATACCACATGAGCAATCCAGCAAAATATTTAATTATTTCAAACACAAATCACTTTTAATTTATGTCCTATAAAGAGACCATAAAGGAAAAAAAAAATAGAGTATTTTTTAAGCAAGTCTCTCGAGACTTTAGACAAAATCACGGCGCACCTGATAAATTTTGCCGCAAGAAAAATGACGCAATGTTGCAAAATTGCTACCGTAGCGTGAAAATTAATGAATGTTGATTTGATTTCTTCGGTGATATTTCCGACAAATCTGTCTCAATTATAGGTAAATACTGTCCAATAATTCTAATGCTGCGGCCAAAGATTAAGCGCTGTTTCATTTGATTGTGATTTCTCCCGAACAGTTTTCATATCATCTTAATCATTTTATAACGATTTTCAAATTTGCTTCTTATTTGAATTTGTTTAACCGGTTTATTGTCAAGTCAGATCGAGTGTGCAAAACTGATGTTTATTAATTTTAGTAGAAATGCCACAAAAGACTTGAATCGTTTGGCGTAATCTAGGGATTATTTATATAGAAGCCATCTCTTGTCATCTGAAGCACTCGCAAGGGACAGCGGACAAAAAACCAAACAATTCATTGAGCGTATTTATACAAATAACTCGACAGATTGATTACAGGTCCTAGTTATTTACAAATCCACGGGAAAAAAACAGTGCACATTTTATTTCACTGGAATTAATTTTAAACCTGGATAAATTTTGCTGCAGATTGCGTGTTGACACCTTTGGTAGGTAACGCGCGTGCGGCGCCCTTAAGGTGTCGGGAATTCTCTGTTTTAAGTGGTATTCCCCGCCCTCTATCTGTTAATTTCAATCTAATTGGCTACGTTCTAAATAAATCTAAGGATCTAATCGGAAATTGAAACCGTCTTAATCCAGAAATCACGTTATTTCGACATTTAATCGTCGTCATTTTTACAACTTAATTAACGATTGAGTTTCGAATAATTTTCACATCAACAACTTGTTGGTTTCCCAGCCGCGAAATACGATAGTAGCAAAACGTGTCGCTTTCTGATAAAGGTCTGCCTCGTCCTCTTACAAAAAGAAACTAGTCCATTTCCGTTGAATATCGCTCAAAATTTGCAATTCTTTTTTTTTTAAATTCTTTTCTGTTCGATTCCTCTTAATGTATCTTTTCAATATTCCTGCTCCTAGAATTCCTTGTTCTTCAACAGACGAACAAAAACAGCAAAAGATTTTTTTTTTCAAGTTAAGACGCACAAGTATAAACATATATCCCAAAAAACTGCTGTTAATCCCTTGCCATATAAACATAAACCTTCAAAAAATTTGCAGAAAAAAAAGACTCACTTAAAATGTTTTAATTTATGGGACAGTATGCCGAGTAAACCAGTCAAAGTTGGAACCTTTTCCCAGTAAAGCATCTTATAACTGAAGTTATAGTATACAAATTAATCGAGTGTCGGAAAATTATAAAAATTGCAAAGTCTCATCCATAAACTATGAGGAAACCGATGGCGGATGTCATTCAATATTCTGGGCCAAATTAACAAGGGTAATCCACGTTTAATATTTCAAAATCTTATAGCGGAGAATAAACTTGACATTAAAGATTAAAGGAATGTGGAAAGAAAATCGTTATTTTGGTCTTACCTGGGAGTGTGGATGATAGAGCCCATATCCGGACATTTCAGTAACAGGTAATGGACCTCAAGAATGGTGCCAAAATCAGTATGTCAGATTTATAAAAAGACTACCTCAGATCAGAAATTCTTTAAAGCAACCTTTAAGTTTAAGCCGCTTTCGTGAAAATTATGACTTAGAGGGTTTTGACCATATTTTTAAGTTACATTAATGGAATAAGTTGGTTTTGTAAATCAATGTGAAATGGATGCCTGTGATTGGTGTTCAGAGTCTGCGGAATCAGGGAGGAGGCGGGAACACGGAATTACCTGAAACACTTCAAAGACAACAGCCTCGTTCTGGCTCCCGTTACCTGGAAGCTGGTACCGTTTAACATATGTGAAATGAGAAGTACTTGTCCCATCAGTCACCATTTACATAAAATATTTTCCTTAAATGTATTTTGAATTAATAAATGATAAGCGTTGGTGATTTTTCAGATCTTTCACTTTCTTCATTAAGTGCTTTTGCACAGTTAACTAAGAGAAACTAATTAATTATATGTGAAACGAAGACGCACCGGCAGCAGGTACGCTTTGAGATCGAGTGTACATGTTTAACTTAACTGGGCGCCCACCTGTTTCTATTATATTAATGAAGACATTTTCATTTTATTGTTACTTTCTATTCAGCTTTGTTAGATTACTTTTTGCTTGTTTCAACTTCTTTAAAACAACTTTAGCAATTTTATGAATGGATTTGAAATTTACACCCCACCCACCTTATCCCAACCCTTCCTTTTAGAATATTTCAATCATGTTCTGTGTTTCAGCTCAGATATATTTAAAGAAAAAAAAAACTCCTGAAGAAGTGTATAGAGACTCATTAATTTCACATCATTAAAAATTGAAGTATTTTCATTTCTGAATGAAAATCCTGAATGAAAAAGATTTACCTCGCATTTAAATATTTGATATCGTCAGTGAGAAACTCACACAGTATCTACATATAATATTAATGGTAGTCTCTTGTGTGTGTGATGGTTTTATAACGTCGGCAAATCTCTCTCTCTCTCTCTCTCTCTCTCTCTCTCTCTCTCTCTCTCTCTATTTTATATATATATATATATATATATATATATATATATATATATATCACTGTACTTTTTATCTCAAATAAATATTTATTTATTTTAATTAGTAGTGATAGTAGTATTTATTTTCATTAATATTATTACCAGCATTATATATTTTTTTTTCAATTAAAGACTAGCTTCAATTTTTTTTTTGGGGGGGGGGGGGTTTCCTTAGAATTTCCAAAAAATCAAAAATGCTCAGTTGTAATTGAAAATACATTAAATTTCACTTGGGTCCTTGGTGACTACATAAAAATATCGTAATTTTCTCGCTAGTCCACGTATTATGACGTCATGAATTGCATCATCATCCTCAAATCCTGAAAGTTTTTTTTTCAAAAATGACCAAAAATGTAAGCTATTTTTGTATATTTTGCATAGAGCCCCACCTCTGGTCCAAAATGTACAATTATATAACGAAAAAACTGTTTCGGGAGATTATAATACATGTTTTATTTATTTATTTATTTTTAACTGTTTTTTTTTTTTTTTTTTTTTTTTTTTTTTTTTTTTTTGATCGAGGGGTGGGCTCATATTTTAATTCTTTGTTGAAGGTAGTCAAATACACCCTTTTTCTGCAAAATTCAGGATAAATGCAATTTCACAAAGCCTGTTTTTTAATACCTGGGCTCTCATAGGTAACATTTTTTATAGGAAATGAAAGCACCAAATCTCTGCTTTATATTGATGTTTGAAAGGGGACATTGGATCTTGGTCAGTTACTTAATATATGGGCAGGGTCATTTTATAAATAACGTGAACCTAGCTCTTTTAATGAGAAAATGTTTCTCTGCCTTTATAACATTTAAACTATAAATCTTTATGTAAACGTTAATAAACACCTTTCCCACTTAAATTTATTGTCCCCTCGCAACAAAGTTGAAGGGAGTATAGTAACTCCGCGCTTGTGGGTGGGAGGGTGGGTAAGTGCGTGAGTCAGGGAAGTTAAATTACGCAAACTTATAATTTATATCATAATCTACTTGCTTCTTTTGCGAGGGGATGCTCCGCTTTGCGGTGCCCTTGTTTTTATTTAGACTTGATCACCCTTTTTGAAGTAGGTCTAACCTATGAAAATATGGATGACGAGGCAACTTCTTTTTCATACTATTTTCATGCAGACCTGAAAATACCTTTACACTTTATGTGACACAGTCAGTAGGAAAAATTAGTTCACATTACTGTCAAAGTACGAATGTTTGAAGTCCAGAAACGTATCAATAAATTGTGAAATGTTTGTAAAATAAAAATCTTCGTATAGACCGGGTGTTAGGTGAATAATAACAATTTGTGTAACTGTATACAGTAGATAAGATATTGGCCAGCTGTCACAGACACCTGTCACGGACCGTAACTGTACTGAATAATTTATACATAGCAAACCACACACATAAAACATACTATTGCACACTCTTCTTGCTGCAGAAACAGATTTTATCACCAATAATAAAAAATACCCCTTGATTCATTGGTGAAACTGCAGTAATTCGTACACGATATATATCCTTAGGTTTTTGTGATTTTGAAATTCATTATACATGTAGTCAATTAATTTATTTATTTATTTCAAAAACATTACAAAAGTTTTGAATTTTATTTGCTCAAGTGGTGTAATTATGTTGAGATGCAACTTAACTATGATAAGATTCAACAACTTCAAGTTTTTTTCTCAATGACAAATTATAAAAAATCTCATAATCTGACTTGAATAAGTTGCATATCAACAAAAGTAAGTTGAATGTCGTCATAAATAAGTTGCAAGTCCTCATTAATAAAACGCATACATGTCGCGTGAAGGCGATATTAGATATTTCATGACAAATGTTTAAACTTATCAGTCACTACTACTATACTATACTATACCTCATTTTTCATCACTACATGTCATGTCAACGTAGTTGACATATTTATGTTGCATGTTGTCATAACTATCTTTTATGTCGACATAGTCTGTAGACATATAACTTGCATATTTAGGTGGCAGAAATATGCCACCATATGCTACAAAGAATGAATAATATTAAAATGATGTGGAATTAAACCAATAATTTAACTGATTGCAAGTGATTTTTACTTTGCCAAAATGTCAAATGTGATATGTAAGTTAGTAAGTTTGAAGAGTGTTTATCATCTAGCATCATAAGGCATTTTACATTTTCAACAGTCACAATCTATAACTTTGCATTGTAAAACAAGAAAAAAGGCATTTGAATTGTTTTACATCCACCTTTTATATATATTACAGAGAGAAGTCACGGTAAAACATTTATAGAACCGTATTGGGGTTGTTAGTTTATTTGTAATCATAAAACCCCTACAGGTTTTAGGGTTTTAGACGACCCGATCATTTGTAGATATTCGTGATTTTACAGCTTCAGTAGCATCACAAGACATGACTGTATACATGAACTGTACTACATATGAAATGGGCCTAACGTTATGGGCCAATATCAAAACTCAAAATCTTTCAGAATCTTTTTAAATCACTTCGAAATGGCCAATGTCGGAGTGAAACGCCTCTAGACTGAATATATTTTTTGCAATGTTTGAAAAATGTTCATTACGCGTATTTCCGCGGACAATTTTTTGAACAAATAAGAAATATTGATCAGTCTTAGTTTTTTTTCTTTTTATCATGAACATATATGATTGTTATTACATAATATGGTCGAATGTTTGAAGAGAGGACTTGTTAGAAACTAATTAGAACATGCACACATTTGCGAAATAAATTTTGGGTGGTATATGAGAAATTGTCACATTTATGCTCATGTAATTCGGCAATACCGAGTAGAAACTCAATCGTCATATCTTACAACATATGTCCAATATCCCTTGATTGGTTACCTGTTAATTTCTCTCCGTCAGGTATTACAATCTACCTGTGTCAGTACCTTAATTAGATTTCTGGGAAGAGAATTGAATCTTCTAGATTAGATTTGTCTTTTGATTCGTTACCCCTTAAGATTTCTGTCGAAGATATGGGTGGCAATAGCCGCTGAACGGTTCTCACGATATTTACCAGAAATGACCTTACAACACAACGGACGAAGTCCTATAATGACCAAAGTCACGTATTTACTTGAGATCAGATTTCAGAATTTTACTAACCCACAGTATTTGGCTTAAATAAATTGGGTTCTAGTTTATCATAATGTTTTTGTGAATAAAGAGTACTTTACTGTATTCATTTTTTTTTTCTCTAAGTACAATACGTCTATGTCAGAGGTCAACAAAAATGGCGACCTTTTATTCACTACCATATATCATATTTCTTTGTTATTTGAAATATTTTAGACAATTCTTCATTTTCTTTTTTGTTCATTCAATTTAATGTAGGTCACAACGTGTAAATTTTATTATCGGTTAAGGTGTTAAGGGAAAAAAACATACTGATAACTTTTTGCTGCCATTTCAGGACAATTTTAATATTTAAAGGCATCCTATGGGAATTACGATTAAGGAAGTAAATATTGTAATGAAATATGTCTTCAATTCTAAATTTTAATATTTCACGATTTTCTATGTTGACACATTTCACGGTGGTTTTAATTTAACGGTAATTGAATTTCTCATGACCAAATACTTATTTTAAAAATTATTTTTTAAAAACAAAGAAATGGTAAATTATTCATAAAATATCTGGTAACTAACTATAACTCCCGTTTTATTTACCTTGGCTTTCCAAACTGAATGATTTTCTATCATTTACCATTAAACTATTAGGGTTTTAAAGGTGCTTGGACACAGATTTGAAGTTAATATTTTCTCAAATTTTCTGTATAATTTCATGACTTATATGTTGCTATAGCATTTCATACTAAAATAAAATAAAAATCTTATTTCCTCTCGAAGTTATTGAAACTTCAAATTTCTGGACGCGTTTGATTGACACATCCTTGCACTTTCACAAATTTTAATTTTATTCTTAATACTTAAGAAAAGTTGCAATTTTGTTGTGTATTAATGAAAAATATTAGAACTATAATCCAGAAAATTCAGAGTAGAAATGTTCGAAAGCAAAACCCACTCACAGTATTGTCAGTCCGTGCTCAGTGGTGTGTGCCGACTTTAACAATTGAACACACCCGGTGAATCGTAAACATTAACAATAACAGAGCTCGTGCCCTGTTTACAAAAACAGTTTACGTTTCACGGGTGTATTCAATTTGTTAAGCTCTGTACACAACACTGAGCACGGGCTGACGATATTAGTGAGAGGGTTTGCTTTCGCACATTTCTACTCTGAATTTTCTGAATTATAGATGTAATGTTTTTCATTAGTACACAACAAAATCGCTTCTTTTCTTAAATATTAAGGATAAAGATAAAATTTGTGAAAGTGCAATGGTGTGCTAATCAAACGCGTCTAGGAATTAGTAGTTCCAATAATTTCTAGATAAAATAAGTTTTTAATTATATTTTCGTGTGAAATGCTATTGCAATATATAAGTCGTGATATTATACAGAAAATTTGAGAAAATATTAACTTCAAATCTGTGTCTAAGCACCTTTAAAGTGCAAGATATGTCTTTCATATTTGAATGCTACATTGATATGTGGACAATATTCACGATGGCTTATTGTTGGCGTAAAAATATTTGTTCGCGAACATAGTGAAATTAAACCCATCGCAATGTATTCGTCTTTTACAGTATTTGTTAATGCATGTATAACAAATAAGCGTGTATTTCATTTGGTGTGCAGGGCTTGAGATCTCAAGTTAGATTGTTTCTCACTCCAAATAGCACTGAAAGGTAGAAAATTAATCCTGGAATATTTTGAATGAAGTCCATTTATAATTATATATGTTCACAAAAGTCAACGTCATAAGTAACAAACGGTTAATTCTTATTGCTACAGGTGTACTAGATTTTATGTACCTCCCAGTGGCGGATTTAAGGGGGGCGCACCCGGCGCCCCCCCCCCCCCTAGAATTGTAAAAGTTAGCGTAAATCAGTTTCGTTGAGAAAATGTAAAAATGTCTACTCGGAAGACCTCATTTTTACCCTACAAAATCTCTAGAATCCAGGAGCTTCCAGGAGGCTTCGCCCTGGACCCACTGGGGGCCTCAAGGCGGCCCCCAGACCCCCTGCCTATTTTTGGCGCCCCTCTAACTTCAATTCCTGGATCCGTGCCTGCCTCCCTTCAGTACTTACAGTTCTTTGATACGTCTGATACGTTTATGTACATTATACATGTACATATTCCCTTATAAAATTTTGACAAATTCTTTATAAAATGATACCCTAGATTTCTTCACAAATTAAGCCTTCTTAAAGAATATGATGATTTGTTTCTTTAATCACCCAATTCAGTGGAAATCCAAGAGAATTTTTTTAAACAATGATGATGACGTGTAAATACACGTTTTGAAACTCAAGAATGGATGCATGAAGGACGATGCCTTGAAATACAAGATACATATATGGTTGACCATTTAAAAAAAACAAAGAGAGAGAGAAGGGAACTTTTCATCATGAAAATTTGATGAAGACATGATCTCCTGAATTGGGTCAGTGGACATAGAAAATAGAGCGGGTAAGCAATAAATCACAAAGAACCATCAATCGTTCAGTACCAGTCGTATTTATCCTAAAAGAAGAAACCAAATCTGATTATGATAATCCTTTGCTTCAGATTTATAACTTAATGGAAAGTATTACATTACATAGAAGTACCTCCTCAAAATATTGTAACATTTAAGTCTGCTTACCTAAATTAACAGTTACGATATTACAGTATCATTTCATATAATTTAAAAACAAACAGCTATAAGATTGTAGGATATAGTTATTTAGATGACAAATATATTAAATTTTTAGTGGTTGGGAAGAATTGCTTTCGATCTTAATGCAATACAATCAAAATTTAACTTTATTTTAATTTTTTTATATAAACCAGTAAATTAAATGAAACAGACAAAAGCTTTGATTGCTTCCTTTAAAAAAACTATATACTCCATTTGAGGATCAAATCAAAAACTTATGGATACTTCATTGTTATGGACAGGTAGCATTTGCAACTTTAGATTCTAACCAGAAGTCTCTAAGGAGACTGTAGCTTTACTGGTTTTACATTACAAAGACAGAGAAAAGTAGCACTTGGACTTAAAAGTATGGCAACAGCATTGAATATCATAATGATCCATGGTTTAGTCTCTTTTGTGTCAAGTTTAATTGCAATTGGACAGAAACTGTGATAGGAGTTGCCTTTTGAAAGAATTCACCGAAATTCCTATTTTTAGTTACTATGATAGCACCATTTGTTAAAATAAAAAAAACGATAAACAGGATTAAGTGTCTTAGTGAAGTCAACTTGTGTACCGAGATTATTGAAATCCGACCAAAATTGTAGCGTTTTTAAACAAAACACACAGAAATTTCTATTTTTAGTAACCATGGTAACCCTGTTCAACGAAATCAAAAATTGATATAGAGAATTAAGTATCTTGTGTAGAATACTTGTGTATCCAGTTATATTGGGATCTGAATAAAATTGTAGGAAGACTAGCATTGTGAAAGAATTTTATTTTTAGTAACCTTGGCAACATCGTTCGTTGAAATCAAAAACCGATACACAGAATTACGTATCATGGTGTAGTCTACTTGTGTACTCCATTATATTGAATGAAATATGTGGAGATAACGAACAGTATTCAAGCTCAAAAGTCTATTAAACATTACAAAATAGGAGCAGAGCAAACACGGACCTCTAAGACATCAGAGGTGGGATCAGGTGCCATGGAGGAGTGAGCATCCTCTGCCGACCGGTCACACCAGAAATTAGATTTAATTTGTAAGAAGAGTAGGATTTTGAAAGAATTTACAGAAAAATCAACTGGCAACACCGTTTGTCTGAAGGACAAGTGGTATTGTACAAGAATTTCACAGAAATTTCTTCTTCTTCTTCTTCTTTTTTTTGTTAACCATGACAACACTGTTTAATAAATCAAAAACCGATGAACAGAATCCTGTTTCTAAGTGTAGTCTATTTGTGTACCCGGTTATAATGAAATTAGACTAAAATTGTTGGAGGAGTAGCGTTTTGGAAGAATTTCTTTCTATTTTTAGTAACCATGCCAACGCCGTATATCGAAATCAAACAGCGATATACAGAATTGTATATCTTTAGTGTAGTTTACTTGTGTGTATATAGTTGTATTGAAATTTGATCAAAACTGTAGGAGGAGTATAGCATTTTGAAAAATTGTTTGCAGACGAACGGACTGACGACAGACACCTTACTATCGCATAAGCTTTTCTGGTCTCTGGCCAGTACAGCTAAAAATTGGCTTTAAAACGACAATGAAGCAGCGCATTTACACAATGTGATATTTTTGGAAAAAGTTCATTTTTTGTTGTCCCTGGGTTTTCTCTTCATTTCTTTAGAAATGTCTGCTCTTATCTTTGGGTGCACACGTATTGTGGAAAGATGACCCAGACGTAGCAAATTTATAGAAAAAAAGTATTTAAATGTAACATTTTGTACCAAATGATCCATCTAGCCATATTTCAAGGCATATATAAGCAAATCAAAATACAATATCGGGAAAATATTTCCCTTTCCTATATCACAGGAACTCGATTTATCAATAGAATGCTATAGAACTTTACTTTCTTATTGTACCTCCTATCAACGAGGGGGTAGCATATTACATATGGGAAGGTGTTTTGTGACCAACAAAAAAGCAAAAACGCTCAAAACATTAAACAAACGTCCATTTGAAAATAAAATCGGCAAGCATGATCATATGCACTTCAATACAAAAAAAAGCAAAGGTTTAAGATTTTCTGCCTAGAGAATATTCTGATGTCACGTGATCGTAGGGGAACATCTTAGTCTTATTGTCAATAAAGAAGCCAGGTAGGAAAGATAAAGGAGTGAGAACGTAAAATCTCGCGTGACTTGGCGAAATGGACAGAGAATAAGGAAAGCTAACAAAATTACTGTCTGTGATAGAGATTGATTAAAACAGTACATAAAAGAACGGCCCTATAGTTTGAAGGTGTCTACAATTTAATTAAACCGGAAAGAATTTGTGAAGTTTAATTAATCACGGGAACATGGTGGCCAGGAATTCTAAGGGCCCGTGCGAAGAAGTTGAGCGAGGAAGTGATTCCAATCAATTTTCATCCTATTAGACATGCTTAAATTTAAAATCCTTCTGAATTCGACAAGTAAAATCCAACCTTCATTTAAGGCACCATAGGATTAAGATTTTTTTTTTTCAATTTCAAGGACACATTAAATTTTATCGGCAGACACTTAGAGACTGAATTGTAAACTTTTTTAACGCAAATCAGGATTTTTTTTATTTAATTAATGAAGATTGCAATTTCATAACAGTAATACAATGTATAACTTAAATACATTTATCCCATGTTTAACCCCTTTATCCCGTGGATATGACTCATTGGATAATTTTTTCATATTCCACAGTTAAGTGCAGTTGTGACGTCACAATGGTTTTTGCGTTAGAGTGATGAAGTAAAATAAAGTGGAGTCCTCTATAAAACAGTGTAAAACATTGGATGTGAAGTATTAAACATGGGATAAAAAGAATCTCCCATGATTTGTAGTTGGATATGACTTTTATCCAACTCGTTGTGTGTTTTTATCCCCTCGCCAAGGCTCGGGGATAAAAAACATACAACTCGGATAAAAATCATATCCAACTACAAATCATGGGAGATCCTATATCTATTTGACCGCATTTTGCGAATCAAGTCATATTTAAGTCCAGTTTTGCAATTCCAAAAATCGATATGCATTACCAAAATTTTTTTATCAATACCAAGAATATTTAAATATCTCATTACCGAAATTTCCATAAGTTAATATTCGGATCAATATATAGCATTTCCGAAATCTCTTCTTTTAGTCAGGTTGTGGTGCTGTTGCCCCCTGCTCACCAAGAGTGGAAGGGGGCTTTCAGAAGGATAAGCTTCATCAATTTGTTTTAAAATCAGCAGTAATCATAATTAATAAATCAGTTATAACAGATTATACTCCTGTACACCCTGGTAGGAAAGACAAGGCTTAGTAAGCTTAAGTCGCTGTATTTCTGGATGCAGTAGCAAACTTTCTTTAGCAGCCATCCTGCTTACCAAAGCTTTGCAATCAATTATTTGTATCGTATGTCAAGAAACATATGTCAGAAACAAAAAGAAATTTCATTTTTTTGGTAATGATATATAATATTCTTTGGAAGAGAAAGAAAGTAATTTTCGGAAATTCAATAACCGACCAGTTTTCAAAAATTTCGGTAATACATTGACATTACATGAAAACGGTCTAAATGAAAATAATTTAACAATTTACTTTCATTTAATTGATCCTGTAAATAATATTTGAAAAATTTGCTAATATTAGCAATGCATCTATCCATAATTTTGTTTACCGAAAAAGAAAAAGGTTTTCATTGAATAATGATCGAACAATTAATGAAAGTCCTTCAACTTTGTTTGCCATGCACACGTTTATGTGTCGTGTTGTAAATTTTGAATTTACAACATGACAAATGTATTCCACGTGAAAAAAATCCTTCAACACAATCTTTTAAAAATACACATTGACTGCATAACATCTATATTAATGTTCAGTTGCACATAGTTGTAATAAAATGACTGTTTCGGGATTGTTCTACTTCTTTTTTTCTTCAAGTGAGAATACATTGCTAATATGTTTTAGAAATATAATTAATTAAAATTACAACTGACCCGATATGTGTGTGCGGGGAGGGAGGAGGGGCTAACCACAGGTACCAGTACGTTAACTTGAAGTCCTAACACCCATGTTTTTTGGGGGAGGGTTGTTTTCGTTTTTTCTTTTTTTATATATTTTTTAAATTTTTTTAATGCATCAACCAGGTATCAATTCAATGTTTACATGATAAAACTGGTTATTGTATTCTTTTTTTTTAACATGAAAAAAGTAATTTTTACATGAAGCACAGGAAAATTTCAAATAGTGCGTAAATTAAGTTTAAATGATGACAAATTATCCATTTTCAGGACGAGAAAAAAAAATACAGTTTTTTTTTTAAATACAAGATATTCGGCTTTTTAACTGTTGATCAGCAAATATTATATATATTTTTTATTTTATTTTTTTTTTTTAAATTTCTTATTATTTATTATATTTACTGAAAAAAGTAATTTTTACATGAAGCACAGGAAAATTTCAAATAGTGCGTAAATTAAGTTTAAATGATGACAAATTATCCATTTTCAGGACGAGAAAAAAAAATACAGTTTTTTTTTTAAATACAAGATATTCGGCTTTTTAACTGTTGATCAGCAAATATTATATATATTTTTTATTTTATTTTTTTTTTTTAATTTCTTATTATTTATTATCTATTTTTGCTTTTAGATAAAAAATGATTTGGTCGTAAAATACTAAGTAATTTGATGCTACATAAAGAGTCATTCATTTTTTCCAATCTTTATTTTCTCCATTTGTAGATTTGAGAAGCAAAAAAAAAAAAAAAGAAAAAAAACAAAAACAATAACAACATATTTACATCAACAATTTTCAGTTGGGGAGGGTACTATCAACTACCAGGAATTCCTCAAAAATAAAAAAAAAAAAATAAATAAATAACATAAAAAAAAAAGGTCATCAGACGTTTTTATTGAGGGGGCACAAGCATATAGTAGCTGTTTTCTATATATCGGCAAAATTATTGGGGGGGGGGGGGGGCATCCCCCGGTTCCTACTGCCATGAACTATGGTGTCAAAAAAGCTATTTATAAAAAATGAAATGGGCCACAGTATGAATGGTAATGCCTTGTATTGAATAAAGAGACTGATATATTGCTGTGTCGATTTGTAATTAAAGGTATGTAGCGGGACGTGTATTCGGACATCTTGTTCCCAAAATTAAATTTAAATAGAAATGTATTCATCAAGACAAAAATGTTATTCCTCACGTGTACAAACCAAAATGTGTACATTGATTCTGTGTAAACATTTAATTTCTAATTTAATGGTTCCGAAATTTCCTGACTTTGAAAAAAAATAAACATAACTTTTAACCCTGATTCACGGTCTATTTCACTTCGAAATGCCTGTAAACATGATGGCGTGGGCAATTCTTCTGTTTGATTGCATTGTAACTTAATTCTAGTAACTACATTTATAATAATTTGTAGAAATTCACCATACAAAATAAAGAATATTTTGTTTTCTGCATCTAATATATAAAATTGAAGAAGAAAGAATAAAAATAGACTTACCTATAAATAAAAATATTACGAGGGGAAAAAACTTCTACGTCCAAAAATGTAAATAAATTGGCCATTCTTAAGCAGAAGAAACAGTACATTCCTGGTCAGGTTAATTTCTATAATGAACAGGTGAATAAAGCCGGGGTACATCTAAAATTGATAAATCTGAAAATTTAATAACATATAAATATTAAAGTAAACTGGCGGCGTGTCTATTTAAAGAAGCCTCTTTTTCCTAGTGTTTAAAAATTCAACAAGGTGATTTTGTTGGAAGAAATTCAGGAATTGAATAAGCCATTTCCTTGAATTTTTAAGGCTTATCAATCATATATAACACTTGAAGACTTCGACTTTAACTGATTAAAATTCCTCTCAAGAAATGAACCTTTTTATTTAAAAATGATTCTAATTAAAAAGGTTCATTTAATCTTGAAAATAAAAGAGGGTTTTTTTTCCCTAAACAGTTTGATTTTGTCATCATTATGTATAATTTTGCAAGTAGAACCATTGTATCCTCCATGAACCTACATTTTTTCCCACAGTAACCTTGAAAATACCCCCAGGACTTGTTCAGAGTTTTATGTTCGCAAAAAAATTCTCTCATCGCTTGTTAAATGCAAATTGATCGTTCATTACCAACCATCAAAACTTTCTGTTCTTTGCATCTCGCTTCGCTAGTCAAAAATTGTTTGAATTTTTTTTTTCGGTTATTAATTATAAATAAGATGTGCCAAGTTGCTTTTAGAAAATTTTACTCTGCTTTCAAATTTTTCTGTCTGAAATGTCCATGCCTCACCATCCGCAACACCTTCAGGATTTGAAGATAGAGCTTATTAATATTGATAAGAAGTGAATTGGATTTTAAAACTGGCTTAAAAGCGGGTATAGAGTCTATATTGCTGAAGCGAGGAATGACTCTATAGTTTCAATCTAACTTATTAATTATTTCATAGGTCCCAGATATACCATTGCCTTACGATCTTATCAGTGTATCTCCGGTCCTATTCAGTGAGTCCGGAAACAGGCGAGTCACGATAGGATCGGAAGTCTATTCCGGAACACTGCCCATGATCACTAGCGCTAAGTTGCCAGTTAATTCTTAAATATTTGTCTCTCAGGAGTGCTGTTAATGATAAAGTATGTTTTTGATGCCACTTTACATATACATACATATGGACAAAGGAACAAATAAACTGCTATCAACCAAGAGTTAATTTACATTAATTATTTATGCTAAGAGTGATGTTCTTTTCCCTTTGACAAGTGAGATGAAAATTAAGAAAAAATATATATATTTTGCTCATTATATTTATTTATTAATTTCAAAGTACATGTAATGTACAAGTGGTTCCGAAGTAATAAAATTTCCCTATGGTGTTCGAAATTCATCCCTCCATGTCAAGGAGAAACCCTGACATAGTTCTGAGTATTCTCTTTTTGAATTTATCATCTTCTTTTTTTCGAAAAACTAGATTTAAAAAAAGGCTTATTTTTCAGTGAAACAATCTCTTATCTGTGATAACTTTCTGTAGACTATTGTAGCCAGAGAAAAATCGTTCTTTTTCTTCCATTTTTTCAGATTTTGATGGGAATCCGAATTGATTCGAACCTTTGGCTTATCACCGGACTTGTTCATTCGACTGTTTCCCCTGTGCCATAGATATATTGTAGGACAGTTTGTGGTCAAACGATAAATGCCAGAGAATGCATTTTTGGGATAAATAAAATTTTATAATCTTAATTATTCAGAATTAGACCCGTGGAGGGGGGGGAGGCTTGCTCTCCTATTGCTTGTTTGTAGTACATTCATAATTCATGGAAATTGGAATGGTTAAAAGATAAACAACATACTTTATTTGCTAGGAAATGAACTGGGAGAATTGAATGCCATGAAATTCTAAAGTAAAGCACTTGATTCACCGGTTTTATTTTACATCATACGTGGCTAGAAATTAAAAGCTAAATTTTAAAAAAAAAAATAGGATTGACGAATGCTTATTGATTAATTTAAATATTCATTAAACAATTTTTGATAAAAAGAGCAGTCCCGTTAGCTCTATACACAGCGGGTATCCCGTGAGGTCTTGTCTCTCTATCCATTTTAGGTCATTTTCCCGGAAAAGTGTGTTAATTTTATTTTGATAGGCTGTAAATTACAGACATAAAACTGTTGAATGGGGCTCAGTGGAGCTGGTTAATTGATACACCTGTCTCCTGTTCTGAAGAACTACCTGTGAATAATTGATGGAGAAAGCATATTGAAAGCGGAACCTCGTCAAGTAAATCGACAAGACTAGGTATTGTGTGGTGGGGCCCGGTATCATACTCAAGTCTTCATATATACCCAGCCTCCTAGAATGGACCCAAAGAGGATTTCAAAATGAATATTTCATAAGTTTAAATGACAAAATAATTGTTAGAAGGATGGAACTTGAGGTAATGGAGAGCTGTCAGCTTCACACACAAATAAACTACAATATCTAGGGACTGCGATGCCAATGGTCCGTGTTTGGTCTAAAGTCAGTTGATAACATTGGGCCTCCCCGGGGACGATATCTCGTTACGTGCCGGTACCCAGGGAAGCAGATTTTCTTCTCTGTCATTGGCTATAAATTTCAGACTTTTTAATACATACATGTATCTTATTTGTATACTGTACCTACAAACTGCAATGCCTTTATGTAGTATTTGAATGCAGAGTGCAAAGATGGGAATCAGATTCCATTGACAATACCAAATATGCGAAACTGTTGTATAGAAAATTCTGTTGCGCGAAGGAGATTTTATGTTTAGAACGATTTTATTTAGAGTTTATGTTTTAAAACTTTCTTTCTTGTGTTTTTTTAAATTTCATTTTGGGAGGGGGGTGTTTGTTTGGTTTCGGTTTTTTTCTTTGTCATGGTGTGTGTGTGTGTGAGGGTGTGTGTGTGTGTGTATTTTGTTTTATTTTTGTTTGTTTTCTTTTTTTTGGGGGGGGGGGGGTAATTTGAGAGGGATGGGCTGGGGTACTTTTCTAATTGTTGCACAGTCTGGACTAACACCAAATGCAAAGCCTGCAGAGAATGGTGATCTGAAATACAACATATAGCATGCAATGTTCACAAGTATATACATGTGTATAAGTTAATTCATGATGATTATGATTGGCATGTATATTAATCATGACACGGAATTTCTGTAGATAACTCTGATAATTTACTCTAATAATCATAAATGTCCTTGAACAAATGATGCATTTTCAAAAATTCATACAGTGCATTAGAGTTTAATGATCCCGTCAGAATTTAAACATGTATCATTTTTTTTCGACTTACAAAGGGGACAGTTAGTACAGTAACTTTATTATATAAACTTGTACCTATACTAAGGATAAATCAATTTGTAACAAGTTTAGTTTATATTGGCTCAAAGTTTCAGAAAATCTGGGCAAGAAGGTTGAAAATGCACTCAGTTACTAGTAATAAACGACAGATCCCAGAAGGACAGATTTCTGAAAAACTGCGATCTGAAAAGCGTTTGGCTCAGGTGAGCTAATAAAAGAAATAGGAAAGCTAGGAATACTGACGTACAGTACTGTTGTTAATACGTCTCTAAAACTTAATTCTTTAATCCCTTGTAATATCCTGAAAACAGTATTTATATGCTCCTTGCAAAACACACAGACACTTGGGGTCATGGATCCCCCTTTCCATTTTTTTCTTTTTAAATCTGAGATCGACACGCTTTTTTTCTTATTTAAGTATAATTATATGCATTACATGCTATTTTATTTTAGGGGGGGGGGGTTAAAAGATACGGTTTTCTTGGGAGTTTGAACCCAAGCGATAAAAATCCTGAGTATCAGGGTTTTTTTCTTGGAGACTGACACGTTAACTCATACTACGAAGTGGCATTTTAATGTCCCTTGAATAACTGGATTTGAAATATTTCTGGGAAATATACAAATGTAGTCATAAAAGTGTATTTTTGAAGTATAGCGGGTCCTTGACCCATGTTTTTGCTATCCGAAATATGTCTGATTTTACACACACTTTGATAATCATATACCTTCAAAAAATGGATCGAAGACCCACTCATATAGAAAAATTGTGTTATAGACTTTTAGTACTATGAAGAAATGATCATTTGTCCCTGGTCGGTGTGTGCTTGACATTTCATAGACGAATAATTTCAATACTTGTAAGATTGTTGTAAAATGTGGAGATTTTACAGAAGTTTATATTAATGCTAACTGAAATATTAAAGAATTTTGTTTTATAAATGAGATTTAATTTTTGACTTTCTTATATGTCGAACCATGGGCATTTTTCCCAGTTTTTTTGTCCATCTTCTTAAAATAAGTTCGAAATCACAGGCCATTAAAATATGAAACTGGTCACTCATCCAAAAACAAATGGTAATATGGACAATCCCAAGCATAAACAGTAGTCACCACATGTATCATCCTCATAGGCGGGTCCAGTGGGGTAGGCGTCAGGGGGTACGAACCCCTTACGACTTTCATAGTATTTTTTTTAAATGTATTACAGGAACCAAACAAAGAAGACTTAACTTGGAAT
The DNA here is from genome assembly GCF_033153115.1 of Saccostrea echinata. Classification (NCBI taxonomy): domain Eukaryota; kingdom Metazoa; phylum Mollusca; class Bivalvia; order Ostreida; family Ostreidae; genus Saccostrea; species Saccostrea echinata. Next base: position 5,220,726 of record NW_026889806.1, on the reverse strand, counting down.
CCCTCCCTCCGGAACACAGATTTTTGGTTAGTTGGTAGGAAGGAATACAAATACGAAGAACAGTGGCTCGTCCATGAGAGGTGTCGAACACCACCATCCCACCTCCCTATACCCACCCCAACCCCTCACAAAATATGCTTTTCGTGTTTGAGCACACCAGTTTAGTTTTTAGGGGATGGTCTTTTTGTTTACTTATTTGCTTTTTGTTTTGTTTTGTTTTGTTTTGTTTTGTTGTTTTTTTTTTATGGAATTCCATGTACGACAGCCAACTACTTACTGCCAACTGCTCACTGCTTCAAATAAGATAACAAATAAAAAATGTACTTTATCAATCTCATGAATCTGATATGTTGAATTTTACATAAGATAAACAAACGGAGAGTTTTCAGTTTTTGACTCTGGTTTTTAAAATTATTAATTCATTACTAATGAACTTTTCTTTGCGTTCAAACAAGTTTTAATGGCCAAAGTGCCATTTATGTTGCATTAAATGGATGTAAAATGTAGGCGGAAATCGAAAGTTAGCGTATGTAGTTCTTACAATAAAAATAAAAAATGGCGGATGTAAAACATTTAATTCCCACATTTCCTTGCAGGTATAAATAATTCAAAAATTTTTGTCGCGAGGGAAGGGGGGGGGGGGTCACATACGATAAAAGAACAAACTTTTAGAGGGGTCTTGGGAAACATTTGTTGGCATATGTATTTATACTAGAAATAATACTGAAAATTATAATAACATAACTTTTGCCGAGGGTAAAATATCTACCAATATCTTTTAGGTTTCTTTGTACCCAATGAAAAGTACCTGTATTTGAGAATTTTTGTATGTGTCATTTAATCGTTTTTAATGGCTAATAATGTTAGATCTGTAAAGACAATGGTGGTAGTGATGAGGGGGGTCCCCCAATAAATTGCCAACATATAATATACAGTAGTGCTCCCTGAATAATCACGCCTGTGACCTTTTTTATTACTTGTCAAGGTATTTATGTTGGGTTGTGTGCCCCCCTCCCCACCCCCCACCCCCACTGATATTGCTTTCTTGTCTAAGATCAACTGTTTTTACATAGAGTAAAATTAATGCCTTGTATTAAGATTTTTTTATTAGTATTTCTGGTATAAATGCTTATAACATGCTGCCAACAAATGTTACCCAGGATCCTACAAAAAGCCCCCCCCCCCGCATTTTTCTGACGTTATATAAGCCTTTAATCTCTCCCCCGCCAAAAAAGCTATTGAATTATTTGCCTGTAAGGAAATGTGGGAATTAGATGTTTTGTATTTAAGAAGAAATACTCCTTCCTCCTATTAATTCCTTCCTCGCCTTTAGCGTTTAAAAATTCCTGAATCCGCCAATTTTTGTTATTTATTTATAAAAATATTCTTGCTATCATAGGATTTATTCAAGCATGCGTATTAAAGATATTAAAGATAACAAAACAGGCAATATCATCTATGAGCACTGGCAGTTGGCAGTAAGCAGTTGAATGTCGTATATGGAATTTCATATTTTAAAATATTTTATTCTATTTTTTTATTTATTTATTTATTTATTTATTTATTTATTTATTTATTTATTTATTTATTTATTTATTTATTTATTTTGTGAATAGTTACATGTTTTGATGCCCCCCCCCTCCAATAATTGTTGGATCCGCCTATGTTCGCGTAATTTGCATCGCGTGTTTGTATTGTAATATTGCACAAACCTACACATATGTGAAATAAATATCAAGATACTCAGTATCAACATTTTGATTTATATATTTTTTCAGTTTATGATCTTGAACCCCTGTGTGGCGAGAGCCTGTCTCGACATCTAACTAAGCAAATGCGAAGGGATGAATTATGATCGGGTTCGATATTTTAAGAATTCTAAATTTCTGAGCGTGAAACTTTCATTTTCAACTGAAGTAAAGTTTGGAGTCCTTTATTATTTATGAAGAAGTTGCATATTTGAGTAGAAAAATGGATGGTGATTCAGGTAGTTAACGTAAAGGATCAATCAGGTAATTATGATAAAAGTTGTTAAGCAGCTAGGTAAAGGTTAACATATAGATCTACATTTCCCGCGAAAAATTGATGCTTCCATGCCTATGCTTCCATTTGATGCTTCCATGCCAAATTCCTTTCAATTTTCTTGCAGAAGTTAACCTGTCAGAAAAACCTAACATGTGCATGTAAAATAATAACCCAAAGTGGTGTCCTTGAAATAGTGACTTGTGCAACATTAGTTTTTTGCAAACAAATTTATTGAAGTTACTAGTGCCTGTAAAAGTCTACCTTTATGTAATAACTGCATATTAATTACATGATTGACATTGTTACTATTTATATCAGAACTGCAGTGTCAAACCTAAGTATGCAGTAATTTCCCGCAGTTATCTTTCATGCTTTTTCTATGCATAGAAATACAATATACACAGGGGCTGACAAATAAATTTTTCAAGCACTTGCCCATGGGCAAGTGCATGTTCAAAATTCACTTGCCCTACTTTTATTTTTGCTTGCCCCACCATAAACATGATAAACTATAAATTAAAGAAAACTCTTGTGTCAAAATAATTTCGATTTCATCTAAAACAACAAAACATATTTCCTTTCATTCTTTTTACTACCCAGCACTTCATATTCATCCTAATGAATAAATTTGTCACCAAATCAGAAAATTTTGCAACCTTGAATGTTTTGTTCTGAATATTGGTGACAGTTGAAAACTACCGCCAGTAAGTACTAAGTACCATACCATTCTGTTGCTATTGTAATTCACCCATAGTCATGCTTTTTGCCATTTGGTAGGAATAATTGTTTCCGTTGTTTTTCTTTCTCATACTTAATAAGCTTAGTCCATTTTGTGGTTCTTTCGCTAACATCGTTACTGACCAGTGTTGACTATGTACTTATCATCAGCTTCTGATCGTTTTTCTGCCTCATAATTGTTAAAACTTTCTCCATTTCTCCAATGCCAATTTGTCACTTTCAATTAAATACTTAAAACTGTCAGTAAGACTTAATTAACATGATTAAAGATACACGATGACACAGTTAAACTGGTTCACTTACAAAGTGTGACAAGCAAAGGAAGATAACTCTTACGACAAAATAGTTTCGAATTCATGTAAAACTATGACATTTTTAAAAATGTTTATTGATTGATTTTTTAAAGTCACTTGTCCATGGTCAAGTGCCTATTGAAAATTCACTTAACCACCTTTAAAATTCACTAGCCCCGTGCGTCGGGCATTGGGATTTGTCAGCCCCTGATATACAGAATAAAATATGTCAGCAACAGGAAACATATTACGTTTTCCAAGCATTACACTTTATATCTAGGTGTACTAGTATGCTATTATCTCGTAATATTGCGGTACTTATTCCTTTTCTGTAAAAAAAGTTATTCCAAATTCTTACTTTAACTTTTCGTCAAAAGTTCTTCAGAAAACTAACAATGAGCTAACTTTTTTATTGGCAAATTATTTTCCAAGCTATTTGTAGTCTATTTTTAAAACAGGAAGTCTTATTTACCTTCTAAATTGGAGAGGCACTGACATTGTATCGCAGTATTGGAATACATAAAGGCTTGGCACTTTCTTGAAGTATAATTTGTATTATTTAATTCAACATGTGAATCTACATGAAAGCTAGACAATAACAACTTAGACTTCAAAAATATGCATTTTGTTATGGTTTTTATTAGGTTTATATATTCAATGGTCTTAAAAAAGAAATAAAAAAAGGGAATGAGAGTCTGTAAAATTACTCATTATTTAAATAAATTTTTCTTCAATTTGTGTTCCATACGTTTTCCCTCATCAAACGAGTCAACAGTCAGACGACAGACAGACAGTCCATTAACAAAAACACTTGAAAAAGGATATGTGCTGTGTATCCAGATGTTTGGAAAATACTGCGATACAGTGGAACCCATGATATAATGAGAATTCAGTATATATAAATCATTTGGTCTGATTTTAAAGACATTTTTCATTTCAGACTTCTGCAGAGTTGCTTAATTGGTTATAAGTTAAAAATATGTCTCGAATTGAGAAGATGTCCATCCAAGGGATCCGAAGTTTCGGCCCCGAGGATTCAGACAAGGGAATCATAAGCTTCTTTACACCGCTCACTCTGATTCTGGGCCCCAATGGAACGGGGAAAACTGTAAGTCATAATAACATCTCATCACTTTACACCGCTCACTCTGATTCTGGGCCCCAGTGGAACGGGGAAAACTGTAAGTCATAATAACATCTCATCACTTTACACCCCTCACTCTGATTCTGGGCCCCAATGGAACAGGGAAAACTGTAAGTCATAATAACATCTCATCACTTTACACCCCTCAGTCTGATTCTGGGCCCCAGTGGAACGGGGAAAACTAAGTCATAATAACACCTCATCACTTTACACCCCTCACTCTGATTCTGGGCCCCACTGGAACGGGGAAAACTAAGTCATAATAACATCTCATCACTTTACACCCCTCACTCTGATTCTGGGCCCCAATGGAACGGGGAAAACTAAGTCATAATAACATCTCATCACTTTACACCGCTCACTCTGATTCTGGGCCCCAATTGAACGGGGAAAGCTGTAAGTCATAATAACATCTCATCACTTTACACCGCTCACTCTGATTCTGGGCCCCAATGGAACGGGGAAAACTGTAAGTCATAATAACATCTCATCACTTTACACCCCTCACTCTGATTCTGGGCCCCAATGGAACAGGGAAAACTGTAAGTCATATTAACATCTCATCACTTTACCCCCCTCACTCTGATTCTGGGCCCCAATTGAACGGGGAAAACTGTAAGTCGTAATAACATCTCATCACTTTACACCCCTCACTCTGATTCTGGGCCCCACTGGAACGGGGAAAACTAAGTCATAATAACATCTCATCACTTAACACCCCTCACTCTGATTCTGGGCCCCAATGGAATGGGGAAAACTGTTAGTCATTACAACATCTCATCACTTTGCACCGCTCACTCTGATTCTGGGCCCCAATGGAACGGGGAAAACTGTAAGTCATAATAACATCTCATCACTTTACACCGCTCACTCTGATTCTGGGCCCCAATTGAACGGGGAAAACTGTAAGTCATAATAACATCTCATCACTTTACACCCCTCACTCTGATTCTGGGCCCCAATTGAACGGGGAAAACTGTAAGTCATTACAACATCTCATCACTTTACACCGCTCACTCTGATTCTGGGCCCCAATTGAACGGGGAAAACTGTAAGTCATAATAACATCTCATCACTTTACACCCCTCACTCTGATTCTGGGCCCCAATTGAACGGGGAAAACTGTAAGTCATTACAACATCTCATCACTTTACACCCCTCACTCTGATTCTGGGCCCCAATTGAACGGGGAAAACTGTAAGTCATAATAACATCTCATCACTTTACACCGCTCACTCTGATTCTGGGCCCCAGTGGAACGGGGAAAACTGTAAGTCATAATAACATCTCATCACTTTACACCGCTCACTCTGATTCTGGGCCCCAATTGAACGGGGAAAGCTGTTAGTCATTACAACATCTCATCACTTTAAATTAATTTTCTTGAAAACATTGTCTCAGTACATTTATATCATAAATTTGAGTTTATTATAGCTCAGGTAAGCTTCTTTGAGTAAATGAGTAGAGCTGTTTCTGCAGACAATCATTGAATGCCTGAAGTACATGACAACAGGAGTTATGCCCCCTGGTAGTAAAGGTGGCGCATTTATTCACGATCCTAAAGTGGCCCAGGAGCGTCAGGTGAAGGCACAGATCCGACTGCAGTTCCGGGACGTGACAAATAATCGCATGGTCATACAGAGGATTATGGAGGCCACTCAAAAGGTAAAGAGTTTTGTGTACAATCAAGCCCCCTCACCTTCCATACAAAATTGGGGGGGAACAGAATTTTTATTTATATCTCTCAATTACAAAACGTACAGTAATCCACTATCTTCATTTATCATGCTAATCTGGACACTTTGCTTGGGAACATAGGCATTCAGATTAATAAGGCTAGACTTAATTATAAAGAACAGACTCGAAGATTTAAGGAAGCTCTAAACACTGCACACTGAAGAGTTCTACTTGTAGGGTAGTTTTATGCAGTTAGAGTGATCTGCCCTTAGAAGAAAAATAGAAAAAATGGTTATTTACAGTTCATTACACTATTTATTATAGATTAAAATATTCTGAGCATTATATCTGACTAAGAATAAGTAATTGAATTCATTATTTTCTATATTTTTCCCTATGTAAGTGAACAATAGTGATTTCTGTTCATGAATTAGACCATTGTCTTTGAACATTTTTCCTGTGGAGATAAGGCAGGTACCCTATGTTGAAAATGAACTAAATGGTCTCAATATGCACACTTTTATATAATATATTTTTCTCCAAGTCCAAAAAGCATTTTTTGTTAGTGTTTAGAGCTTCCTTAAGAAAACAAATAAATCTTCATTTTTTTTCTTTTGTTGTCCCTATCTCTAAATGAATGAGTTGACTGTAGACATGTTGGACTAAAAAATGTCAGTAAGATTGAAGTTTATAAAACTCTGAAAGAAAATAAAAACACAAAAAAACTATAATTGATGAAGTATAAAGAATTCTCAAATGTTTTTTTTGTTTTAGTTAAAAAAGATAGAAATGAAAACGCTAGATGGTGTGATTACCCGCTATGATGTTAATGGAGAAAAGAAGAGCATTAGCTCCAAATGTGCTGAGATAGACAGAGAGGTCAGTATAAAAGTGAGATGGGATAGAGTGGTCACATTTATAGTGTGCTGAGATAGAGTGGTCACATTTATAGTGTGCTGACATAGAGTGGTCACATTTATAGTGTGCTGAGATAGAGTGGTCACATTTATAGTGTGCTGACATAGAGTGGTCACATTTATAGTGTGCTGAGATGGAGTGGTCACATTTATAGTGTGCTGAGATAGAGTGGTCACATTAATAGTGTGCTGTGATAGAGTAGTCTCATTTATAGTGTGCTGAGATAGAGTGGTCACATTTATAGTGTGCTGAGATAGAGTGGTCACATTTATAGTGTACTGAGATAGAGTGGTCACGTTAATAGTGTGCTGTGATAGAGTAGTCTCATTTATAGTGTGCTGAGATAGAGTGGTCACATTTATAGTGTGCTGAGATGGAGTGGTCACATTTATAGTGTGCTGAGATAGAGTGGTCACATTAATAGTGTGCTGTGATAGAGTGGTCACATTTATAGTGTGCTGAGATAGAGTGGTCACATTTATAGTGTGCTGAGATAGAGTGGTCACATTTATAGTGTACTGAGATAGAGTGGTCACGTTAATAGTGTGCTGTGATAGAGTAGTCTCATTTATAGTGTGCTGAGATAGAGTGGTCACATTTATAGTGAGCTGAGATAAAGTGGTCATGCTGAGATAGAGTGGTCATGCTGAGATAGAGTGGTCACATTTATAGTGTGCTGAGATAGAGTGGTCACATTTATAGTGTGCTGAGATAGAGTGGTCACATTTATAGTGTGCTGTGATAGAGTAGTCACATTTATAGTGTGCTGAGATAGAGTGGTCACATTTATAGTGTGCTGAGATAGAGTGATCACATTTATAGTGTGCTGAGATAGAGTGGTCACATTTATAGTGTGCTGAGATAGAGTGGTCACATTTATAGTGAACTGAGATAGAGTGATCACATTAATAGTGTGCTGAGATAGAGTGGTCACATTTACAGTGTGCTGAGATAGAGTGGTCACATTTATAGTGTGCTGAGATAGAGTGATCACATATATAGTGTGCTGAGATAGAGTGGTCACATTTATAGTGTGCTGTGATGGAGTAGTCACATTTATAGTGTGCTGAGATAGAGTGGTCACATTTATAGTGTGCTGAGATAGAGTGGTCATGCTGAGATAGAGTGGTCACATTTATAGTGTGCTGAGATAGAGTGGTCATGCTGAGATAGAGTGGTCACATTTATAGTGTACTGTGATAGAGTGGTCACAATTATAGTGAGCGTGACGCAAATTTAAAAAAGGTCGGGATCGGGATGCGCAACTGAAGGTCGCAAACAAAGAAGAGATGGCCGTGTGCGTGGCGTAGTGACGATGGTCAATTTAAATTGTTACAGAAAAGACATAAAATATGTTATTTATGTCTCTTATTAAAGACTCTCTATCCTAAGTAAAGAAACTTGTGAGATTGAAGGCTGTTGAAAATATTAAAGGACATTTTGGTGCTGCTATTTTCCTTTCTCAGCGTCAAAATAAGGTACATGTATCTGGTCTGACAAAACTTTGTCCGGTCCGACAGAACATTTGACTTTGTCAGACCAAATGTCTGACAGTGATTTCAAAATTTCGACAAGTCTGTTTATAGTGTGCTTAGATGAGTGGTCACATTTATAGTGTGCTGAGATAGAGTGGTCACATTTGTAGTGTGCTGAGATAGAGTGGTCACATTTATATTGTGCTGAGATAGAGTGGTCACATTTATAGTGTGCTGAGATAGAGTGGTCACATTTATAGTATGCTGAGATAGAGTAGTCACATTTATAGTGTGCTGAGATAGAGTGGTCACATTTATAGTGTGCTGAGATAGAGTGGTCATGCTGAGATAGAGTGGTCACATTTATAGTGTGCTGAGATAGAGTGGTCACATTTATAGTGTGCTGAGATAGAGTGGTCACATTTATAGTGTGCTGAGATAGAGTGGTCACATTAATAGTGCGCTGAGATAGAGTGGTCACATTAATAGCGCGCTGAGATAGAGTGGTCACATTTATAGTGTACTGAGATAGAGTGGTCACATTTATAGTGTGCTGAGATAGAGTGGTCATGCTGAGATAGAGTGGTCACATTAATAGCGCGCTGAGATAGAGTGGTCACATTTGTAGTGTTCTGAGATAGAGTGATCACATTTATAGTGTGCTGAGATAGAGTGGTCACATTTATAGTGTGCTGTGATGGAGTAGTCACATTTATAGTGTGCTGAGATAGAGTGGTCACATTTATAGTGTGCTGAGATAGAGTGGTCATGCTGAGATAGAGTGGTCACATTTATAGTGTACTGTGATAGAGTGGTCACAATTATAGTGTGCTGAGATAGTTGAACCACGATACGATTTGTATCACGATATGTTGAATTGGTTATAAAATGTCTTTTAGAGTGGTCACATTTACAGTGTGCTGAGATAGAGTGGTCATGCTGAGATAGAGTGGTCACATTTATAGTGTACTGTGATAGAGTGGTCACAATTATAGTGTGCTGAGATAGAGTGGTCACATTTATAGTGTGCTGAGATAGTCACATTTATAGTGTGTTGAGATAGTCACATTTATAGTGTGCTGAGATAGAGTGGTCATGCTGAGATAGAGTGGTCACATTTATAGTGTGCTGAGATAGAGTGGTCATGCTGAGATAGAGTGGTCACATTTATAGTGTACTGTGATAGAGTGGTCACAATTATAGTGTGCTGAGATAGAGTGGTCACATTTACAGTGTGCTGAGATAGAGTGGTCACATTTATAGTGTGCTGAGATAGAGTGGTCATGCTGAGATAGAGTGGTCACATTTATAGTGTGCTGAGATAGAGTGGTCACATTTATAGTGTTCTGAGATAGAGTGGTCACATTAATAGCGCGCTGAGATAGAGTGGTCACATTAATAGTGTACTGAGATAGAGTGGTCATGCTGAGATAGAGTGGTCACATTTATAGTGTGCTGAGATAACGTGATCACATTTACAGTGTGCTGAGATAGAGTGGTCATGCTGAGATAGAGTGGTCACATTTATAGTGTTCTGAGATAGAGTGGTCACATTTATAGTGTTCTGAGATAGAGTGGTCACATTTATAGTGTTCTGAGATAGAGTGGTCACATTTATAGTGTTCTGAGATAGAGTGATCACATTTATAGTGTTCTGAGATAGAGTGGTCACATTAATAGCGCACTAAGAGAAAAGTGTGTTCACATTAATAATGTGCTGAGATAGATAAAAGGCTCAACATAAAATGTTTAAAGAATTGTCTTTCACATTACTGGAATATTTTTTTCAGATGATTACATCTCTGGGTGTTTCCAAACCAGTTCTGGAGAATGTCATCTTTTGTCACCAGGAAGATTCCAACTGGTAAGTAAGTCACAGTGTACCATAATACGTCCTCTAGGTAAGTCACAATGTACCATTATACGTCCTCTAGGTTAGTCACAATGTACCATAATACGTCCTCTAGGTTAGTCACAATGTACCATAATATGTCCTCAGGTTAGTCACAATGTACCATAATACGTCCTCTAGGTTAGTCACAATGTACCATAATACGTCCTCTAGGTTAGTCACAATGTACCATAATACGTCCTCAGGTTAGTCACAACGTACCATAATATGTCCTCAGGTTAGTCACAATGTACCATAATACGTCCTCTAGGTAAGTCACAATGTACCATAATACGTCCTCTAGGTTAGTTACAATGTACCATAATATGTCCTCAGGTTAGTCACAATGTACCATAATATGTCCTCAGGTTAGTCACAATGTACCATAATACGTCCTCTAGGTAAGTCGCAATGTACCATTATACGTCCTCTAGGTAAGTCACAATGTACCTAATATGCCCTCTAGGTAAGTCACAATATACCATAATAGGTCATCTAGGTAAGTCACTATGTACCATAATACGTCATTTAGGAAAGTCACAATGTACCATAATACATCATTTAGGAAAGTCACAATGTAACATAATACGTCCTCTAGATAAGTCACAATATACCATAATACATCATCTAGGTAAGTCACAATATACCATAATACGTCATTAAGGAAAGTCAAAATGTACCATAATACGTCATTTAGGAAAGTCACAATGTACCATGATACATCAGCTAGGTAAGTCAAAATCTACCATAAGTCATTAAGGTAGGTCAAATTCTGCCACAAATCTATCTAGTTAAGTCGCAATGTAACATGATAAATCATCCAGGTGAATCAAAATCTACCACTAGTCAATCTAGATAAGTCACAATGTACCATTACAAGTCATCAACATAAACCAAACTCTACCTGAGTCAATCCAGGTAAGTCAAAGTGTACCATAACAAGTCATCCAGGTAAACCAGATTCAACATAATTAGTTATCTATGTAAATAAGAATCATGAGAACTTAACTAGTTATTGAAAATAATGTATGTTTTGACATACAGTCATACCTTGTTATCTCGAACTGGATGGGACCGAGAAAAAACTTAAAGATATCAGAGGATTCGAGATATCGAGAGTAAAATACTTCCAAGAATAAGTGGCTTGGACTACTAAATCACTTCAACATATCTATGGTATTCGAGATATCGGTGTTCGAGATACTGAAGTTCAACTGTATATGAATATACATTTGTTTAATACTTTTTCAAACAAATTACATGACCTGTGTGTATTTAGCTGAGGGTTATTCATAATGACATAAAACTTTGCTTTGATGATAGGCCTCTGAGTGAAGGAAAGGCTCTGAAGGAAAAGTTTGATGCTATATTTGCTTCCACCCGATACGTCAAAGCTCTGGAAACCATCAGGAAGTTAAAACAGACTCAGGACCAGGAACTTAAACTTTACAAACAGGAAGTGACCCACCTTAAACAGCTGAAAGATAAATCAGAACAGGTAAAAAAAAACACTTTGGTTATAGAAAGTTGTTTTTTTTTGGTTAAAATTTTGTACACATGTAGAAATGAAATGTGAATACAACGAACAATGGTCGTTCTCAGAAAGTCCATTTAGACAATACAAATGATAAGCAGAACCAACACAGACCTCTAAAAACAGAGGTGGGATCAGGTGACATGGAGGCGTAAGCATCCTCTGTCAACTGGTCACACCTGCTGCGTGCTCCTGTCATGATTGGGCAAATAGAAAAATTCATAGTCAATTCAGTGTGAAAATAATGTCCTAACAATTTTTTTTTAGCATATTGGTAAACATTCGACTCAACAACAGATTGTGTTTTCAACTAAGTCATTTATCTACCATAGAATTTGCGAAATGTTGACTTTAAAGAAAATTTTTAATTATCCTGGTATCATCAACTAATTTGTCAATAGCTTGCCTGATTAGATATTGTTCGTATGTAGAATATTCTGTTGTGTATTGAATCAACTGAAAGACATAAACTCCATATGCTGTAAACCAGGCTGAAAGATCAAGTTAGCTTTTCTGAACACTTACTGTGTGGTGTCTGTCTGTCTGTCCGTCTGTAAACTTTTCACATTTTCAATTTCTTCTTGAGAACCACTGGGCCAGCTTTAACCAATGTTGCCACACAGCATCTTTGAGTAAAGGGTATTCTAAATTGTTCAAATGAAGGGCCAAGACAAGGAAAAAATTAAGAAGAGGTTATTAAATTTTTTTCTAAAGAATCACTGGGCCAGAAAAGATCAAACTTGGAAAAGCTTTCTGAGGTATTGCAGATTCTAAACTATTCAAACCATGGCCCGTGGGGGTAGGGTGGGAAGAAAATAAGGGATGATTTTTTTATATTGGAATATAGGAAAAAATCTTCTTCTCAAGAACCACTAGACCAGAAAAGATGAAACATATGAAAGCTTCCTTACGTAGTATTGAATTTTATATTTTTCAGATCATGACCTCTGGGGGGTGAAAAATAGGGGATCAAATTTTTAAATTGGAATATGTAGCAAAAATATATAGGAAAACATCTTTAAAATCTTCTTCTCAAGAACCACTGGACCAGAAAAGAAGAAACTTGTGAGAAATTTTTCAGACTTGTAGATTTTAAAGTGTAGGATTAAAGGATTAAGCCACAAATGAGAATCAAAGTTTTACATAGGGCTATATAAGAAAATTATTTTAAGAATCTTCTCAGGAACTACAATAGAAACATTAAATAAATTTACAAACATTTCCAAGTTGTATGGATTCTTCTTTTGTTCAAATTATGGACTCTGGGTTAGAGTTGGCTAAAATCAGGATTAAATTTGACACAATGCTTGTATAAAATTGGAAAGAATTTTCTTGCTGAGAACTGCAAGAGTGTGTTAGTTATATCGATATTGAAGCATCCCATGTTTTGAGGTAAGAGACCTCTTAGAGCTAGGATTGGGCCAAAATATTTTGTGGGAAAATAAAGGAGAAAAATCTGGTAAAAAATCTACTGAAGAACAGCAGGAATAATTTGCTCAGGTGAGCTTTGTGGCCCATATGCCTCTTGTTGGGGAGGAGTAATTCCAAAGAAAGAAAATAAATAGACTGGACTTTTTCAGCCAGTTGAGCAACAGCTTTAGTCATTTATAGAGAATGGCACAATGACACTGGCTGCAGAATTCACTCAAAGAAAGTAAACTAAGATAAAAACAGGGGTTTTTTTTAATCTTTTAAAAGTAACACCTCATGGAATTTGATTTAGTCCCATAAAAGATGCAATTCAGGGGCTGAAATGGCTTTTAAATTTTTTTTTGGGGGGGATGAATTTTTAACTCTGAAATCTGTTTCACAGACTTGAATTTCTTTTAAGAAATGTTATCTCATGGAAGAGTATATTGTACTTCAGTCTTAATATTTTAGAAAATCCATTTGCAGCTTTCTACCTATGATATATGTGTATACATGTACATGTAAATAGAGAAAGGGAAAAAAAACATATTTACAGGTCAATTTTTTTATAAAAGTTAGACTTTCAACTCCAGAGTAATTTTACTATTGGCCTCTATATGAAGGGAGAAAACCCATTGTCATTATTATTCATCTTTTATACTGTAGCTTGAAGCTGACAAAAATGAAAGAGAAACAAAAATGATGGCCTGTCGGGAAACAGTAGAGAAGATTGAGGCCAAGTTACAACCAGTTATAGTAAGTATCAGTTACTTCAGTAGTGAAACCTGTTTAGTACGAACACAGATATAACGAATTTACGGATATAGTGGGGGGTTTTTTTCAATCCCTGGCGAAACTCTTAACAATTCTTATTAAATTTTATGGATATAACAATCTCGGATATAGCGAATTTTCAGTTATAACAAACTGATTCTGTGTCCCCTAGAAGTTAGAAGTAACAAAATTTACATCTTTTACAGTGAATTTTCAAAGATATAATTTTTTTAATAATATTGAACTGACATTAATTTTGTAAGTTTATATATTTGAAACTATTCACCGAAAACTTTTGAACTCCAAGGTAAATTTTGTATTTTATACTTTCCTTAATACATTTTGTAGTCATACTTGAAGGAAAAAAATCTTTATTGGGAATTTGCAATGTATATTTTAACGAATTTGTTATATGGATACGCTGAATTAGGGATATAGTGAAGTAAATTAAATCAATACAGTACAGTCATTCACAGTTAAGTCTGTAACTTACAGTCAGTTTATAAAGTCAGTAGAATGTGACCAAATGAAGTAAGTAGATAACTTATAAACATTTTTTTAATTGGTAACTTACAATGGTACAATCATGATAGTAACTGTAAGTTCAAGTAGCTTACAGTTAGTAAATTACACCTAGTTGCAATAAGTCTGTAACTTTACCAATGAAATTCCTTTTCTTTTGATATTTATCTAACTTCACTGACTGATTATCAGATTTTGTATTTCTATTCAGTTTTGCTTTGTTAACAATTCCACAGAGATTACAAAGATTTCATCATTAATACAATATTGTTTGCAGGAGAAGCTAGACCAAATTGGGAATCAGTCGGACAAAATTTACAGGATACAGACCAAGATAGGCATGTATAAATTTAAAGTTAGAGGTGACAAGTATGAATTACAATAACTCCTTTTTACCTTAATTGCAGGGCTTAGGAAGGTCAAACAACAGGTGGACCATTTTGAAATTCAAGGGGCCATGAGAAGATATATTGGGGCCATTCTAAAATATATCATAGTATGATGCTTTGATACTGCATATAACTCTGACAACAAAATTTGGGGGGGGGGGGAAGCGATAGGAATTGACAAGTCATCGCATATGTATCCGACATTGTCTGGTGGAAATGATTTTTCTGTTTCAAAGAACTTCATAAAACATTCATCATAAAACACAGGAAGTATTTAGAAAAATTATATCTGAACCAAAAGCACCAAAAAGATTCTGTTAAGAGAACGAGGGACAGGCGAAGATAGATAGAATTCATTGATATTGTATTTCATTGTCAGGTAATATTTTCATGAGCATGACTTTCTTATTTAAAGAGGTGGTCACTCCCTTGTGGTTCCTAAGTGTCAAGTGGTTTTGGACGGCAGACAGGAAAATTTTCCATTTTTTCGCCAGTGGATATCAGAATTTTTTGAATGGTGGTTCTTATTTTATTATATGATACATCACAGATTTCCTCTAACTTCAATGAAGAATACTGATAGTGCCAACTGCAACGAACTTACAAACCAGAAAATCATGCCTGCCTGCATTATGCAGGGCGCATCACATGGTGCACTGCACCAATATTTCATTGCCTAATTTTTCGCCATTATGCGCATATGGCACATGGTGTGCCCCCCTTCCCAGGCCCGGAATTAGTATTTGTCTTAAACATGTACTAAATGCAGTATATGCAAAAAAGTTCACATATTGAGCTAATCCTATCTTTAGTAACACAGACCTTTTGATGTATTTGTATTAACATGTATATTATAGAAAAGTACAGAAGTGAAATGAAAATGATGGAGAATTCAGCAACAGAACTCAGAAGTCAAATCAAAAATGAATTTCAAGGTTCGTATTAATGATTTTTAAAATATGTTCATACACATATACATGTACATGTAAATTTATTATGAAGGAAGAAAAAGAGAAATGATATGGCTTTTGTGTCTGTGATATTAGGTTATTTCTGAGTGACGAGTGTGTATGTGTTATTTGTCAGGTTCTATGGAGGAGCTAAAGAAGGCAATAGCTGAGTTTGAGAACATGGTACAAGAGAGACAAGAGACGGTGGAACAGGTAGGCTCATTTCTAAATCTTTCTCCAATCAAGATGTATGGTCTGGTGATTTTTTTTTTATAATGGTTATTGTTAATGACTGGTTTTGACTAGTTTACTATATATAGCTATGCAGTAATAATACCAGTGTTTTGTGACTAGCTCTTAGAGTCATTTTTTTTTTTTTACAAATTTAGATACTGTATACAGGGATATTTTTGCCCCCGTTTTGTTTTTGCCCCTTTCGCCCTAGACACAAGTGGGTGAATTTAAGACAGGCTGAATTAAAAGAAAATAGTATAATTTCTTAAACAAAACTGTGACTGGGGGAAATTAAAATGGAGCTAAATTGCTTTCAAGTGTGAAAGGGCAAAAATAACACAGGGTGAATATGTAGAGGATATTCAATGTTTTGTAGTTGGATATGGAATTTATTTCACGAGTGGGACAGGATTTTTTGATATTTTCACAAGTGCGAAGCACGAGTGAAAATATCAAAAAATCCTGTCTCATGATTTTCTCTTTGCCTCTGGCTTTTCTTAACACAGTGACATAGGCTGTGACGTTATAGTTGAGCAGTTGAGACGTCATATCTTAGCAATTGTGAGATTGAAAACATTGTAACATGGATTTTAGCAACATACTTGGGAAGAAATATTGGCAGTTTTAGTCTCTATCAAGATGGTTTAGTTAATATCTTACGACTGGCCAGAATTTTTTTTTACTTACTTTGATATCCTTTCACACTGTGAGAAAATATCACTGGTATCCCTTCACACTGTGAGAGAATATCACTTTTATTCAATAAAAAAATCACAGTATTTCACTGTTGAAAATGTAATAAAACCTTATATATAGTTAACTAGCAAAAACTTTTTCATTTTTTTAAGGTAAATTTAAAGGACATGAAAGTTTAAAGCAGTTTATGTGAGATTTTAATTATTGAGCCATCTTTTTTCTGTGTGTAGTTTCAGTTGCTTCAAAGAGAATTAAACAAGGAGCTGGAAAAACTTGGTCAGGAGCGAGGGAATTTGTTGATGGAAGTGGGAAAACTGGAGCAAGAGTCCGAGGTATGTAGAGTATCTATACTTCAGATCCTGTCACTTGATAAGGAATAAATTTCAGTCTCTTGACTACTGTGAATTGCAAGTTATAGAGCCAGAGATAGAGAATGAAAATATTACTTTTGATAAACACTGTAAACAGTCATACATTTAAGCACTCAAAATTTAGTGCAATCTTTTTTCTGAAATTAAATAGCTCATATAAATTAGTCCACTTGAGTTTTAAAAATGGCAGTGTGTAAGTTCTATTTCTTGTAATGTGTACTGTACATGAAGTAGCATGTAAGACATGATGGGAAAGGTGCTGTAATAAGTATGTTTACAGTATGTTTACAGTATGTAGCAGCTTTTAGATTAAGTGTGTCAAAGTTTTGATTTCATAAAAGCATATGTTAATGCGCTTTTATTTTCTGACTCGGTCTGAAAATCATTTGAACTAAGAAAATGTCTTTAATTTTGTAAAATAAGAGTAAAAATTTATTTCTTATCCATTACTCTCTGTCAGTAGTCCATTTCTGAATCAGACTTATTTTTTACACAATAAATGTTCATATCCATGGCATATTCTATATCAACCGGATCCAAAGATAAAAACCACAAAACCAAGGTCACTGCAGGAAAAAGGATATTTGGATTCATGCTGTAGAGAGTTTTAGTATTATATGTAAGGCTTTTCATGTTATGGGTTTTTGAATATCTTCCAACAGAGATACAAAGACAATATGAAGAAAAGGGATGCTGAAATAAAGAAGCTTGCCACAAAGTACGATATTGAAGGTTAGTGAACTTGTTCACAAAGTATGACATTGAAGGTTTGTAGGCTTGTTCACAAAGTATGATATTGAAGTTAAGTTGACTTGTTCACAAAGTATGATATTGAAGATAAGTTGACTTGTTCACAAAGTATGATATTGAAAAGTTGACTTGTTCACAAAGTATGATATTGAAGGTTAGTAGGCTTGTTCACAAAGTATGATATTGAAGGTTAGTAGGCTTGTTCACAAAGTATGACAATGAGGGTTGATGGGGCTTGATCACAAAGTATGATATTGAAGGTTAGTGGACTTTGTTCACAAAGTATGACAATGAAGGTTAGTGGGGCTTGTTCACAAAGTATGAAATTGAAAAGTTGACTTGTTCACAAAGTATGATATTGAAGGTTAGTGGGGCTTGTTCACAAAATACCATATTGAAGGTTAGTGGACTTGTTCACAAAGTACCATATTGAAGGTTAGTGGACTTGTTCACAAAGTACCATATTGAAGGTTAGTGGACTTGTTCACAAAGTATGTTATTGAAGGGTAGTGGACTTGTTCACAAAGTGCCATATTGAAGGTTAGTGGACTTGTTCACAAAGTACCATATTGAAGGTTAGTGGACTTGTTCACAAAGTACCATATTGAAGGTTAGTGGACTTGTTCACAAAGTATGTTATTGAAGGGTAGTGGACTTGTTCACAAAGTGCCATATTGAAGGTTAGTGGACTTGTTCACAAAGTGCCATATTGAAGGTTAGTGGACTTGTTCACAAAGTGCCATATTGAAGGTTAGTGGACTTGTTCACAAAGTACCATATTGAAGGTTAGTGGACTTGTTCACAAAGTACCATATTGAAGGTTAGTGGACTTGTTCACAAAGTACCATATTGAAGGTTAGTGAACTTGTTCATAAAGTACCATATTGAAGGGTAGTGGACTTGTTCATAAAGTACCATATTTAAGGTTAGTGGGCTTGTTCACAAAGTGCCATATTGAAGGTTAGTGGACTTGTTCACAAAGTACCATATTGAAGGTTAGTGGACTTTGTTCACAAAGTATGACAATGAAGGTTAGTGAGGCTTGTTCACAAAGTATGATATTGAAAAGTTGACTTGTTCACAAAGTATGATATTGAAGGTTAGTGGGGCTTGTTCACAAAATACCATATTGAAGGTTAGTGGACTTGTTCACAAAATACCATATTGAAGGTTAGTGGACTTGTTCACAAAGTACCATATTGAAGGTTAGTGGACTTGTTCACAAAGTATGTTATTGAAGGGTAGTGGACTTGTTCACAAAGTGCCATATTGAAGGTTAGTGGACTTGTTCACAAAGTGCCATATTGAAGGTTAGTGGACTTGTTCACAAAGTGCCATATTGAAGGTTAGTGGACTTGTTCACAAAGTACCATATTGAAGGTTAGTGGACTTGTTCACAAAGTACCATATTGAAGGTTAGTGGACTTGTTCACAAAGTACCATATTGAAGGTTAGTGAACTTGTTCATAAAGTACCATATTGAAGGGTAGTGGACTTGTTCATAAAGTACCATATTTAAGGTTAGTGGGCTTGTTCACAAAGTGCCATATTGAAGGTTAGTGGACTTGTTCACAAAGTACCATATTGAAGGTTAGTGGACTTGTTCACAAAGTATGATATTGTAATATTGATTGATGCCAAAAAAATGATTTTTTTATAAGCTGGGGTCATTTGGCTACCAATACCCCATTCATACGACACGATTTGCCTACCTCAGTATATTTTACACATATGTAAATATACCTACATGTGCAATTTTGTCGTATGAACTGATTTGCTCATATGCAAATTCTGCACAGTTGAGTAAATTTACACCTGGTCAGGACAAGGTGCAAATTAACTTTTGCATACACGTCGTCGCAAATTATTTGCTCCTGTGTGTAAAGTTTGTCGTATGAACATACAGCAAATTTACTTAAGTAAGTTTTTTCGTCACGTGTATTGCATCAATCTCCATTTTAAGCATTGTATATGCATTGACATGTAAAATATCAGTCGGTAAACATGGCGGCTCTAAAAAACGTGGATTTTCAACGGTCATTCTTGCGCTACGTAAACAAATTTTGAAAGTGAATTGAGTTTCTGTAAGGGTAGATCTGTTGGTGTATGGCTTCAAAAGCCAAGTCTTCAAAGGATATATGCTGGGTCGCTGAGACTAGCATAGTACTTTCTTCAAATTGCTTTCTCCACTCTGGAAACACAAGGAGCCATTATCTCCTCTGAAATAAATTTTCGAATGGCAAAAATGCTTTATGTCTCTAAAGATATAGCTGTGGTCGCAAACACCCTGCAGATTCAATGAGTAGAACTTCTTCCTGTTCAAGTATTCTCCGTGTGAATGCTTAGGAGCTATAATAGGATACGCGTGCCATCAGTTGCTCCAAAACAGTTTAGCCCTTGATAACTTTCATCCCTTCTCAGTTTTTAAACTGAGGCAGACTACTGACAGATAAGTTGATGTTACAGGGATTTCAACGTCTTGTTTCAAGTCAGCATTTAGTAAATAGATAGATTTCATATGACGCATTTTCCCTTCGAGTTATTTCCCTTGGCTGCCATCTTGGAGATCAAACTGGTATTTGAGCAGAAATATAAGGGCAAAAATCTTAAAATTACTAAACCTATGAACTAAAGGTATATTCGTAAGAAAAACTGTGTTATCTTTGCCTCATTGTCCGCTGAAGATGCTAACCAGTAGATGGCAACAGCCACCTTCACATCCAACAGCTCTTCCACAGTCTTTGGGCCGGGACCAAAGCATTTTCCAACTTCTCACAAAATTTTACGAAATTTTCCTTAATCATTCGAAAATTCTCATACCAATCGTCATTCTTTAAGTCATTAAGAATGGTTCTGTCGTATCAATCATTTGATCGGACTTTTCTTCTAGTTTCTTTGAGGAACATCCAAAAGTTAGTCCTATACCCAAATAGTAAAGAAGTACCCTTATTCTGTGAAAATTCACAAGTCTGAAGCAGTCCATCTCCTTATTTTAAATGACAATTTGAGGATTTACTTACGGTACATAAATATCATCTGAACGCATGGCAAATTAACGTTTACTTGTGTGTGTAAATTTACTCATCTGTAAATTTGCACACATAAGCAAATTTTCGTCGTATGAATGGGGTACAAGTCATCAGTTTATGAGCATGAGTGTCTTGAATTTTTGGGGTCAAATTTCAAGAACCAGAGTTCAAGGCTATTTACACAAGCACAATGGCACTCTTAGTATGACCATTAGTTTTCTAGTTAATTTTGAAATTTTAATTTCTTTGTTATTAGGATACAGTAGAGGGGAGATGTCTGATGAACAGTATCGAGCATTCATGGACATCATGAGAACAAAAATAGAAACTTTACTGGAGGATGGAAAAACCGTCAAAGTAAGTCTACTATGGAGTTGACACATTGTTTTCTAACTTAAAATAATAGTGTAGATGACTTGTTACAATTAAATGAATGTCTTTACGTACATTTATCACAACAAGAAACACTTTGTGAGTTTTCTTCTACTAATGAACCAGAAAGAGTGTCCTCTAATACATGATAGCTGTTCATTGTTTTATCAGGCAGACTATGAGGAGAAGGACACCAGCATGCAGCAGAGATTGGATGAGGTTCGCGACAAGAAAACTAAACTAGAACAGAACGAACGACTCAAGACAAACCTTATGGTAAGGATATAACCCGTGAAGAATAGTTATTAATAAAACTGGGAGATAGCTTTCTTTAATGCCAACAATTTACACTGTATAAGTGGAATTTTTAGTGAGATACCAGGGCTCTCAAATGTCATTATTTGGGTTGTTTGTAGGCCCCATTCGCAATATCAAAAAAGACCTTTTTTCCCAATTGAATGTTTTTATTTTCTCAATAATTATTTTCCCCCAAAAATTTAGATAGATACAGCACGTACAATAGATGAACTTGTTATTCGTATTTCTCTATACTGAAAAATAGAAATTTTGTTGATAATGAAACAAGATTATAATTTGATATGATTTCCCCCCAAAAGATCGCTAATTTTTCCAATTGTATGGCCCTGGCCCCAGTCCCAAAAAGTGGTGTGAAAGCCCTGGAAACAACTTTAGCAATTTGTCCCAAAAAATTGGTTTAGAATTTTAGCAAGAAGTAATTTTTTACAATTTTATCGTGTCAGGAAATGTAATTGTTACCTCCAATGCAGAATGAATTGTCAGCCATATTCAATTTTAGCAATCTCAACACTCTTGCCAAAATTGAATCCCTGCTAAAAATTCTGCTCATACAGTATTACAGGACATAAAATTTATGGGTTTGGTATCCAAGGCTGCTGTAAAAGTTTGTTCAGATAATATAAAAGTGTTTTTCGTAGCTTGCTGATGTCCTGATGGATATCCTTGTTTGTCAGCTGAAGGGTGTTTCTTTTAAGCATTAAAAGTTTTCTTAAGTGCCCATGCTGATGTTACATTTTTCTCCGTTGTCCGTGTTGACGTGATGTTATATTTTTCTCCGTTGTCCATGTTGACGTGATGTTATATTTTTCTCCGTTGTCCATGTTGACGTGATGTTATATTTTTCTCCGTTGTCTGTGTTGTCATTGTCCGTGTTGATGTGATGTTATATTTTTCTCTGTTGTCTTTGTTGTCATTGTCCGTGTTGACATGTGATATTATATTTTTCTCCGTTGGCCATGTTGACATGTGATATTATATTTTTCTCCGTTGTCCATGTTGACGTGATGTTATATTTTTCTCCGTTGTCTGTGTTGTCATTGTCCGTGTTGATGTGATGTTATATTTTTCTCTGTTGTCTTTGTTGTCATTGTCCGTGTTGACATGTGATATTATATTTTTCTCCGTTGGCCATGTTGACATGTGATATTATATTTTTCTCCGTTGTCCATGTTGACATGTGATGTTATATTTTTCTCCGTTGGCCATGTTGACAAGTGATGTTATATTTTTCTCCGTTGGCCATGTTGACATATGATGTTATATTTTTCTCCGTTGGCCATGTTGACATGTGATGTTATTTTTTTCTCCATTGGCCATGTTGACATGTGATGTTATATTTTTCTCCGTTGGCCATGTTGACATGTGATGTTATATTTTTCTCCGTTGGCCATGTTGACATGTGATGTTATATTTTTCTTTGTTGTCCTTGTTGACTTGATTTTCATTTTTCTCGTTGTCCGTGTTGACGTGATGTTATATTTTTCTCCGTTGCCCGTGTTGACATGATGTAACATTTTTCTCCGTCGTCTGTGATGACGTGATGTTATAATTATCTCCGTTGTCCATGTTGACATGTGATATTTTATTTTCCAGACAGAGAATACACAGAAGATTAAGCAAATCAACAAAAAGCTGAGTGAGGTGGAGGCTTCGGCCGGAAGGAGGGACCAGATCAACAGGGACCTCAAACGAGCGGTCAGTTAAACCAACAAACTTACTGGGGAATTATCCAATTTCATGGGGGGGGGTTGTAAAGGTTGGGGAGGAGGGGTCAATTTTGTGGATTTCATGGGTATCCCTTACCAAAAAGCTTAAAACTATTGTCAAAAATTGATACATACTATAGGCTACATAAAAAGGTTTGCCCATAAAATTTCTTCCTATAACATTTTAAAAATTTTTAGCACTCTATTAAAATCGTTGAATGTATAATAATTCCACAGTTCATTTGAGCCATAATCTCAAGTGAGCTCTTCTGATTGAAAAATTTGCATGAGTCTGTCTTCCTGTTGTCTGTAAACTTTTGACTATTTCTGCATGACAACTAGTCAGACTAGTTTTTATAAATTTTCCCAATGAGCCTCCTTAGGTGAAGAGAAGTTAGGTTTGTTCAAATGAAGGACTGCATGTTTTCTTTGGGAAAATCTTTTCAGAAGTGATGATAGAAGAGTACGTCCAAGTTTTCTCAAATCATACCAAATTGATGCCCAATATGAAATACTGAAGTTTTATGTTGGACCTCAAGAATGACAGGACCACAGTATTGATATGAAATCATTCCCATTTAGTGTAGATTCATGTTTGTTCATAACATTGCTCTCCCGATGATGGGTCTGCAGTAGGGACCAAAGTGTAAGGTATAAATGTACAAAGTGTAGGAGAAAACTTGAAAAAATCTGGAGAAGACCAAGGCTAAAGTTAGTAAAATTTAAATACGAGCAGTCCCATAAGTCTGTTCAATCTATGGCCCTGGGACCAAGGTGGGGCTATAGTAAGTTGCCGAAGTTTTTGAAATACATGTATATAGAGTAATTTCCAGCTCTACAGACCTACATAGCTACAATTGAACTTGTACATTATCCTTCACATTGTATAATTTTGTGTACAGGTGAAACACAGATTTGTGGTGAAAAAGGATTGTAAAGATTCATGAAAAAAAATTTAGAAAAAAAATGCATGAAAGTATTCATTTTACATATCAATGTCCAAGCACCCTGATGCAATGTTGAATCAGTCCTGCTGAAGTCGAAGGATCATGTCACAATATAAATATAGACTTCTAAAAGGAATATCTGCTTTTTCAAATTTGTAAACCTGATATCAAACATTAGTATACTGGTGGCAAGAATTGTGGGAACTTTGGGCTTTCACTTTTATGCACAATTTAGTGTTTCAACTATTACATAGTAATCCTAGCCAGGATAGAATGCTCAGTTCATTTAGATACAAGTTGTGGTCCGTGGGCATTTTGTTTTCTATTCCTAAAAAAGGGAGGATGCAGTTCATTTGTGAACTATCTACCAGATTAGTTTTCTTTATAAATGCATCATCCTTCAACTTTATTTATCAGCATTTTGAAATAAGCTCACTAAACTTGATATGTTATTTGTTTAAAATTGTGTTGGATAACTTAAAAATTTCAGGAACATGAATTAAGCACAACAGAGAAGTCAGTGAATGTAAATGAAATTAAAGAAAAGATTGAGTCTCTGTCCAAGGAGAAGTCTAAACTGGATGCCATTATCAGTGATCTAAGGTCTGTTTACAACCAGCTGGAATTCTGTAAAGCTATTTTACATGAAGTGTTCCTGTTTATGAACTTGATTTTTTTTTCAGTTCTGAGATGAACCGGCTTCACCTTCAGTCCAGCGCTCGAGCCCAGCTGGAGGTTCTGAAGAAAGACAAGACAGCTAAAGAGGAACAGATCCGCAGATTGTATGTGTCAAGGGACATAACTCTAACATCATATTGATAATGATTAATGGAGACTTAGATTATCAAGACCAAGGGAGAGAACTCTTACTTGTTTTATAATATGAAATTAAAGCAATTTTTTGCCTCACCATCTACATGAAAATAACTACAGTAATTGTTGCATTGTTTTGAATGGGTATTGATTTTAACTACATGTGTGTTGTTTACAGGCGTGCCAAACAGGAAGACACATTGAAACACCTGCTGGGGCACATGCCTGCTAGGAATGTACGAGGAGAGCTGGATGAGTATATAGGGTAAAGTGTTCAAAGTGTTTCCTATTTCATACTCCCCAAAAATGTATGTTCTAGATCTGCATAATGTAGATCATAGATAAAACAAATCAGGACAGGGGACACAAGTCTTGTTATTTTATATTTAAATGGCTGTTATTTTTCAGGGAACAGACTGAATCAGTGAAGCGTTTGAGTCAGGAAATACAGGCAAGCAAAAGCAAGCTCTCCAGTAAAGAGGCAGAGAAAAAAATGATTGGGTAATGTCCTTCATCAGAGGCTTCTGTATCCATGTAATGCTGAGTATTCTGCTTTGATATTAGTTGCTCATAAGATGTAGTGACATAAAGTATTATTCTTTTCCAGGGAAACTCTGAAGAAAAAGGAAGAAGAATTTAAAAGTAGGTCAAAATTCTTCTGATTTTTAAATAGAATGACAAGAAAATTTTGACCAAGAACTGTCCTTTAGTATTTTTAAAATTTAGAGCAAGTGTAGAATGGACTTTTCTCTGGCATTTTGAATAAGCATTACCAGTATTTTTATGTACACATACAGTAATCAACAATTATCTGTCTGTAGATGTGGAGGAGAGAATCTTTTCTGTGTGTGGGAGTCAGAACTTTGATGAGGGATTGGCTTCTCTACAAGAGAAAATGTCCACAGCACAAGAGTAAGAGAAAACTGCTTCAAAGTATAATTGTTTTAAAGTGTCTCAAGAAAACGCTTCTTTTCAGTGACTTTATGCATATACATGCAAGGTTATTTATTTACTTTGAAAATCAAGTGTATTGATAGACAAGACATGAATTTACAGAGCAGTCTGCAAGCTTGAAAAAAAATTTCACAATACATGTACATGTATGCAGGTATGGCATATCTTTTCTGAAAACATTTTAATTAAAGATGTAACTAATGCTTCCATAAATATACCGTTTAAAATTATTTGCATTCATTTGATAAACAAAGAAAAAATCAAAGCATTAGAAGTGTGTTGATAACAGATACTGTAGATTCCTTATTTTTCGCGAGTACTTATTATCGCCAAGTGGCTTGTTAACATCAAATCGCGAGAACAATAATTTGTGAGTGGACGGTTAATCAAGAGATTTTACATTGATTTCAGCACCATAAAAGAGAGTAATTTTATTTTGCGAGTGGTGCTTCTTGTGAAATTATATGATAATTAATTCCTCACATATATTTAAGAATCTACAGTACTTCCACACAATAATATAGGAAGTTGCTGTCATCTGTACATTTGTTTGTAATCTTACAGTTTACAAACTGATTTAAAACTTCAGAATACTTGACAGAATGTTTTCTTTACAGTCAGAGGGGATCTTTGTTGGGGGCGGAGCATTTCTTCCAGAAGTATGTCAGTGACCTGGAGAAACAGGACCCATGCTGCCCACTTTGTCATCGAGAATTTGACACAGATCAAGAGGTCAAGGAACTCATTATTGAGGTCAGTGGTCAGAATTGTTTTGTAGAAATTGGAGAGATGCACTTAATGGTTGGGTTGGTGTTGACTTTTGAAATAAATTTTTTAGAATAAACATTTTAAGATTTGAATACCCCTATTATTGCTTTAGGTAATTATAAGCCATGGAAATATACATCTACATATTCTTTGTATTCATTGTTCATCTTAAACTGGAGTGAAAAGTAAAAGTTTTTCTTTATTTAGTTGAAAAACAAGTTGAGGATGGTACCAAGCAAGTTACAGAAATCGGAGAAGGACTTGGATGAATATCGTACAAAGTATGATGCCATGAATCAACTGAAGCCTCTTAAAGAAAATGTAAGTTAAAGATGCCCTGCATGTATGTAGTCCCCTGCATGTATGTAGTCCCCTGCATGTATGTAGTCCCCTACATGTATGTAGTCCCCTCAGATAAGAACAACAACCAGCACTTAGTAGATTTCTTACTTGTTTCAGATTGCAGTGTTAGAAAACAAAGAATTGCCACAGCTGAAGAATAAACTGAAGCAAATTAATGAAGAAATAACCAAGCTTAGAGAAGATATTCAAACAGTAAGTCACTATTTTTACCTATTCTCATAAATACAGATATTTTTTTTTAGTTGGGGGGGGGGGGGGGGTTAGGAATCAACTAATCCATGACTTTGTAAAAGAGAAGCATTCAATGTAATATTTTTTTTAAATGTAGTGGGGTAGTATTTTTGTCTAGTTTACAGAGAAAAGCATTTTTTAAAATAATTGTGAATTTGACCTTGAACAGAAAGAGGAGGAACTGAGTATCCAGGAGCAGGACGATGAGATGGCCAAACAGATCCAGCCAGACATTGTCATGATGGATCGGTACCAAGGGGAGGTTACTGAGTTAGAGAAGAAGATTGCTACAGAGAGTGCTAAACTCTCAGGGGGAGGTAAATCTGGTACAATCTTATTCATCATAACACATTGGTGATAGAAAAACATGACAGGGGGTTGTGTTAAGAACAATTAAACTTTGTCTTTCTAGATTCTGACAGAACACTCCAGGATGTGATTAATGAAAAGGAAGATTTACAGATGAAAGTGTAAGTCAAAGATTTACATGTAAGTCAAGATTTACAGATAAAAGTGTAAATCAAAGATTTACAGATGAAAGTGTAATTCAAAGATTAACATGTAAGTCAAGATTTACAGATGAAAGTGTAAGTCAAAGATTTACAGATGGAAGTGTAAGTCAAAGATTTACAAATGGAAATGTAAGTCAAGATTTCCAGATGAAAGTGTAAGTCAAAAGATTTACATGTAAGTCAAGATTTACAGGTGAAAGTTTAAGTTGAAGATTTCCAGATGAAAGTGTAAGTCACAGATTTACATGTAAGTCAAGATTTACAGATGAAAGTGTAAGTCAAAAGATTTACATTTAAGTAAAGATTTACAGATGAATGTGTAAGTCAAAGATTTACATGTAAGTCAAGATTTACAGATGAAAGTGTAAGTCAAAGATTTACATGTAAGTCAAGATTTACAGATGAAAGTGTAAGTCAAAAGATTTACATTTAAGTAAAGATTTACAGATGAAAGTGTTAGTCAGCAGAGTCTATGAAAGATCATTCAGAACTTAGACATGTAGATAAAAATTACATTTAATCTGAGTGTTATATACACTAACACCTGATCTGATATATACATATACAGTGATTCCTGCAATAAGCAGCTGGACAGTCTGAGACAGAAACTAAATCTTCACTCTGATGAAGTGCAGCGTTTGAAGTCTGAGGTGAATCGACTGAAGGAGGAAAAGCTTCAGATTGACAGTGATTTACAACAGCGGTACAAACTAGAGGAGGACAAGGCCACACTACTGAATGAGAATGATCAACATGAAAAAGAGATAATGGTACAACCATAAACTGTTCTTATAATTCATCTTCAGTTGAACTTGTAAGATTTAACTGCATTTAGTAAAAGAAGATTTAATGCAGTTTGTATATTTCAATTGTGAAAGAAATATTCTTGAAGTGGTGTAGAGCAACACTTGATATTTCTCGTTATTTTCAGGAGTCAAAGGAACAGATAAGGCCATTACAGGTAAGCTAGACACTTAACAATGACTAAATGAAACAAAGATACAGTAAAACACAGTTATAGCCAACATGCTTATAACAAATTCATACTTGCAGCGAGGTGATTTTTATTCCTCATATTTCTAAAATTTATTATTGACTTATCAGATATAACAAATTACATTTATAACAAATCAAAATTGTTCGTCCCTAACACTTTGCTATAAGCATGTTTTACTGTAGATATAATGTAAATATTTTTGACAAAAAATCGTGTGTGTTTTGCTTTTATATACTGTGTTTTGTTTCCTTATCAGATTCAGTTGGAGAAACTAAAGAAAGAGAAAGATCAACTTCTACAGCAGAAGGAAGAACACATGGAGCAAATGAAGAATGAGGTACAGGGAATTCACAGGAATAGGCATGATAAAATTCCAATTTTTAAAGATGTACATGGATATTAAAAATACAGGGTGTTTCAGCAAACTTGTCCTGAATTTGCGGTTTCAATAAAAAATTAGGCAGTATTAATGTAAGGAGATTTTTTTGCAAAAATGTAAAGCACATAACCAAACAATTTTATTATTATGAAAGTTCAAGTGTTGCTTAATCATTTATTTTATTAATATGAAAGTTGAAGTTTGCTTAATCATTTATTTTTAAGACAGGCATTTTTAAAGTTGGGGGGGGGGGGGGGGAGTAAGAATATTTCCATTGTGATGTGACTGAAGACAAAAAATAGTGCAAACTTTTTTTTTCAAAAGTGATCGTTGAATGACAAAAATATGTGGCAAGTCATCAGAAAAATAATGTAAATGGGTGAATTCAAAAAAAATGACCAAATGCATATTTATCAACCCAAACTAAAAATACAGGCAATAAAAATAGATTTCTATGTCTCAGCATATGTCTTTAGATAGTGTCTATATACCTGCCAAATATCTCATTGATATCTCGATTAACAAAAAAGTTATGCCCAAAAATGATGCTAAAATTGTCAGGAGTGCAACACCTTTTTGTGACATTTTGAAATTTCAATATTTTTTGGAGATCTGTGAAATAAAAAACAATGCTTCATGTTGAAAATAAAGACTTTCCTGATAATATTCCAAGTATTGAGCTTTAAATGTGGACTGTCATAACTTTTGTTTAATCAAGTTGTGATCATGGCTGATGTTTAAAAAAATGTTATACCATGTCAGGAGTGCAACAGAAAAAATGTAGTGTTGCCAAAAAAACATCAGTTGTAAAATTCTGATAGAAAATTAAGACAAAAAAGAATTTTGGAAGTGTAAAATAATAACTGATATACATTTTTAAACTTAAAAATGTTACATAAATCATAAGCAGCATTAATGAGAGTCAAGTATATGTGCTAGCCCAGAAATGTCAGGAGTGCAACATTTGATGTTTTGCTCCCAAGCATGAAAAAACTATTATCAATATATGATTTTCTGATTTTTATTTTGGAAAATAAAGACACAAAGAACATTTTTACCAAAAAGATTTATCAATTACAGGATCTGTCTGTGCTTCAGATCCATATTTCTATGGTCAGGAGTGCAACACATTTTTTTAAAGATTCAAGTTGTGTGTCGAAAAGACTTCTATTCATGCTTAGAGGTATTCATTAATTAATAATGATCTTTTTGTATAATTTAATGCTAAATTATTGATAGTTTTATTATTAAAATCCTTCCTTTTTCAATTTTATCAATTCAGATATGTTTTTGTCTTTTTTGTGATTTTTTTAATGAACGTTAAAAATAAACACACTAAAACATTGTCATTAAATTCAAGTTATTCCTCCTCAACTTCACTGAAACA
The DNA here is from genome assembly GCF_033153115.1 of Saccostrea echinata. Lineage (NCBI taxonomy): Eukaryota > Metazoa > Mollusca > Bivalvia > Ostreida > Ostreidae > Saccostrea > Saccostrea echinata. The sequence continues at coordinate 5,190,159 of NW_026889806.1, read as the reverse complement.
ACAGAACAAGTTCTTGTGTAATTTTCACTTCACAATTCTACTTTAAAGGCCCCAATGCTTTTGGTCAGGAGTGCAACAAATATGTTAGAACTATAAATCATCCAATAAGAATAAAAATAAAGAAAAAATGATGAGTAGAATTTTTTCTGGTGGGTTACTGTGTTTGTCCTCTAAAGGAAAATATGCTTTAAAATATATTTTATCTTCTAAATATACATTTAAGCTAGTTTTTTGGCATAAAATAGGGTATAATTCCAGATAAAATGTGAACTTTAAATACTTTCATCTGTTTTAATAATGAAGTATTGGACTAAAAGTATTGCACAATTTCATTACCACTTGATGTTGCCAACACTTTATAAATTTTTGTGTTCTATGGTTTTAATTTTAAACTTTACTGCAGTCAGGAGTGCAACAAAACTGCTTTATAATTACCAATGCTTTTTAACTACCTTTACTAAAAAATAAGTTGAAAAAAAAATGTTTGATACTATTTGATGTTTAAAACACTATGTCTATCAACAAATTACAGAAATTTTACAGTCAATTCAGGGAATAGTTTTCATCATTTCACATTTATTTTAAATAAAATTTATATATATTACACTTTGCAAATAATCATGTATTAAGGTCTTCAAAATATGAAAAACCTGCCGTAAACGATGAAAAATATCAACACGACAAATTGATTTACAAAGTAATAACGGGTTATTGTGTGTTATAATTTTTAAAACAATGTTAAATAAAATACATATCAGATGTCAGGAGTGCAACACAATAATGCAACATAGGGTCACTTCAAAATCTGGTATTTTTTGTAAGAGAACTCATATATAACAATTCTTTTTTGGCTTAGATTTAAAGAATTGACTTGAACGGACAAAAAAGTGAATTTTGGGGAATTTTATTGCTTCATATTTTTTTCATATTAAAACTTTTCAAACCAGAATTGAAAAAATAATATAAAATAACAATCAAAAAGCCAATTTTTTGTCACATGTACAAGAGAAGATACTCATTCAAGGTCTAGATTTAATCATTTATACCCCTTTTACCATTTTGAAACATAAAAAACTATAATTTCTTGTGATTATGTATTTTAGAAAGTCTTTTAAGGTGTAATGATATTTTCTTTTTTCAAAAGAAATTTTTCTAATAAAAATTCTGAAACTATTTAATCCAGTTGTCTATTCTATTGCCACTTCAGGATTTTAAACTAGAATGCATTTGCAATCTGATGACATAAGTGAAAAATATGTTATAAGTAGTTGAATTTTGCCAAAAAAATTCAGTTTGGTGGTCATTTTTTTTTAATTCACCCAAATATAAGATATGAATTTAATTTTTGAGAATTCATGAGGTACATGAACCACGATGCTTCATGCCTGCATATTTATCCTGAAGCGCTAATGCGCTTCATGCAGTATGCAGGCGTGAAGCGTAGTAGTTCATGTCCTCATGAATTCTTAAAAATTAAATTCATCTCTTAAATTATATAGCCGGAAAATGGACTATGAAATACAGTGATAATTTTGTAAATATTTTAATATTGTGCAAAAAGAAGACATCTAAAGTCTGGACATGTTTGTTGAAACACCCTGTATATGTACATGTGGATCTGTCCCGTAATTTTGATGTATAATTAACTGTCAGAAGCAAATTCCCCATATTTTCAATCTTGATTATAAGATTTTGGTGATTTATATCCAACGTAACCCACTGCTATAAAATTTTGGAGAGTAGTGACTGAAGTTATTCATACAAAATGTTAATGTTGGCAGTATGAGTCTGTTTATTGCTATGGAACCCAGCAATGGTTTCGGTAAAAAATGAAACAGATATGGAATCTAACGTAAAATGATTTTTCCTGACTTTAAATGTTGGAATGTTTCTCACATTGAAGGTTGATAAAGTGAAGAATGATACAGCAAAAGTAAAAAATATCAACCTGGAAATCAAAAGGTTTGTGTTTCCTCCATTATTGCTTTGTTCTGTTGATATGCAGTGTAGTATTAAACACCATAAAATTCATAGTCTTCAAATCTGAACGACCAGCTAAAAAGTTACAGTTAGCCATATTGCATATATATGTAAATGCAAATGATTCGAAGTTTTACAACCACAGCTTAACAAAAAGTTTACGTTTGCTTTTATCTGTTATTGATAATTTGACAATTGTTTTGATACTTTCTGTTTGTCACAGCTATATTCAGTCAGGGAAGGCAGAAACGTTAGCACGGAACAAAGAGCGTCTGACCCAGATAGAGGACAAAGCAGGGAAGAAAGAGGAGGAACAGAGGGATTACACAGAGAGTCTGAACAAGCTACGCGATGAGCTGGCCAAAAATACTGTAAGTCTGTGTAGAATAGAGAGTCGGAACAAGCTACTACACAAGATGGCCAAAAATACCATAATTCTGTATAGAATAGTCTGAACAAGCTACTACACAAGATGGCCAAAAATACCATAATTCTGTATAGAATAGTCTGAACAAGCTACGAGACGAGCTGGCCAAAAATACTGTAAGTCTGAATAGAATAGAGAGTCTGAACAAGCTACACAGGGAGCTGGCCAAAAATACTGTAAGTTTGTATATAGAATAGAGAGTCTGAACAAGCTACGAGACAAGCTGGCCAAAAATACTGTAAGTCTGTATATAGAATAGAGAGTCTGAACAAGCTACATAACGAGCTGGCCAAAAATACTATAAGTCTGTATGGAATAGAGAGTCTGAACAAGCTACATGATGAGCTGGCCAAAAATACTGTAAGTCTGTATAGAATAGAGAGTCTGAACAAGCTACATGACTAGCTGGCCAAAAATACTGTAAGTCTGAATAGAATAGAGAGTCTGAACAAGCTACACAGGGAGCTGGCCAAAAATACTGTAAGTTTGTATATAGAATAGAGAGTCTGAACAAGCTACGAGACAAGCTGGCCAAAAATACTGTAAGTCTGTATATAGAATAGAGAGTCTGAACAAGCTACATAACGAGCTGGCCAAAAATACAGTAAGTCTGTATAGAATAGTCTGAACTAGCTACGTGAAGAGCTGGCCAAAAATACTGTAAGTCTGTATAGAGTAGAGAGTCTGAACAAACTACACAAGGGGCTGGCCAAAAATACAGTAAGTCTGTAAATAGAATAGAGAGTCTGAACAAGCTACGAGACGAACTGGCCAAAAAAAACGCAAGTCTGTAAATAGAATAGAGAGTGTGAACTACTTATGTGACAAGCTTGGCCTAAAATATGGTAAATCTGAAAATAGCATAGAGAGTGAACAAGCTTCACAATGAGCTGGCTAAAAATACTGTAAGTCTGTAAACAGAATAGAGAGTCTGAACAAGCTACGAGATGAGCTGGCCAAAAATACCTTAAGTCTGTAAACAGATTAGAGAGTCTGAACAAGCTACGCGACAAGCTGGCCAAAAATACCATAAGTTTGTAAATGGAATCGAGAGTCTGAACAAGCTACGCAACGAGCTGACCAAAAATACCATAAGTCTGTAAACAGAATAGAGAGTCTGAACAAGCTACGCGACAAGCTGCCCAAAAAAACTGTAAGTCTGTAAATAGAATCAAGAGTCTGAACAAGCTACATGATGAGCTGGCCAAAAATACTATAAGTCTGTAAATAGAATAGAGAGTCTGAACAAGCTACGCAACGAGCTGGCCAAGAATACTGTAAGTCTGTAAATAGAATCGAGAGTCTGAACAAGCTACGTGATGAGCTTGGCCAAAAATACTGTAAGTCTGTAAAGAATAGAGAGTCTGAACTACCTATGTGACAAGCTTGGCCAAAAATATGGTAAATCTGAAAATAGCATAGAGAGTGAACAAGCTACGCAACTAGCTGGCCAAAAATACTGTAAGTTTGTATAGAGTAGAGAGTCTGAACAAGCTACCCAAGGAGCTGGCCAAAAATACTGTAAGTCTGTATAGAATAGAGAGTCTGAACAAGCTGCATGACTAGCTGGCCAAAAATACTGTAAGTCTGAATAGAATAGAGAGTCTGAACAAGCTACACAGGGAGCTGGCCAAAAATACTGTAAGTTTGTATATAGAATAGAGAGTCTGAACAAGCTACGAGACAAGCTGGCCAAAAATACTGTAAGTCTGTATATAGAATAGAGAGTCTGAACAAGCTACATAACGAGCTGGCCAAAAATACTATAAGTCTGTATGGAATAGAGAGTCTGAACAAGCTACATAATGAGCTGGCCAAAAATACTGTAAGTCTGTATAGAATAGAGAGTCTGAACAAGCTACATGACTAGCTGGCCAAAAATACTGTAAGTCTGAATAGAATAGAGAGTCTGAACAAGCTACACAGGGAGCTGGCCAAAAATACTGTAAGTTTGTATATAGAATAGAGAGTCTGAACAAGCTACGAGACAAGCTGGCCAAAAATACTGTAAGTCTGTATATAGAATAGAGAGTCTGAACAAGCTACATAACGAGCTGGCCAAAAATACAGTAAGTCTGTATAGAATAGTCTGAACTAGCTACGTGAAGAGCTGGCCAAAAATATGGTAAATCTTCAAATAGCATAGAGAGTAAACAAGCTTCACAACGAGCTTGCAAAAATACTGTAAGTCTGTACATAGAGTAGTCTTATCTAGCTATGTGATGAGCTGGCCAAAACTACCCAAAGTCTGTACATACCATAGAGCTTCTGAACAAGATACATGACATGCTGGCAAAACATACCCATAAACGTACATAGAAAAGAGATTGCAAAAGTTGATAAGTTGGCAAAAAAAATTACTGAAGTATGTACAAAGCTTAGAAAGATGGAAAATCATTCTATTTTTGCTTCTCCTTTTTATAAGCTCACCTCAACGAAGTTGAGGGAGCTTATGTAATACCCTCGGCGTCGGTGTCAGCGTCCCAGGTTAAGGTTTTTGGAGCAGTTTTCTTTTCAAGTACTTCTATGGCCTATATTAGTCAGAGATGCACGGAGGATGCTTCTAGTGTGTTTCATTGTACCAGTCAAGGTTTCAGATGCTGCAATTTCGGCTAAAGAATGACCAGGTTAAAGTTTTTGGAACAGGTTAAAGTTTTTGGAGCAGGTCTCATTTCCAAGTAACTATAAGCCCTATATTGACCAAACTTGCTTGGATGATACATCTAAGGATGCACACTACTGGACTTGCTTCGGATGCTGGATCTGACCTATATTTTCCGGATGAGTGACCAGGTTAAAGTTTTTGTAGCAGATCTCATTTCCAAGTAACTATTAGCCCTATATTGAGCAAACTTGCATGGATGACACATCTAAGGATACTGACTACTGGACTTGCTTTGGATGCTGAATCTGACCTATATTTTCCGGATGAGTGACCAGGTTAAAGTTTTTGGAGCAGATATCATTTCCAAGTATCTATAAACCCTATATTGACCAAACTTGCATGGATGATACATCTAAGGATGCACACTACTGGACTTGCTTCGGATGCTGGATCTGACCTACATTTTCCAGATGAGTAACCAGGTTAATGTTTTTGGAGCGGATCTCATTTCCAAGTAACTATAAGGCCTATCTGAATCAAACTTGCATGGATGATGCACCAAGGGACAAACAATCTCAAACTTGCTTCAGATGCTGGATTTGACTTACATTTTCTGGATGAGTGACTAGTTTTAAGTTTTCAGATAAGTCTATTCCCAAGTAATTGCAAGCCCTATCAGACCAAAATTGCATAAATGTTGCATCTAGGGATGGACACTACTAGATAATTAGTTTAGTGTGGGACTTTGCCTTACTTAAAGACAACGTTCGTTGAGGTGAGCTCTGTAATCTCTGATTACCTATGTTTTAGCATGGTATGGAAGTTTATTGGTTTGAAGGGCAATAATATTTGCTTGATTGTGTATATTTAGGAGAGGGAGAGAGAATTGACAGACAATCTTAGACTCCGACGACATCTTAAAGACATTGAGAAAGTGAAAGAGAACATTGAAGAGCAGGAAAAGGAACTGGGAGGGATTGACGCCAAACATCTGGAAAGAGAGAGACGACGTCTGCTCAGGGAACAGGAAGAACTACAAAAAGAGGTAATAGGAAATATACAATGTACTGTATACAATAGGAAATATACAGTATACAATAGGAAATAAACAATATACTGTATACAATAGGAAATAAACAATATACTGTATACAATAGGAAATATACAATATACTGTATACAATAGGAAATATACAATGTACTGTATACAATAGGAAATATACAATGTACTCTATACAATAGCAAATGTACTGTATACAATAGGAAATGTACAATGTACTGTATACAATAGCAAATGTACAATGTACTGTATACAATAGCAAATGTACAATGTACTGTATACAATAGCAAATGTACAATGTACTGTATACAATAGCAAATGTACTGTATACAATAAGAAATATACAATGTACTGTATACAATAGCAAATGTACTGTATACAATAGGAAATGTACAATATACAGAAGAAAAGCAGGTTTTTCAGGATGTAAGGGGAAGAATATAATGTATATAATATATATAACTTGTCCTAGAGAGAAGGGGGTACAGTTGTAAATGGTGTGACCTTCTTGAGAAAGAAGCTTTGAAAATTTACAGTAGGTTTTCACTGACTTAAGATATATAAAGATTTTCTTAAAAACAAGTTAAACTTGTAGAACTTGCAAGAAAGAAGAGCATTAAATAAAACCATTCAAGTAATGGCTTTGATTTCTTTTCCTAAGTTCAAGGTTAAATAATGTATTCATGTGGGATTGTGTTACAGAAACAAATGTCTGAGAATCGTAGAATTGCCTTACATGGTGAATTCTCCAGCATCACAAATGAACTGAAATCAGAGATGTACAAGAATGCTGCTACGAAGTACAGAGACAAGATGATCATTCTGAAGGTAGGGACACTTCTCACTGAAATATCCAGGGAGTAGGGGCAATTCTCCCATAAATAGGTGTGTACCTCAGAGGGTAGGGACATTTTACTCTCACATATCCAGAGGTAGGGCATGTCTCGCTGAAATATCCCGAGGTAGGGCATGTCTCACTGAAATATCCCGAGGTAGGGTGTGTCTCACTGAAATATCCCGAGGTAGGGCGTGTCTCACTGATATATCCCGAGGTAGGACATATATAATATACTGAAGGTAGGGGGCACATCAGACTGTAATATTCTTGAGGTAAGGACATTTCCCACTTTAAAATTCGAAGTAAGGAGCATTTCCGACTAATAACTTGAAGGTAGGAGACACTTCTGTTTCTTTTCTCCTGAAGGTAGGGAGCCTTCTGAATGATATCCTGAAGATAAGGGGCACTTCTGCCACTTTTATCCTGAAAGTAAGGGGGCAATTTTGCTGCTTTATCCTGAAGGTAGGGGGGAAATTCTGCTGCTTTATTCTGAGGGTAAAAGGTACTTCAGAACGACATCTGGAAGGTATGGGGCACTTCCTTTAATATACAAAATGTGAGAGCATTTCATACCCTGAAGGTAGGGGGACCACCCACTGTTAGCATCCTGAAGGTAAAGGGCACTTCCCTCTAATGTGGAACACTTCTAAACATAATACTGTATACAGGGAAATTATTTCCTCTGTATTATTTTCGCCCCTAGACACAAGTGGGCAAATATAAGATGGGGCAAATTCAAAGGAGACTGTATAATTTCTTAAACAAAACTGCAACTGGGCAAATTTAAAATGGAAAAATTGTTTGCAAGTGTGAAAGGGCAAAAAATAGCTCTGTATGCAGAAGGTGCAGTGCTTTGCTCTGATGATCTTTCAGATTGTGGAAACTTCAATTTTCTTCAAAAAGTGTTCAAATGTCCAAAATCAGTAACAAAAATAATTGTTTATATGTGAAACAGGTACCATATCTTAGCTACAATTTACTGATTATGCAGGTTCAGAGAATAATTAATTGACTTAGACATATTCTGATCCTATAAGAGGCATTCTATTTAGTTTTTTTTTTTTTTCACATTACAGACAACAGAATTAGCCAGCAGTGACTTGGAGAAATATTACAAGGCACTCGACAAGTAAGATGTAATTTGCCAAATGGTTGTGAGATCTTTTTATTATTATGAAAAGATCAGTAACCCTCTTCGAAAAATATCATATGACTGAGATGAAAATTTCACAATGATGTAATTTTTTGTTTTATGAAAATGTTTTTTTAAAAAGATTATGTTCAATATATTCAAATGCAAAAGAAATATGAGATTTTTTGTTGCCTACTATGGCTTAGATACATGTCCTTGTTGGAGAATTGGAACATTTTTTGTCTTATTCTTAAGGTATTTTGTGTAAAGGACCACAGATGTATTTGTGTAAAATCAGCTTCATTTTATTCTTTGAATTCATGAATTTCTTCCTCAACGTATACAAGTAGTAGTGATATTAACTTAATTTTATTTATTCAGAGCCATCATGAGTTACCACAATATGAAGATGGATGAAATCAACAAGATAATCCGAGAGCTCTGGAGGAATACCTATAGAGGAAACGGTAAAAATAGGAATTTATCATACAAGTACGGTGTACATATGTAGGGATTCTGATGAAGTACAATTGTACACAGTGATGTGTTTTACCCACAAATTAAGGAAAAAGATCTAACTTGAGTACCTTATAATGGGTAAAAGAAATCTTAATAAATAATAATTTTAGGAGAGCAAATGTCACAAGATAATGAATTATAATGTTTATTGCCATATGATTAAATTTCTGTAAGTGCCCCTTTATATAAATTTGTGTGTATGGGTGTACTTGTGTAGGGATTTCCTTAAGTCCCCCTTTAAATAGATTTTATTTTGTATGTACAGTACTTGTGTAGGGATTTCTGTAAGTGCCCTTTATATAGATTTTAATTTGTATGTACGAGGGGCATTTCAAAAGTTCTGGCAACTGGTGTGCGGTAAATTAATGAGCATCATTATCATAAATTAAATTATATCAATCCCTCAAAATAGTCTCCGTTGACCTGGACACACTTTTTCAGTCTTGAAATCCACGTGGAAAATGCTGCCCTATAGTCCTCTTTCGGTATACGCTTCATACACTGGAATACGGCACTTCCGACTGCATGACGACTTTCAAATCGCTGTCCTCGGAGGGCTTCTTTGATAACGACATTCAATCAAAAATCGCATGGAGCTAGGTCAGGACTGTAGGGTTGATGTGGTAAAACGGCAATACCATTTTCCTTTAAATATTTGGTTACTACCTCTGATCTATGGGCAGGAGCGTTGTCATGGAGGAGCTTTATTCCTCTAGTACTGGTTGTTGGTCGGGTCGTTTTATAGTGCTCTACAACTTGAGACAAGACATTCTCTGCATAAAATTGACCAGTAACACTGCTGTGTTCTGGAACCGGAACTTGAGCAACAGGGCCTTTAGAATCAAAAATTAAGGCGTACATTACTCTCCGGACAGACCGGTTTCTGCGTGCAATTTGAGGCCTTGTATCATTTTCACCGATCCAAACTTTACTATTGAGCTTAGTTTCCGGTTCAAAAAAATATATCCATGTTTCATCACCAGTTACAATCTCATTTATTCGCCTTTGGTCACAATCTTCATAAATTGTTAGTAACTGTGAAGCCATTTCTACCCGGATGCGCTTTTGCTCTTCCGAGAGAAGATGTGGCACCCATCTAGCACAGACTTTCCTAAGCTTTAAGTTTTCCTTTAAAATACGAAAAACTGCTGACGAATTAATGTTTGTTAAGTCTGCTATTTCTTCAACTGTATATGTAGCATCATCAGCTATCGTATTTTGAACAGCGACGATTTCTTTTTCGCCATATGCACAAACTGGACGCCCCGGGGTCATCTTCAATTGATTTTCTACCCTCTTTAAATTGAACTACCCATCTTGCTATTGCTCGATATGAAAGAGCATGCTCTCTATATACTACATCTAAATCGGCTTTTCTGTTGCCGTAAAGCCAAGCAATGAGCGAATTTCAGCCAAGCAATGAGCGAATTTCGCAATACGCTCTTTGCTCAACAAAAAAATTGTTCTCCTTATCAGTCATTTTTACGCTCTGTATACAGAGTATACCTAATTATGACGTCATTTTAGCAGACCTATACGTCATTTTGAATGTAAAATGACGTCACTACTAATGCATATTTGCCTAAGCTTTACAGTGGTATCAGAGTCATTTTAATCCGTAACGTAGTTAAAATTTTATATACCAGTTGCCAGAACTTTTGAAATGCCCCTCGTATGTGTGTACTTGTGTAGGGATTTCTGTAAGTGCCCTTTATATAGATTTTAATTTGTGTGTATGTGTGTACTTGTGTAGGGATTTCTGTAAGTGCCTTTATATAGATTTTATTTTGTATGTACATGTATTTGTGTACTTGCCAGATATTGAAACAATAGAGATTCGTTCTGATGACGATGATGCAGGTCTTACAAAAACACGGAGGACATACAATTACAGGGTTGTGATGTTAAAAGGAGACACAGCTCTAGACATGAGGGGGCGCTGCAGTGCAGGTCAAAAGGTCAACAGTCACAGTTTGTTAATCATGGAAAAGTTACCAACAATTTTCTATTATTACTATGTTAAAACTCAAATCAATCTGTCCTGTTACAAGTACATGTTAAAGTGTAGTTAAAAGAGCCATTGTATGTGAAGTATCTTTGCTTCTTTAATTGCATAGTAACATTTTTAACTAAACGCATACCAGGTATATATTCGAATTTTTAGCTCACCTCAGCTTTTCTGATCACCCATTGATGGCGTCTGTTTGTGTGTCTGCCCATGTATCTCTCAGGCCGTCTGTAAAATTTTCACATTTTTAAATTTTCTCAATTACCACTGGGCAAATTTTAATCAAAGTTTGTACAAAGCATACTTGGAGAAGGGAATGCTAAATTGTTCAAATGAAGGGCCAAGCCCCTTTCCAAGTGCAGATAATCAAGAAAAGGTTTAAATAAGAAAAAAGCTAAGTGTCATTAAAAAATCTTCTTCCCAAGAACCACAGGGCTAGAAAAGATGAAACTTACATGAAAGCTTCCTAAAGTAGTGTAGATTCTAAAATATTCAGATTGTTGTACCTGGGAGTAGGGTGGGGCCATAATAGTGAATTAAAGTTTTACATTGAAATATAAATGAAAATAATCTTCAAAATTCTTCTTAAGAACCATTGGACCAGAAAAAAATGAATCTTATGTGAAATCTTTCTAATGTAGATTCTAAATTATTTAATTAGTGACCTCTGGGCGGTAGGTGGGGCCACAATAGGGGATCAGAGTTTAGCATTGAAATATAAAAAACTTTAAAAATCTGGAATTCTCAATTACCACTGTACCAGAAAAGATGAAACTTAAGTGAAATGTGAAAATAGGGTGTAGCCACAATAGGAGATCAAAGTTTTACATTTAGCTATATTAGATTTTTTTATTTAATCTTCTTAAGAACTGAAGTATAACCATTAATTTGCAAACATTACCAAAATGTATGGATTCAGTTTTTTCCCTAGTTATGATTCTGGGTTAGAGTTGACTTAAATTGGTATAAAATTAAACATACTGCATGTGTACAGGAAAAGAATTTTCTTCTTTATAACTGCAAGGTCATGTTAGTCTTATTGAAGCTTCCCTATGTTGTGTGGATTCAGAGACCTTTTAGACCATGATATGGGGTCACAATTTTTCATGGGAATATAACAATCTTTTAAAATTTTGAGGAGGAACAGCAAGATTAAAGTTACTCAGGTGAGCATTGTGGACCATGGGCATCTTGTTACATGAAGTGACTGTTTAATTCTACATGATTTTGTTGACAGGTGCTTGCTTCCTTGATAATAAGAATGGCCCTGGCTGAGACTTTCTGTTTGAACTGTGGCATCCTGGCACTGGATGAGCCAACAACAAATCTAGATAGAGAAAACATAGAAAGTCTGGCCCTCGCCCTTGTAGAGTAAGTTTCACCAAAACCGAGAGTTTGCTCCTTGCATGCATAGCATGTCAGATGTACAGTTAATTTTGCATTTTATCTTGCATTGCAAGCTTTTGTATATGATACAGATCTTTATTTCATGTCTTATGTAGGATCATTAAGTCTCGGTCTAGCCAGAAGAACTTCCAGTTGGTTGTCATCACACACGACGAGGATTTCGTGGAGTTACTAGGGAGATCAGATTACGTAGACGAGTTCTGGAAAGTCCGAAAAGATATCAAGTGAGTGTTGACAACCTCACTCCTTACTCACTCTAAAAACAGTGCAACATAGCTGTTATAAAGTATCTATTTGATTCACCATATACATTGTACATCTGATACAATACATTCCAGACATGACAATACTGCAATATAGTAAGGATAATGATTGACACCAAAAAATCAAAATTAAAGCAAATATCGGAGTCAGTCCATCAGGAAAACAAATATTAATAGGTGTATATTACATGTTCATGTAAATACATATTCAGTTGAGTCCTGTCTTTCAAAGTTGTTTATTTTCATTTTAATGAGGCAATTTTCACTAAAGTGTTCATACATATTTTCCAGTGCTTGCTCAAAATTGGTAAAAGCCAAGGTGGAAGATTTACACAGCAGATAATGGAAGATTTACACAGCCAAAAATGGATGATTAACACAATTGAAATTGGACAATCTGCTCAGCAGATAATGGAAGAGAAGAATCCCATCTGAATGGACTTTTTGTGCTAAATGTTTTTTGTTAGCTGATTATTGTTTATTAAATATGAAAAAAATGTGAATTGGCTTTCAATTTATGAATGATCTGTTTTCACAAAGGTTAAAGTGGCTTGAGTAAATACAGTGTGGCAATCTTGTGCCTAAGGCATTTTGTCATCGATTTTTACTTTACGCATGTGAATTAAGACTAGGTATAGGTGTTTCTATGCAAATGAGCCAATAAAAATGGATAAGTGATACATTTATGATACAGAAAAAGTTGAAATTCCTTTTCTTATACATACTTGGTACCTGTGGCATGTTATAGCCAGTACATATTGTTTTGTTGATATGTTTTATAATCTTGGGTAGGAAAGAACAATGACGTCATAATACATACTAGTTACAATATGTCATGGGTACTAATTATGTATTAGAAAATAAAGAGCCATAGCGCATTTGATAGGCATTTTCGCCTACTCTACTAGTGATTTCTTAAATACATTTTTTAACCAAAATTTTATCATACAGTCTTAGTTTATACATGCGTAAAACCAAATCACACAATATTTAAATGTTAATAGTTCCCTCATATGATAAATTTGAAAATTATCCAGTTTGTATAGAATATATAGTAAATAATGAGGTATCCACCTAACGATGACAAACTGTTGCCAAAGACCACCCTTTACCAGAAAAACAACTTTTGAATAATTTTATTTGGATATTCCCTTTAGATAATTTTGGTTAAAGGTGGTCTTCATATTGAAAATGATGAAAATATATATTAAATTTTTCTTCTCATATAATCGTAAGATTAGTTATCTGTCTTAAATTTATCAACTTGACATCATTGACTTCGTTGGCGCAGCGGTATGATTGCTGGAATGTAAATATGGTGATTGCGAGTTCGAGCCCCACATTTTTCCATTTGCTTTTTTAAATTTTTTTTTTCTTTGTGTATCTTTCCTACGTTTTTTTTATTGTTTTATAATATACACAATTTCAGAAAGATATAATATACACATTACACTTTGAAAGTATCTCGGGAAAAGACAGTCCTTAACTATTTTATTTAAGTTTGCAAATTCATAGCAACTTGTTTTATTTTTATTGATTTTCTGCGTAAATCTTTTGTCTCAGAATTAGAGTATTGAACAAGTAAAATGATTGTCATTTGACATACTTGCAACACTCGTCCTCAAATCATATTAGATAGTTTGCTCATGAATTGAAAAGGTACAGTATATCTATAAATAGAAACAAGTGATTTCCTTTTAAATTCTTGAGTCGGCCGTGTCGTCGGTAAGGCAGCTATGGCTCTTTTAACCTTTGTGTAAGAGGTATAGCACTTATGCATATTTTAATTCATCTGCATAGAAATGTAAAACTTGGATCCCCTATTGTAGCTCCACCTTATCCACAGGGGCTATGTTTGGAATACTTTCTGAGAATGGTTGCATATTAGTGTCATTGATTATGGCCCTTGTGTTCTTGGTAAGAAGATATTTCTATGAAAAAATAAAATATTTTATGCTTGCCCAACCCTGGGGTCATGATTTGAAGAAATTAGATATGTACTTGATGGAAATGCTTGCATATTATGATCAATCACAATCCTGATATTATTGAGAAGAACATTTTGAAAGGGATTTTTGCATATTAATATCACTAATCATCTGTTCTTGAGGAGATATTTAACGATATTTCCATATACTGGTATATTCCTATGTAAAAATATGATATTGTAGAAAGCCCTGTAACATCAAATTATTTGTCACTAGTCACTACCCTGTCTCGGTTTAAAAAATAAATCTACTGGTACATGTTATTGCGTTTTGAATAAAACACCACATGCAGGTGATAGTAGAATACTACATAAACATCAAAGGGGGCAGCCTTCTGAAAACAAAAAAGTTGACAAGCAAAAAAAAGGTAACCATCCAAACTCTAAAACCCTATTTTGTGTGTGTGGTGGGGGAGGGAGGGGAGTCTCTAACTTTTCTGTTAATTTTTTTTCAAATGCAGGAATTGGCCTATATTTTACTGTACAGCAATGAAAGGGGAGGGGGGCAAGCAAATCAAAATTTAGATTGAAAAAAAAACTACAGCAAAAGACTATTTTCAGAAAAAGTGCCCTCTCCCGCGTACTATTGGCCAATGCAGGAGAGATTGACAATGGAAAGCTGAAGTCATCCTTTTTATCATTTAGTTTAGTTGTTGGTTAACCATTAACTTCTAGTCATTTAAAACCTCATATTATCAGTACAGACAGCTGAGAAGAGACAAAGTTCCAACAAGATGTGCATTAGATACGACAATCAAGTGCATATAACTGCAGATATGGTGTATAGACGTGTATATGGACAATTTCAATATCATACTAACATGAAAATAATTAACTAGTTGTGTTTTGACAATTATGGCATTGCATCTTTCTGAAAGTTTTAACTAGATAATCACTCAATGTAATTGATTTTTTTGTGAATATTAAGGAAAAGAAACAAACAAAGAAAAATAGGATCATAATGTAGATCATAACAAGGATGACCATGGCTTAAGGACACATTAAAGGATCAGATATTCACAGAGAATTTATAAGATCAGATCCCTCACAAATCTTTTCAATAATAGTAGTACAAGAATGACCCATACTGATATGCAAGCATCCCCTATTAGTGCATTCATATTTCCATGCTGCGACACTCAATCATGTTGATATGCAAATATATGATTCACCTTTGTTCACCGGGGCTAAGGCAGAGCTAAAAAAAACAAAGGATCAAGTTTTACATAAATTCTCCTTACGTTAGTCATATTGATATTCAGAATCTCCTTGTAGTGTGATTCTAATATATATATACCTCTTACATGGGACTAAGATTGGGACAACATGGGAATATACTCAATGTAGAGGGAAAATATCTTTTAAAACATTATCTGAAGGACAGCAGGGGCAAGGTGACTAGGGTGAGCGTTGTGGCCTATGGGTCTCTTGAATTGAATTGCATACTGTTTTCACTTATGCCCCCCCCCCCATCCCTTTTTCTGAAATCTGCCATTATAACACTATTACACTTGTGTGTAAAACATCCCTTTCATTTAAACAATTAAAAGAGAAGATGGGGGTTTGGGTGGGTGAGTCTAAGAGAAGTACATTTTATGATACATGGAAAATAAAAACGAAAGTCGTAATTGTAAATCACATCTTATTATCGTAAATGGCAAGGGTACAATGACATTTCCAATAAATCAAAATATAAAACATTACTTGGGACGATTCCATAATTTTGATGTTTTCTTATGTAGATGATTAAAGAAATTATGTCCAATATAGCCTATAAGTATTGGCACAGATAATAGACCTTAGAAGTACGCGCATATAGTACTATTGAAAGACGCATGTGAACAGGGTAAAGCACAATACAATCCCCACTAACAATTATTATTTACATGGAGATGAAGCTGACAACACTTAGTTTTGGTGATGCATGTACATATTGCTGACTACTACAACCGAACCGACAAAGATTGTAGGACAACAAATGAAAAATTACAATTTCCAAAAATGAAATTTTGACAAGTTTTTTTTTTGTAAGGAAATGGCACAATTACAGTAGAGAAAAATAATTAAACTGCTCTCTCTCTCTCTCTCTCTCTCTCTCTCTCTCTCTGAAGAAAACGTTAGTAATGCTGCGATATTTGCATGCAATAAGGAATTGGCAGTGACGGATTAAATGAGACAACACCCTCCTTTTATCTTAATTACAACTTTTAAATTTGCCAGTGATACAACATACCCCCCACCCGGCCCCAGTAATTTTGCCGATATGTAAATAATAAAGTATATAAGATAAAACTATACTTTAAAGATGTACCTCTGATGAAATATTTTGTCTTTTTTTTCTTTTTACCCTTTTTGTGTTAGTGGTGCCCATTCAACTGAAAATATTTTGTAGCGCCCCCCCCCCATCTGAAATTCCTTTGGAAGTTTTGCTTAGTATTGCCCTCCGAAAATGAAAATGTTTGGTTGATCCCCCCCCCCCCCGCAACTGAAATTGCTTCCTACCAGCGCTGATATATGTTCAAAGCACTGCGTTTTGAGCATGTTTTACGTAAAATAACAGTAAAAGTACGGCTATTAGATCCACTCGATCACTAAGTATACTTAATTATAACTGGATGACGCGTTACATTTTAAATTCTTGTTGTTTTCCATATAGTTTTCCACTTGTCAGACAGGCAAGGGTAACAAGGAAAAAACTACTGCAGGAAAAGATATATTTATAGTAAATATGGGAGAATCATTTCTGTTAACCAGGCAACTGAAAACTTTTCTTTGGCATTCATGAATATAGTTAGACAATGTATACCTGAAAGATCTGTTATTATACGGCCGAAAGATAAACCATGGTTTGATTCCGCATTGCGCAAAACTCTTCGTATAAAAAATATACTTAAACGAAAAGCCCAAAAAAGCAAAAAAAGACTCTGATTGGACAAATTTTTAACAAGTGAGAAATAAGTTTAATAATATGAAAAAACATGCAATTGAAAATTACAAGAATAATCTAGAATTACATCTTACTGACGCTAGCAAAAACAACTCGAAACTATACTGGAAATTATTGAAGGATGTTTTTAAAACCAAAGTTACCTCTGATATTCCACCATTACAATATATAACAGATACTGGTTGTACAAATATTGCTTATTCAAATGAAGAGAAAATAGATGTACTCAATAATTATTTTACATCTGTATCATGTGTTGATGATAGTGGTTCAGAATTACCTGAGGCATATCATGTATGTAACAGTGAATTTAGTAGTATATGTATTACTGAGCAAGAAATAATTGATATTGTAACAATACTTCCTACAAACAAAGCTATTGGTCCTGATAATATAAGCCACAAGATGTTAAAATCAGCAAAGTTTGCTACTGCTAAACCGCTTTGTTTATTGTTTAATAGATCTCTGAATGAATGTATTTTTCCCTCCGGTTGGAAATTAGCAAATTTACTTCCTCTTTTAAAAAAAGAAGATCCTTCTGTAATGTCTAATTATAGACCAGTTTCATTGTTGAGCTGTGTTGGAAAAATCATGGAAAGAGTTGTGTTTAAATATATTTATAATTATTTTCATGACAATAATCTTTTTTATAAATATCAGGCTGGTTTTTTACCTGGTCACTCAACAGTGTACCAGTTAATAGAAACATATGACAATATTGTAAAAGCTATTGATGATGGGAAATTTTGTTGTATGGTATTTTGTGATCTTTCAAAAGCGTTTGATCGTGTTTGGCATAAAGGTATATTAATTAAACTTAAAACATATGGAATTTCTGGTAGTTTGTATAAATGGCTTGAGAATTATCTTGAATGTAGATATCAACGGGTGATGTATCGTAACTTATTATCAACACCCAAACCCTTATATGCTGGTGTTCCTCAGGGTTCTGTTTTAGGACCACTTTTGTTTTTAATTTATGTGAATGATGTTGCTGATAATATGGTTACTTTTTGTAGATTATTTGCTGATGATAATTCTTTGCAGCATTCTTCTCATAATATGAAAATTATTGAAAGAGACTTAAAGATCTAAATGCTCTGGAATTTTGGTCTAAAAAATGGTTATTGAAATTTAATCCCTCTAAAACTAAAGCAATAATATTTAGTACAAAGAAAAACATAGAATATCCTAAGCTTCTTTTTCAACAATGTCAATTGGACTTCATCTCTGAACACAAACACCTCGGAGTATTTTTTTTTCACACGACGCTAGTTGGTCACTGCATATTGAAAATCTACTGTCTAATGCCTACAAAAAATTATCTCTTTTGAAAAAATTAAAATTCAAAGTAAATCGAAAAACTCTCTCACTCATGTATACGTCATTTATAAGACTGCAACTTGAATACGCTTCAGTGGTATGGGGATGCTGTCAACATAGTGATAACGATAAGTTAGAAAAACTGCAACTTTATGCTGCTAGAATTGTAACAGGGTTAACAACTATAGCTTCTAAAGATTCACTATACTTTGAAACGGGATGGGAACCTCTTAGTTGTAGAAGACAAGAAGCTAGAATAAAAACTATGTTCAAGCTTCATAATAATTAAGTGCCTGAATACTTAATGGACATACTTCCATATATGCACTGTAACACATCTATATACTCTACAAGAAATTCTCAAAATTATGATATTTCAAAATGTCGATTACAAACTTATAAGTCTACATTTATTCCGACAGTAGTTAATGAATGGAACTCAATTCCACTCGAAATTCGAAATATACAGTCAATGTCAAAATTCAAATCTAAAATTAGTACTACAAAATCTGCTCCACCATCATACTTTGATTACGACAACAGACGACTAAATGTTCTTCAAACCAGACTACGGCATAATTGCGTATTAAATAGCGACCTTTATAGATGCAATTTAATATCAAGTCCTTTATGCTCGTGTGGTAAAGTTGAGGATACATATAATTATTTTTTTGTATGTCCAAAGTATGAGAAAGCCAGAAAAGAATTTTTAAATAAATTTTTACAATCTGACAAGATCCACATTCTTGATACACATGTCTTATTATGGGGGGTAGATTCATTGAATGCTGCAGAAAATGAACGTCTCTTTTCTTTTGTTCAAACACTCATTTAGACACACATGTTACAAATGAAAGTTTGTTCATAGAAGGTTTTAAGAATATTTTCAGAAAAGATCGCAATTCTTATGGTGGAGGTGTAATGATTTATGTTTCAAATTTAATTAAGGCTAGTCGAAGAGAAGATTTAGAACCCATTGACACTGAACTCATTTGGATAGAAATACCACAAGTAAAGGGAAATCTACTTATATGCTGTATTTATCGGCCACCACACACTAATAGTGTCTTCTGGCAAAAACTATCTTGGTCCTTTGAAAAACTTGTGATATCTCCAGCAATATTGTAGTACTTGGTGACCTTAACACTGATTTCTTAAAAGTTAACAACTCACATGAGATTCTTACAATTATGAACAGCTGTAGATTAACAAATATCATACATGAACCTACAAGAATTACTTACAATACAGAAACCCTTATAGATCCTATCATTATTAGTGACAATATACATGTACATGATTCTGGAACATTAAAAGTTAGTAATACAGTTAGTGATCATAGAGCAACTTATATATATATTCACCAGAATACCAATGTTAATGCGGCATATAAACGTAAAATTTGGAACTATAAGCATGCAGATTTAGAACTTCTTAATGATTTAATCCTACAATGTGACTGGAATAGCCTTATTGATGCTACAGAAAACATTAATACTGCAACAGCAAACTTCACGGAAAAATTTAATTCTATTACTCACCAATGCGTACCCGAAAAAACTGTAACCATAAGGCCAAACGATAAACCATGGATGGATTCTCTTCTAAAGAAAACTTTGCGTATTCCGCAATAGGCTAAGAAAAATGGCACAAAAAACAAAAAGAGAATCTGATTTGGAAACTTTTCGGAAGGTAAGGAATAAGTTTAATAACATGAGAAAATATGCTATCAAAAACTTTTATGACAATATAGATTCTCATCTTAAGGATGCTAGTCTGAACAATCAAAAACTATACTGGAAGTTACTGAAAGACACCTTTCACATTAAACCAACAAATGAAATTCCACCTATTCAGTTTACAGCCAACAATGGCACTGAAAGTTTTGCATTTTCAGACATAGATAAAATTGAACTATTGAACAAATATTTCACATCAATCACAGTCTTAGATGACAGTAATCAGGAGCTCCCAAATATAGTGTCTAGATGTAAGGATAATTTTCCGGATATAAAAATACAAGAACAGGAAATTATTGATTTAATTTTTATTATTCCTGTTAATGAAGCAGTTGGTCCTGATTGCATCAGCCATAAAATGTTAAAATCTTGCAAAGACACTATCTCAAAACCTTTGTGTATCACTATTCAACAAATCCCTAACACTAAAAACTTTTCCAGACTGCTGGAAACTAGCACATGTTCTTCCACTATTTAAGAAAGATGACCCTTCCATCACTACAAATTATAGACCAGTTTCTTTGCTGAGCTGCATAAGCAAAATTTTTGAAAGAATCATTTTTAAACATGTATACAATTTCTTGTATTCACATAATATATTTTATAAATATCAAGCAGGTTTTTTACCAGGTCATTCCACATGCAGTATATCAACTTTTAGAAACATACCATTCTATAGCAAAAAATATTGATGAAGGTGAATTCTGTTGTATGGTGTTTTGTGATTTATCCAAGGCATTTGATAGAGTCTGGCATAAAGGCTTAATTTACAAACTAAAAATGTATGGAATCAATGGTGATACGCTAGATTGGTTTGATAGTTATTTAAGCAATAGAACACAACAAGTCATGTATAGAAATCACTTTTCCTCTGTAGGACATGTAAAAGCTGGAGTTCCTCAGGGCTCAGTACTCAGTCCCTTGTTATTTTTATTGTATGTAAATGATGTGGCTGAAAATATGATATCTGTTTGTAGATTATATGCTGATGATAATTCCTTACAACAATGTTCAGATAATATTAATCATATTGAACAAAATCTTAACCATGATCTTAGAATACTAGATGAATGTTCAAAGAAATGGTTATTGAAATTTAACCCACAGAAAATCAAAGCTGTATTTTTTAATTCAAAAAATGTGCAGCAGTTTCCTAAATTATTTTGTGACAATTGCCAATTGGAATATGTTACAGAACACAAACATCTTGGGATACTTCTGTCGTCCAATTTAGGATGGTCTGATCATATTGATATCATTATAAAGAAAGCATACAAAAACGGGGGCTTCTTAAAAAACTAAAATTTACTGTGTCAAGAGATATTCTATCCCAGATGTATATATCTTTTATTAGACCACAACTTGAATATGCTATTGAAGTTTGGTCTGGATGCACAAAAACAGACATTGAGAATCTTGAAAAAGTACAATTATTTGCTGCAAGAATAGTTACTGGGCTTACAATTATTGCTTCAAGAAATTCATTATATTTGGAAACAGGTTGGGAACCGTTGGAATACAGAAGAAACAGAGCAAAACTAATAACAATGTATAAAATGCACAATAATTTAGTACCTAATTATTTACAAAATTTAGTACCTGATACAAGAGGCAATATTTCAGGATACACTATTAGGAATTCCTTAAATTATTCTTTGCCAAAATACAGATTAGAACTATATAATAAATCATTTATTCCTGATACTGTTAGAAAGTGGAATTCCCTTAGTCTTAAAACAAGGGAGGCAACTTCTATCAAAATCTTTAAAAACTATCTGCACAACAGTATTGTAAAATCTCAGAAATATTTTTCATATGGAAAAAGGTTTTTGAACATAATTCATACAAGATTAAGACATAATTGTATTTTAAATTCTGACTTATATTGCTGTAACCTAATAACCAGTCCTAATTGTTCTTGTGGACTACTAGAAGATGCATATCATTTGTTTTTTGCTTGTAAGTATTATGTAAAAGCAAGGAATTCCTTAATGAATAAGCTATTGTCATTTAATTATTTATATGTTATAGATGTACATTTAATGCTATGGGGCGATGATTCTCTTACTATTGAACAAAATGCTGAACTTTTCAAAATTATTCAAACTTTCTTAAATGAATGTGGCCGTTTTTCAAAATAGGCTTACTTTTTTTCTTTTTTTTTTCTCTTCTTACCAATTCAAATTATACTTGTACACTTAAAGAACTTATTTTTGTTCTTTCTATTACTACGATGTATATGTAGTAGACCATATGTATATATGTTTTTATTTTGGCAATTTTACAAAATGTTGTACCAGGAGAAGACTATCTAAGTTTCTGAACTTGTGTCCGATCCTTTTGACTTTGTCAATAAAATATGTTCAATTCAATTCAATTTGTTCAAACATTTATTAAACATTCTGGTAGATTTCCTTGTTAGCATTAATTAATGTATCAGTATATGATTTGTACAAAATTAAGTGTATCTATATATCAGCAAAATGCATCGATTTGTAAACTTTTGCAAATATTGTATACTTTAAAACTTCATGTTTAACTGTGACGATTTAAATGTGTAATTTACATGTAGGGAGAGGGCTTAATAAGTTTTCAGAACTTGTGCTCAATCCCATTGTATTTATAAATTACAATAAAATTTGTTCAAACCAATCATTTCTGTATCCATGGCCGTAGGAACCGGGGGGGGGGGGGGCACGGGGGGCGTGCCCCCATAATTTTGCCGATGTATAGAATACTATAGAAAACATAGCTACTGCATGCTTGTGCCCCCTCAATAATAACGTCTGATGACTTTTTTTTTTGCTTGTCAAAGAATTTTTGGTAGTTGATTGTGCCCCCCCCCCAACTAAAAATGTATGGTTGTGCCCCCTCAAAGTGAAATTGCTTCCTACGGGCCTGGTATCACAGAATCTTAAATTAAAGTCGTCGAAGGAGGTGTCCGAATCATTCTAACTTCAAAAAACATGAAAGTTAAAATAAATTAATGTGATCTAGACCTCCTCGCTCCCATCTTCTGCATCTAAAATTGCTTAAGAAGTATAAATTAATTTTGCGTATTAAGAAAAGGTTAAGAGGTTCAACAATAAGCATGATGATCCACCGTGCCAAGCTGAATTGTTTATACATGTACTTTATGTGTATAGGTGTGGGAACTGATTTTATAACCCCGTATTAGAATAACAAAATGCCCGTGGTGTACAGTACTGTATAATCGAGCAACACGCGTAAGCAGCCGCATGCTGGGATACAATAACGTTCGCCAGACAGGTGTAACTCAATAGGACTTACCTGGCTTTATTAACAATTATTTTAAGTGCATAGTCTTTGATGTGGACAGTAAAATTGGTACGGGAAAAAATACATCTCACAGCACGAGATCAGTCGTGTTCGCACATCTGGGAGTATATTTCCTGTTTGTGTCAATACTGGGACCCTGGGTGTCTGTACTTGTTTATTAATTGGTCACCAATCATAAAAATAGAACTTTCCATAAATATAATATACACATTGCATTGACATATACTCCAAAAAATCATGCATTTCTTAATTACCTTTATGTGAATTAACATGTCAAAATACAGGCCCGTAGAACGCGGGGGTGGCACTTATTTTCTGAGTATAGTATTTTGCTATAGTAAATTTTCCTTTAGATGCTGGTTGCCCCCCCCCCCCTTTTTTGACGTTGTAAGGTCGAGTACTGGCAAATTGTAGGATTTGTACAGTAAATTAGCTTTTTTTGAGGGGGTCCTTGTCAGTTTATTTGGGAAGTTGTCCCCCCCCCCCACTTTTGAAACCGTTGCTACGGGCCTGAAATAATTTCCGGTACATAACTTTTTTGTCTGAGAAATTGTATTTTCATGTAATCTCTCTCTCTCTCTCTCTCTCTCTCTCTGTGTGTGTGTGTGTGTGTATCTCTGTGTGTGTGCGTGTGTGTTTTTTTCACAATATACGTACGTACATGTCTAAAAATACACCTCTGTGATTATATATTGAATGTTACGTTGCAATATAATTCAAGTTTA
This sequence comes from Saccostrea echinata, assembly GCF_033153115.1. Lineage (NCBI taxonomy): Eukaryota > Metazoa > Mollusca > Bivalvia > Ostreida > Ostreidae > Saccostrea > Saccostrea echinata. Next base: position 5,165,900 of record NW_026889806.1, on the reverse strand, counting down.
TATATATTAATCAAAATTCCATTCTGGAGAAAGCGTGTTAATTAGATTGTTCATATTTTATTCAGGGTCGTAGTTTAAACCGGGGAATAATAATGTTGCCTGTATATACTCGTACTTTCCAATGGGAAAGGCTATTTTACAATTGTGCCCTTTCAATAATTATGGCAGCAAGTTCAAGTTCATAAGTAATAAGTATATCAAATACTTGTACCTCTGACCGGAATTTATATGTTGTAAATATTTTTCATTGTCCTCGTGTACCATATATTTTAGATGGTTTTGAGTGAATAAATGAACTTGAACTTGAACCAATGGGAAAAGCTATTTTACAATTGTACCCTTTCAATAATTATGGCAGCAAATCATATACGTTAGAAAAACAAATCTAATTTACGATCCCCCTCCCCTCAAAAACAACGTCTGTTGACTCTTTTTTTTTTTTTTTTTTTTTGGCTTGCTTGTGAAAAATTTCTCTTAGGTACTCTCACTCCAACCCACCCCGGCCCGACTAAAATTGCTTCCTACGAAACTTGTATTTAAATCAGGGACCTATATACTATATATACTATAGGTCCCTGTTTAAATACAGTGTTAAACTTTCAACAGAATTTATTGTATCGTCAAACGTTATACAACAGTGAAACTGAGCACAGTGTGTTATCAATTGATGATTAAAAAAATATAGTATATTGAAGTAAAACCGTATGTATAGTTAATTATCTAATTGTGTTGTCCAAGCTAGGAAATAATGTGAATATAAGTGCTTTAAAGATTACAATATGTATAATAGCCATGATATAAACTTAATCTAATTAAAATCAGACTTCTTAGATCCGCGCCGTAAACACTCTGCGCAGAGTGTATACGGCGCGGATCTTAGAAATCTGATTTTAATCAGGTTGGATTTAAACTTGTGATATGGTGCACCATATTGATTTTTCACATCCTAGTCTTTATATTATGTTTTGTGTGACTGTTTGCCAACATGTTTGGTAAAATCAATAAATAAATTATTTAACATGCAGCATTTATATTAATTGACTATTAAATTAATTCAACTTCTAATCTTATAAAATGTAAAGCAACTTTGTGCTATCGGAAAATATTTATGTTATAATAAGCATATATAATTACATTCACTATATTGATTACTCTGATGTGTTACGTTTAATTGACTTAATTATATAAGAATATTGCACTCTACTTCTCAGTCTGATTAAAATCAGTCCTTTCTTTGCTTCTGTTCTTCTTGATTGTTACGACAATCAAAATAGGAAGAAGCGAGTGAAGGTCTTATTTAATCAGATTACATTTTTGCATTGGATTGCATGCTAGATTTTGTTTTGTAATTTAGCCAACAAAATCTAGCAGCATAAATTTAAAGCCATATATGGCGTGTTTTTTATAAGTTCAGATAACTAAAATTAAAAGATTTATTTCCTACTTGTTTTATTACTTTATATAAAGATAGGACTTTTCTGTAAATTACACAATTTAAATCAATCGCGTTTCAAAGATATCAACAATTTTAAATAATAACCGATTTATTTACTAACTCCGCAAAAATAACAGATAGTCATGATATTTATGAAAAGACTTCTTTTTATAATTCTTTTTATAAACAGGGCCTATATAATATTTGGTTCGGGATCGATAGTTGTCAAGTTTTTCGATATTCTTCTACACCTTTTATTTCTACGGTACGATATAGTCCGTGACGAAATATTCCGAAAGCAAACCTTGTGTATCATGTGACCTAGAAATGCTAGATTGCGATTGGACAATTTAACCTAGCGGGGAATTTAACGAGCTTGCCTCGCTTTAAGTTCATTTCACGCTCAGCTGTAAAACCAAGAGCAGTTCAAATACATTTTGAGGCTTGCACGTAGAATCAGCTTTGCACGGTTTTTCGCCGTCTTCACTGCACACAAAGACTTGCGTCAATGCAACTTTGTTTATTTCGCTAGATTTGAGAAGTATATCCAATATATTTCTCCTTTTCGCTCGAACAATAGCTGCCAAGTGATGTCTTCGTTTGTGTTTGGAAATAACGTAAACCGTGAAGATGCGGAGAATCTTGGACCAAGGCGTGTAAAACAAGTGAACACTGGTCTGACTACAAGAAATGCACCAAAAAGGGCAGCACTTGGAAGTATATCAAACAACATACGGGTCCAGCCGTCCAGGGCAGCAAAGGTATGTTTGAAAATTCAAAAATTTGAATCCTTTTCACCAAAAATAGAATGACCAAAACATAATTTATAAAAACATACACTCTGCCTATGAAATTAAAATCAACGTTCAAAAATTGCAAAAGGTGAAACTTTGAATTACCAATTAAGCCAATTGAAACAAAGAAATCATATTTTTCATAGACTGGAGTAGAAAATGTTGGTCAAGATGAGAACGCATTTGTCAAACCAGCAAAGATATTTGGAGGCCAAGAGAACAAGCCATTTTCCATCTTTGTTGAAGAGCAACCTGCCAGACAACCACTGAAAGCGGTGACCAGGTCTACAAATGTGACAAAACCCGCTGCCACACTCTGTGACATCACATCATTGGTCCGACCTCCACTGGGACCCATCTCAACAGCCACAGAAGATGGGGCAGTATGCCAAGATGTGGAATTTGGTAAGAAAAATAAATTACAACATTGTTTATGAAACAGACTAATATTCTTTGCTTTATAATGGAGTAAATTTTAATAGATAGACAAGTTTTATTACATAAAAATCTTGCTTGACTATATTTTCAGATTCACCAATGGTTTTGGATTCCACAATAGAAGAAATTGAAGAGACTAGACCTCTTGACAGAGAATCCATTATAACCACTGTCCCAGAGTATGCTAAAGAAATCTATTCCTACCTCAGAGAGGCAGAGGTATGCCCATAATTAACCTATTTAAAAAAAAAGATACATTGTCCATTTTGTTTTGAAGTAAATATAAATAATGGTATTGAACAAAAAAACATGTTTTACTTTTAAAGTTTAGATCTTTCTTTAAAAAAGAATTTTATTTCATTGTAAACTTGTACAGTAACTTGTATTGTGTTAAATAAAGCTGAAGAACCGGCCTAAGCCTGGGTACATGAAGAAGCAGCAGGATATCACCAACTCGATGCGCAGCATTCTGGTAGACTGGATGGTGGAGGTATCGGAGGAATACAAGCTCCACAGGGAGACATTGTTCCTAGCCGTTAACTACATCGACAGGTTCCTCTCGCAGATGTCTGTCCAACGAAGCAAACTCCAACTTGTGGGAGCTGCCAGCATGTTCCTAGCATCGTAAGTTTGTCAGCAAGACATGATTCTAGATTTCACTATTTATTTATTTCATGGTCAAGAAGTGCTGAGTTAGTTTATAATTGAGTGTTCTGGTATTTGTAGGAAGTACGAGGAAATCTATCCTCCAGATGTGGGAGAGTTTTCTTACATCACAGATGACACTTACACCAAGAAACAGGTACTGTTTATTTTAAAAATATCTTAATGAACATAAACATTAGTAAATACAATTAATGCATAGGGAGTAGCCAATCCACATAAGCTGACAAGGCAGAGAAACATTAGAATTACCATTTCGATGTTTCTGCTTACTATGCATGCGACAGTCACAGAAAAATTAGTAGTTGACTGTGTGTCTTGACATACAGATATTTTTTTGTCACGAATACAAGAAGTATTTGACTCAGAAGATTGAAAAAAATTACTAACATCGTGTCAGGTACCCCAAAGATAGTTATTTTGTTACAATACTTATCAGTTATAAGTTCACCTGACATGCCATGCTTAAATAGTGAGCTGATGGTACATTTTGAACTTGAATTAGTTAAATTAATTAGTTAAATTACCTAAGAGAAACCTTTGATAAAAATGCAGTTTTCTTTATCACTTCTCCTCCTTTAAATAAAAGTTTGAATCACTGAAAATGTAATTTGTAAATTTGTATGTTTTATTTGTGCCAGGTGTTGAGGATGGAGAGTCTGGTTCTGAAGGTTCTGTCTTTTGATGTCGCTGTACCCACCACCAACTGGTTCTGTGACAACCTGCTGAAGGAATGTGATGCTGATGAAAAGACAAGGGCTCTAGCCATGGTAAGTTTTTAATATATTGTTTACATGAACTTATTTTCATAATGATGCCATTTATGAGGAAAGTGCAAAGATTTTGATTTAATGTGAATCTAACTTTTCAGTTTTTGGCTGAGTTGACCCTGGTGGACGCTGACATTTACCTGAAATACCTGCCCAGTGTGATAGCATCATCAGCTGTGTTTCTGGCCAGGTACGCCCTGGGACAGGAAGCCTGGGTAAGTCTTGTTACACAAAATAGTATTTCATGCTTGTTTTATGAGACTATTGAAATAAATGAAATTTTGGAAACTGAAAGGCAAATACTCAAATAATTGTGTGTGTGTGGGTTTTTTTTTTTTGAATTAGTAACAACTCATTTTTATGACCCTATACATTCAAACAATAGAGAAGTGCATGACAAACAAAATACTGTGGAATGTACATCACACTGTAAAATAAAATACATGTAGTTCAGTTATTTTGAAACTTGTATGGAGTAATCATTTTGATTTTTTACAGCCTGTCAGTCTGTCTCAATCTTCCCAGTATGAAATTGGTCAGTTTGCCAGCTGTCTGACAGAACTTCATCAGACCTACTGTAACGCACACAAACATCCCCAGCAAGCCCTGGTAGAAAAATACAAAACTTCCAAGTAAGTACATGTAATTTAATCAAGCCAACAGATAAATTGATTTAAAAAGCAGAGAAACAATTACATTATTGAAGGCCTTACTGAAGTTTTGACAAGATAAAACTGTAAAATGAAAGTAATTTTGGCACTGTGTAATAAATATAGCAAGAAACTTTCCTAATGTATAGTGCACTTCAGGGGTATAGCAGGGATAGACATTAACTTTCAGATTTACTTGCCCTTCGGGCAAGTGATCTCAAAGTTTGACTTGTCCGAATGCAAAACTTGGTTGCCCAAAATAAGGAAAGAACTTCCGAATTTTTTTTATTACTGTAAATGTTATGACAAGAAAAAATGTGACCAAATACACTACTGTCAATTTGGCAAGGTGAGGTACCTGAAAAAATTTCGATGCTGTGTTTGTACATAAATGTATTTTCCTCAATATTGATGCATTAGATATCTAACAAAATTTTAGTTACATGTATTTGTGCTTATTTGTATACCTCTATATTGTCTAAAAATATCTTGAGTATCTGGTTCAGTTAATCTCCTTATATTGGTTCGGTATAAGAAAACAATTATGGAATGGATACTCAGAAATAGCAAATTTATGGTTTCTCGAGGCAGGAAACTATTTCCCTTGGCAGCTTTGCCGCCTTGGGAAATGGTTGCCTTCCTCAGGGAACCATAAATATGCTATTTCCCCATTAGCCATTCCATAATTGTATATTACAAGCTACTAGCCCATGGAAAAGCAATGTCTGAAATTTCACTTAGCCATCTTCTAAATTCACCTGCCCATAGGAGAAAATAAAATGTGATTTATAAAAACTCTTGAGCATTATTAACTACTGCTCATTTCTGAACAATGTTCCCCCCCCCCCCCCACACACACACACACACCAATCATTTCAATCAATGTTAAAACACAAAATCCATTACATGTTTGTGTTTAATTCTTTTATAAATGTAAGATGTTTTCATGTTTAGAGATATTTATGCATGCATAATTTTACTGAGATTAGTGTTATTGCATTAGCGTGTTGTTTATGTTTTCGTTTTTCCAATCTTATTTTTGGCTGTGAAATAGTGGTAAACTAATTTTAAAAATTCAACCTGCCAAAGTTATTGAAATTAACCTTTTTGTGTGAAGTTTTGATTCATATTTTGATTCAAGTAAGATATTAAAGATTTGTTTCTAGATTTTATTCCTTTCCCAGAGCTGTTAGTTTGACACAATAACTAGGTTTCCAGAGATGACTTTCCACTTGCCTAAGGCAAGGAGAAAGCGTGATTTTGTATACATGTCTGCGAATAGTTGTATCAAATAAATATGAGTAGAAATACGATTATATTTTATCATTATTGTCTTTCCTTTCCTAGGTTCCATGAGGTTTCAGACTTCCAGAAGCACCCCCCACCCTCATCTTTGCCCTACATGTCATAAAGAAAAATAATTCTACGGCCATACCAAAGGTCTTTCATATTAAAGCTATCATCGAGTAGTGTTATAATGAAAGAATCTGGGAAGATGGACTGATTCCAGTACAGGGCGGCTTTACTGTTGGGTCATCATGTACTGCACAGCTAATGTTGCCAACATTTATTCTGACAGACGATTTCTTGGAATGAGCACCTGCTTTTTAACTGTTATGTGATAGGAAAAGTCAATCTTTGAAAAGTCACCTGTTTTTAAAATGTTTTATGCTTTAACACTGGCAACATTAACTCTACAGTACGTGTGACACAAACTTTAAAAGTAACTACTGCAAAGTAATTCCGCGTTAGTGCTTCACTGAATCGTCTACAGACAGTGGAAGTCGCCCTGTGACAGATATTCCCAGTAACTCGGTGCAATAGTCAGGCAGCAGATTCACTTGTGTAAATGTCCCAAACCAAAAATAGACGCTTATTTTAGTGTGAGAGGTACCGCAGTGGCTGAACGTGAAAACATTTTTTATCATTGTAAATATTTCCAGAATTATTTCATGCATGTTGAATTTTTTATATGTGACATTAATTTATTTTGAAGCCTCAACAACCTTTATGTTTTATTTAATACTTTCCCATCTTTTTACCTGTTCTCAATTCTTAATCTGTCTTCTATTTTTTTTTTTTCTGTTTTATTAGTTAAAGTTTTATAAATCTTGCAGGAAATTCTTTAAAGGTTGTTGTGAAAATGCAATCATTGTTTTAAATTGCAAGGATTTTATGCATATATCATGATTTATATTATTGTATGATCACTCATAAAATGAAGCATATTCAATAATACAGCGTGTTTACTTGTTTTTATGGTGTCGGTAGTAGAGAATAGTTTCTGTGAAATAGTTACACAGAAGTGTTTTAAATTCTTTGATTTTATACCATTGTGATGAAATTGAAATAAATTGAAAATTTTCAGTACATTGTAGTACTTACAATTTATTGGATGTTAGAAACCAATTCTGACTAGAGGTACTGGGAGCACTGAGCTCACAAAAATGATATCCCCGACTCGTAAATGTTATAATGGCAAAGTCCATGTTTTTCTATGGGAGACCCGAAATATGTCTGATCAAAAAGTAGAATAGGAGGTGCACAATGTAACAGATTCTGGAAAGTATCATTAAATTTTATTAAGCGGTATAAGAGGAGTTGCGGATAAGAGATGGATACCCCTAAATGTTATAGAAAGAATGTCAGTGTCTATGTTTTGCTATTGGAAATGCAAAATATGTGTTCAATCAAAAAGATTCTGTGAAAGTATCATTAAAGAAGATGGGTGAACAAGGCGAGCGCAATGCATATAGTGCAACAAACATGAAGATAAAAAATTAAATCTCAATTATAAAATTTTCTTTGATATTTCATCTAAAATTAAAGTATACTTTATGTAAAATCTCTACAATTTGCAGTAATCTCACTTAGATTGAAATTATTAGCCTGTGAAATAGCATACACACACGAGATAGGGCAAAAAGGATCATTTTTTCATGCTAAAACAATTTTTCGATATGAGTGGGTCTTCGCTCCATATTTTTCAAAGTTTATCCTAAAAGTTTGCCAAAATATATACATTTTTTGGTCAGCAAAAACATGGAGCAAAGACCCACTATACCTTTAAAATACACTTTTATGACACAGCATTCGCATTTTTCCGGGAAATACTTGGAAGTCCATTTAGTAAGGGTCATATCACAAACACGATTTAAATGCCACAATTCATCAGGAGCTTTGTAGCATAGTGGTTAGCGTGTTAGTCTCAAAGGAAAATGATACTCAGGCTTTTTATTGCTAGAGTTCGAACTCCACGAATATCACATTATTTTTTTAATAACAGAATAATTTTTTCCGATAAAATTTTCCTCAGAAAAGTTTTGTTTATCACAATTTCATTACTTTCAATAATCAGGTCGAAACCACTAGATTTTCTGACGTCAGCATAAATTTGCATGTAAATTAGCTATCTGTTTACTTTACCCACTGATGAATGAGTCGCAATGCATTGTGGGCTACTACAAGTACTCAGTTGTGTTGAAAATAAAGGGCAACTTGAATTGTCCATTGGAATCTCATTTTCAATTCTTTTTTGAGATTTATGAAAGAAATTTTTAAAATGATGTATAATCTTTCATTTCCATGCTCACATTTACAAAATTTGCTTTACGAAGCCTTATATCAACTTATAATACATCGGCCTAAACCATTGTTCAAAGAGACGTAGGTGCTATCGTGTCGATAAAGCATCGAGTTTTTTTTCCCCACGTGATATACGTGTACATAGTTTTAGACAGCAGTACAAGGTGCGCAATTATTATTTAACCCCTCAATATTATCAAAAAGTTGTTATGTACATGCAAACGTCAAAGCGTTTGTACGGTATTTGAAGAAACTATTAATCATCTAAAACAACTCCAATATTAAATGTGAGCATGGAGCAGTGTCTTTGAAATACAATCTTTCAATTTTGGCCTTATAAAGTGAAAAAGAAGCTCTACGGTTTTTCCGGTGACGAAGTAAATATTATGCAGTAAACCGATGAAAACCACGTGTCGCTATTGAATCGTAAACATATACCGTAGACTGTCATGCTTTGGGACTCATTCAATTGATTGGAGAACGGGTGTGACGAAGACATCGTCACGTGTTGAAAATAGTATTCCATATAAGGTAGTGCACCCGACCTGATAATGAGAACTTGACTCTAAATACTAAATTCACAAATTGATTATGATTTTTATGCATCTGAAGCTATAGGTATTCTGCGCGCCTTGTTCACCCATCTCCTTTTATTGTGGTTTAAAAGGAGTTGCGGATAAGAGATGGGTATGGCACGCCAGATTCACAAAAATGAGCTAATCATAGTTTCACAGTTGATAAACTAGGTTTATCGACTGTAAACTATAGTTTACAGACCGTAAACTATAGTTAACGATGATAATCTATATTTCACATATGTAAACCATAGTTTACACGATAATCTATGTTTCACAAGCGTAAACTATAATTAACACGGAAAAAAATCATTTGCTACTGTAAAATATAGTTTATCTGATAAATATAGTTTCACGATTTGTAAACTATGATTTACAACTCTAAACTATACTTAACAAATGTAAATTATAGTTTAGGCTTTGTAAAGTATACTTTACAGACATACAAAGCGCCAAATTCACAAAAATGCCAGTTTAGGAACAGAATCTCTTATTTTGTATCGGAGATGCACAATTTTCTGTGAAACTAAATTTCACGACTCTAAACCATAGTTTACGATCAAAACTATAGTTAACAATAGTTTTTTTTTTGTAAATTATAGATCGGCTAATCCTAGTTACAGCATTATAAGATTTTGCTATGTAACGACAATTGTTGTTAAATATATATGCATGTATATTTCTTGTTGGCGTTATAAGTAAATGTTCTATCATTTTAAAGCAAATCTAGTTGGAAATAAAAAGAAAAATGACTGGAAAATTATTGATTAAAATTTTATTTTTTTGATTTAAAAGAGAAAAATAGAGACCGAAATGCGTGATCTGTCATTAATAAAATACATGTATATCTTATATTCATCTGTAAATAAAGACATAACACAGTACATGTAACATTGCAGGCGCGGAATTTATTTTTCAACAACCGAATTTTCTTCATACATAAATAAAAGTGGCCTTTCACGGAACAAACACAACAAATATTTGGGACCTCTCTCATTCTCTCTCTCTTAAATTCAAAGGAGGACGTTGAAACCCCACAACCCTATCTATATTCGCCACTGCATTTCCTCTCTTTCAGTTTCTTTGTTTTGGTGATGAGATGTGGCGGGAAAATGCTTGGCACATTGTAAAACGCGCTTCACCCTCCTCTGCTTGAGCAAAAATCTCGTAATATTCTGTCTTTTAAAAAATTAAAATTTTATCATATTTCTAAAAATTTCCCCATAGGAAATGTATATATACACGACATTTTAAAACAAATACAATTAATCCTGTTTAAATAGAGAAAGTAATATTGATTATATATAACTCGGTCTTTGCTTTAGATAATGCCCAACACGTGTCCTTAATATTCTCCGCACTGATAAAACCTATACCCTATTATTGCTTCTCGCGATTGGTGCCGCGAAGTTTCGAATTGAAAACTATCGTTAACAGGTGTTTAGATTCATAAACTATATTTAACAACTCTTAACTATAGTTTACGAGTGTGAATTATAGTTTATTACGATAAACTATGATTGGCAAATGTGGATCCTAGTTTAGCTCTCAAAACTATAGTTTACGATCGATAAGTATAGTTTACGTCTGTTAAATATAGTTTGTGAGTATAAATGACAGTTAACTATAGTTTACAACCGAAATCTATGGTTATCGAATGTAAAACATAGTTTATCTGATAAATATAGTTTCACGATTTGTGAAACTATTATTATCAACTCTTAACTATAGTTCACGATTGTAAATTATAGTTTACAGATGTGAATCTATGTTTATCAACAAAATCTATTGTTAACGTTTAATTACAGACAGATAAACTTAGATTAGCATTCGTAAACTATAGTTAACAACCGTTAAATATAGTTTTACAGATGAAAACTATAGTTAACGAATCGTTAACTATAGTTCACGGTTTGTAAACTATAATTTACAGTCGATAAACCTAGTTTATCAACTGTGAAACTAAGTTTCGCTAATTTTTGTGAAATTGGCGTGCCATAGATGGGTACCCCAAAGCGTAACGGATGGATGAACAGACAGACACCCCCATCACTACATGTATATACCCCCCCCACTTTTCAAGCAGGGGATATAATAATAATGTTTATTACGATGATCTATATACACCGATAAAGACGACTATTGTGATGTCCGTTCAATGTTTATTACAATGATCTATATACACTGATAAAGACGACTACTGTGATGTCGTTCAATGTTTATTACAATGATCTATATACACTGATAAAGACGACTATTGTGATGTCCGTTCAATGTTTATTACAATGATCTATATACACTGATAAAGACGACTACTGTGATGTCAGTTCAATGTTTATTACAACTAGTAGACTAATTGTTCACAGAACAATTAGAGGTCTTTCCACCTTCTTTAGGTTTCTTTAATTTATATATTATTCTCTCTAAAGTTAATTTTTATCCAAAAAGAATCCATAAAGGCTTGAAAGATAAAAAAATGAAAATTTTAAAAATTTTGAAATGACCTTGACCTTTAACCTTTTCCGCATATTGAAGGTCAAAGGTCATGAATCACATTGCAATTGGTCTCATGCTTCCACGACTTTTAGTTTTAAAGTTACAAGGTTTAATAGTAAGCGCAAAGACGTTAAAGGGTGATAACTCATATAAGGGGTCATCGGATCCTTTTGCACTGAATAGATTGAAGTTGTGTCTAAAGACCCTGAAGACATTAGTGAAGGTTTGATGTCTCTACAATCTACGGTTTCAGAGGAGTAGCGATAACAATGTTTTTCGCACAAGGGGCAATAACTTTCAAAGGGGTTAAGCTTAGGGGACAAGAATGATATCTTTGAAATAGATTTAAGAGTACATATTAATGATGCAAAGATATTTAGGATATGTTGAAAGACAAAAGATCTATAAAAAGAGCTTAATTTCTCATATTTTGAATGACCTTGACCTTTGACCTTTGCATATATTTGAAGGTCAAAGGTCAATGAATCTTATGCAGTTGGTCCCATCTCTCTACAACTTATCATTTTGAAAATTTTTAATTATTCGTAAGTTTCATAAACTTTCAGGGGCAATAACTCATAAAAGGGGTTGACGAATACTTTCGCAATGAAAAGACTGAAGAATCCCCTCAATTAGTCGAAGACATTGGTGAAGGTTCCGTTCCTCTACGGTTTATGGTTTCGAAGGAGTAGCGATAACAAGCTATTCTTGCGAAAGGGGCAATAACTTCGTAGGAGGTCATAGGTCAAACACGGGGGGTCGTTTTTCGGAATAACTTTTGATATCCAGTATCATGACCTATAAAGTTTTTCGATAAGTCTTGCAGTTTCAAAAGTCCGGGAAGAAAAATAATAATAATAATAATAATAATAATAACTAGGAGACTAATTGTTCAGAGAACAATTAGAGGCCTTTCCACCTTTTTAAGTGTTTCCGTGTCATTTGGGTTGAAAAAAAGGAGAAAAACGCAAAAAATGAAAAAAAAGAAAAAAAAAAAATGCTCCTCCAGCTGGGCTCGAACTCAAAACCCTTGGGTTGAAAGGCAGGTGCGCTAACCATTCGGCCACGCATTTCGATAACATACGTAAGTTAATTGTTTAAGACTATAAAAGAAATGCAAGCGTATTTTTAGAATCGGTAGGGGAAGAAAGAAGTTCCGTAAAAGGAAATAGTTCCTGAACTTGCAAGCAGTATATAAAATAACAAGGGACGGGCTGCGTGAGAAAACGTTAACACTGTTCCCTAATGAAAATGTATCAATGGACTGTAAGCCCGATTCATCGATATTGTGAGCATGCTGAATTTTTTGTAAATAGCTTCGTTGTAAGCTTAAAAGATCGGGTTCGGATTTTAACATTTCTGACTGAATATCCTGAAATAAATATGAAACATTTAAATCAGCATTTCTTTGGGTTTAATTAAATATGTGTAGACCAAATTAAATTCCCAACATGCATTTTTAGAAGGGAAACACGACAATGAAAGCGAGAATTGTTTTTAATATACCGAAAATCGCTATTTCTGGAAACTGATTAATTCTAAATAAAAATCAAATAAATTCCAAATGTAAAAGAAAGAGAGAACGCTTGGTATTAAAATGTCGTATCATATCAGGAGAATTAAATGCTACTAACGACATCTGAAGAAATAGCCGATAAAAGGTTTCGATCATTTCTTCGTTCACCTGCACTTAAATTTCAAACACAACAGAACTTGTAGTTTTTGCCGTGAAACTTCATGACTTCTATAAACTTATAAGACTCACCGTAAAACTCTCCAGAAAGTTTCTCTGAGGTCTATACTACATTTGTACCAAATCTGGTGTCGATCCGAGGTCTGGTTTGAATTCTAGAGTAATATGCTACATTGTTGTTGATGTGATTTTTTTTTTTTTTTTTTTTTAAGAAGGGGGGGGGGAATTATTTATTTTATGCCTCTTTTAAACTACGAATTGTAACTACTTCCACATCCTTAAGCCTTATTGTGACCTTTGAGTCAAGGTCAAAGGTCAAAGGTCAAGGTCATTCAAAAAAAAAAAAAAAAAAAAAAAAGAAAGAAGAAATCTTTACTTTCTGTATTTTTACCTGATACTGGAGCTGGATGCATGTCCTAACTTTTCTATTTGACCCAATGTCAAGGTCAAAGGTCAAGGTCAAAGTTCAAGGTCATTTGGTGAATTGCTATATTTTACACATATATAAGGGATTTCTTATGTTTTTAAATGACCTTGACCTTTGACCTTGACCTATATTTCAAGGTCAAAGGTCAAATATGCCGATGCAGTTGGTCCCATGTCTCTAGGATACACCATTTTTAAAATAAGTTCATTAAATGTAAGTAGCGTAAACTTTCAGGGGCAGTAACTCATACAAGGGACCAAAGAATGCTTTCGCAATGATAGAATGAAGAGAGTACTAAATGAGTCAAAGACACTGATGAAGGTTTGGAATCTCTACGGTTTACGGTTTCGGAGGAGTAGCGATAACAAGGTTTTGTTGCAAAAGGGGTGACAACTTTTGAATGGGTCAAGCTCGGGGGACAAGAATGAAGTCTTTGAAATAGTTTTAGAAGGACATATTATAGATGCAAAGATATTCAGTATATGTTGAAAGACAAAAGAGATATTAAAAAAGCTAATTTTCTCATATTTTGAATGACCTTGACCTTTGACCTTCACAAAAATTTCAAGGTCAGAGGTCACAAAATCTAATGCAGTTGGTCCCATGTCTTTACGACTTATCGTTTAGAGAATTTTGTCATTATTCGTAAACATCAAAAACTCTCAGGGGCAGTAATTTATAAAAGGGCTCGACAAATCGTTTCGCCATGAAAAGATTGAAAAGTCCTCTCGAGTAGTCGAAAACATTGGTGAAGGTTCTGTATCTCTACGGTTTATGGTTTCGAAGGAGTAGCGATAACAGACTATTCTTGCGAAGGGGGCAATAACTTCGTAAGAGGTCATGGGTCAAACACGGGGGGTCGTTTTTCGAAATAACTTTTAATGTCCAGTATCATGAACTATAAAGTTTCTCGATAAGTCTTGCGGTTTCAAAAGTCCGGGAAGAAAAAGAATAATAATAATAATAATAATAATAATAAACATAAGCATTTCAAGAGGTCTTTCCACAGAAAGGTGGAAAGACCTAATAAACATAAGCATTTCAAGAGGTCTTTCCACAGAAAGGTGGAAAGACCTAATGATCTACATACACTGATAAAGACGACTACTGTGATGTCCGTTCAATGTTTATTACGATGATCTATATACACTGATAAAGACGACTATTGTCAGTTCAGTGTTTATTACAATGATCTATATACACTGATAAAGACGACCACTGTGATGTCTGTTCAATGTTTATTACAATGATCTATATACACTGATAAAGACGACTACTGTGATGTCCGTTCAATGTTTATTACGATGATCTATATACACTGATTAAGTTTGACTGTGAAGTTTGTTCAGGTTTTCCCTTTCTTCTTCTTCTTCTTCTTGTTTGTATGAAGGCTCCTCTCCTTTACTGGTGATGTCTCTTTCCTTAAAACAAAAGAGAAAGAGCTCTGACATTTTTCTGCGAGTACATCTGCAGTTAGCATAACCAAGCATTGGCACATTAATTGTATTAACAGTAAAATAAAGTGCATAGCAGCTTTGAACAGAAATGTGAAAATTGACATATCTCCTTGTGCTGGTTACACAGGGAACCAGCCGACTACAGTCTACCTACAGACTCAAGTGTAGCTTATTAGGGTCATCAGAAGGACTCATCTAAACTAAGAAGAGGATTTGATTGATGTGCTAAGCATCAGTGAAAACAGATACATGTTAACCATTAGGTCTAGGTAAGCTGAATTACATCTACACTTTATAAATCAGTTCTCTGATTGTAATACATATACTCTAACTACACTTTTATGATACAATTAACTTGACAGGTTCCCTATCTACACTTAAAAGAATGTCTCAACTAACTTGAGGTGTTCTTTGTTTGAACATGCATGTACATGCTCTATGATGTATCTTTGTTTAGACTGTATATATGCTCTATGACATAACTTACTTGAGTTCTTTGTTTAGACTGTATACATGCTCTATGACCTGTCTTACTTGAGGTGTCCTTTGTTTAGACTGTATATATATGACATAACTTACTTGAGGGGTTCTTTGTTTAGACTGTATATGTGCTCTATGACGTAACTTACTTGAGGTGCTCTTTGTTTAGACTGTATATATGCTCTATGACGTAACTTTCTTTAGGTGCTCTTTGTTTAGACTGTATATATGCTCTATGATGTAACTTACTTGAGATGTTCTTTGTTTAGACTGTATACTTGCTCTATGACCTGTCTTCCTTGAGGTGTCCTTTGTTTAAACTGTATATATGCTCTATGACATAACTTACTTGAGGTGCTCTTTGTTTAAACTGTATATATGCTCTATGACATAACTTACTTGAGGTGCTCTTTGTTTAGACTGTATATATGCTCTATGATGTAACTTACTTGAGGGGTTACTTGTTTAGACTGTATATATGCTCTATGATGTAACTTACTTGAGGGGTTCTTTGTTTAGACTGTATATATGCTCTACGACGTAACTTACTTGAGGGGTTCTTTGTTTAGACTGTATACATGCTCCATGATGTTACTTACTTGAGGGGTAACTTGTTTAGACTGTATATATGCTCTATGATGTAACTTACTTGAGGGCTTACTTGTTTAGACTGTATATATGCTCAATGATGTAACTTACTTGAGGGGTTCTTTGTTTAGACTGTATACATGCTCCATGATGTTACTTACTTGAGAGGTAACTTGTTTAGACTGTATATATGCTCTATGATGTAACTTACTTGAGGGCTTACTTGTTTAGACTGTATATATGCTCTATGATGTAACTTACTTGAGGGGGTTTTCTGATTTGACTTCATCCAGATTCAGCATCACTGTTTCCTCCTCCTCACTGTCATCTCCTAGGTTACCATCTAAAAATAAAATAAAACACGTGTATCAAATACCAGTAAACAGTCTCCTAGGTTACCGTCTAAAAACCATAAACACATGTACCAAATAAACAGTCTCCTAGGTTACCATCTAAAAATAAAAGAAACCACATGTACCAAATAAACAGTCTCCTAGGTTACCATCTAAAAACCATAAACACATGTACCAAATAAACAGTCTCCTAGGTTAACATCTAAAAATAAAAGAAACCACATGTACCAAATAAACAGTCTCCTAGGTTACCATCTAAAAACCATAAACACATGTACCAAATAAACAGTCTCCTAGGTTACCATCTATAAACTATAAACACATGTACCAAATAAACAGTCTCCTAGGTTACCATCTAAAAACCATAAACACATGTACCAAATAAACAGTCTCCTAGGTTACCATCTAAAAATAAAAAAACCCACATGTACCAAATAAACAGTCTCCTAGGTTACCATCTAAAAATAAAAAAACCCACATGTACCAAATAAACAGTCTCCTAGGTTACCATCTAAAAATAAAATAAAACACTGTATCAAATACCAGTAAACAGTCTCCTAGGTTACCATCTAAAAGTCATAAACACATGTACCAAATAAACAGTCTCCTAGATTACCATCTAAAAATAAAAAAAACATATGTACCAAATAAACAGTCTCCTAGGTTTATACCATCTAAAAGTCAAACACATGTACCAAATTAACAGTCTCCTAAGTTACCATCTAAAAGTCATAAACACATGTACCAAATAAACAGTCTCCTAAGTTACCATATAAATACCATTAACACATGGACTAAATAAAAAGTCTCATAGGTTACCATCTAAAAGTCAAACACATGTACCAAATTAACAGTCTCCTAGGTTACCACCTAAAAGTCAAACACATGTACCAAATTAACAGTCTCCTAAGTTACCATCTAAAAACCATAAACACATGTACCAAATAAACAGTCTCCTAGGTTACCATCTAAAAATTAAAAAAAAAAAACCCACATATACCAAATAAACAGCCTCTTAGGTTACCATCTAAAAATCATAACATATGTACCAAATAAACAGTCTCCTAGGTTACCATCTAAAAACCATAATAAAGTGCCCTGCCACAGCATGATACGCCCGTCAAATATTGTTCAATTGTCATAAACAGTTTAGAGTGCAAAAAAATCATGTCAACCTTGATACAAGGATTTCAATGATTTTTGCATTCCTCATAATATTTGTTTATACATTTCCTGTGGTGTAGGCATTAATTATAACAAATATTACATTATAGATCTTCAACTGGTTGTGTTAGAGCTTGACAAATTCCCATCTGCAGCTTCCCCCCCCCCTCCCCCCCCCCTTTCAGCTTTCAGATTTGTGAGACATGATGCTCTGAATTTGTTGATATTTTCAAAAAATTAATTAAAAATATCATATTAAACAATATCAATTTAGTCTTAACAACTTAATCTATATCAAATTAATATCAAAAATAAAAGGCTGGCCATCAAATGACATATGCTATAAACTGACAAGCAGTTCTTCTGTCTAATTCCCAAAGGATACAGATAAGAGCTGCTCGATCAGAGATCCTCTAACAGAAATGATTGAGACAGCTAGCCTTCCTACACTGAACTCATTAATTAATCTTTAACTGGATGCATGTCCACTCATCACTCCCAACGGATGAATGGATCTATACATACTATCTGCTTTGTAGTGCAATAAAAATGCATATTTATGTCATTCTGATATTAAATTTGAAAACAAAGATTTTTTTTTATTATTTGTTACAAACATTTATAAAAAGAAAAAAAAACTTGTGTAATCTTGATGCAATATTTTTAATAAGGTTCCTGCATTACTCTTAGATTTGTAGGGACTATCTACCATAATTAAAACATTTTTTTAAATACTTGATTATTTTTAGATTTAATGTCAGACTGGTTTTAAGCTGCAATTCATACAGACAACGGGCATGCTGATTCCAATACCCCCCCCCCCCCCCCTAATTAGTTTTAATTATATTATACAATATCAATTAGTTTATTATACAATATAAACTTAATTTATTATACAATATCAAATAAGTTTTAATTACTTTTCAACAAATTCATTTTCAAAGTTAGGCTAGCCAAATATTTAATCCAACAGGTGATTCCCATGAGATATAGATAACACCTGCTTGATCAGAGATGCTCTACCAGTTAGCTCCTCACACTCAACACATTAATTTCTCTCTAATTTGAAATGCAATTTTCTGTTATCAAATTCTCCTTGACCAAAGCTTGATAATTACACCCATGGGAGAGGTGGAATTTCTCTTGTAACATTACATTTGTTATAGATTGCTGTAAAGTATATAATGAAACAAGATGTGCTTGTGAAACACTGATGCCCCCATATGGCAGCTTATGGCGAAGGTTAAAGTTTCTCAAATGCAAGTCAAAATCCAGGCCAAAAGATAAAAAATGTTGGTACCCAAAGAAAGGTCTTGTCTCAAGGAATATACCTGTGAAATTTGAAAGACCTAGCTGCATCTGTTCAAAAGTTATGGCAAAGGTTAAAGTTTTTTAAAAGTAAGTAAAACGTCAATGTCAAGGTCAACGTGGTTGGTATCCAAAAAAAGGTCTTGTCACAAGGATTACATATGTGAAGTATGAAAGCCCTAGCTCCAACCATTCAAAAGTTAAGGCCAAGGTTAAAGTTTTTCAACAGTAGGTCAAACTCCTAGGTCAAGGTCAAAGGGTCAAAGAGGTTGATATCCAGAGGAAGGTCTTGTCACAAGGGATACACATGTGAAGTTTGAAACCCCAAGCACCAACTGTTCAAAAGTTATGGCCAGGGTTAAAGTTTTTTAAAAAGTAGGTCAAACTCCAAGGTCAAGGTCAAAAGGTCAAAGTTGTTGGTATCCAAAGGAAGGCCTTGTCACAAAGAATATACATGTGAAGTTTGAAACCCCAAGCACCAACCGTTCAGATGTTATGGCCAAGGTTAAAGTCTCATAAAATTTTGCAAAAGTTGGTCAAACTCCAAGGTCAAGGTAAAAAGGTCAAATATGATGGTACCCAAAGAAAGGTCTTGTCACAAGAAATACACACGTGAAATATGAAAGTCATAGCTCCAACCAATCAAAAGTTATGGGCAAGGTTAAAGTTGACAACAGACAGACAGACAAACGGACAAACAGACAGACAGGACAAAAACAATGTACCCTCTGGATCTTTCGATCCGGGGGCATAAAAATAAGTATTTTCTTGATTTAACATATTTTTAATAAGGATACTGCAACACTCTTGCATTTTTTGGGATTGTGTAATCTAATAGTAACAAGATGTGTTTGTAAAACACTGATGCCCCTGTATGGCAGCTTATGGCGAAGGTTAAAGTTTCTTCAAATGCAAGTCAAAATCCAGGCCAAAAGATAAAAAATGTTGATACCCAAAGAAAGATCTTGTCTCAAGGAATACACCTGTGAAATTTGAAAGACCTAGATACAACTGTTCAAAAGTTATGGCGAAGGTTAAAGTTTTTTAAATAAAAGTCAAACATCAAGGTCAAGGTCAAAGTGGTTGGTATCCAAAGGAAGATCTTGTCACAAGGATTACATATGTGAAGTATGAAAGCCCTAGCACCAACCATTCAAAAGTTATGGCCAAGGTTAAAATTTTTCAAAAGTAGGTCAAACTCTTAGGTCAAGGTCAAAGGGTCAAAGTGGTTGGTATCCAAAGGAAGGTCTTGTCACAAAGATTATATATATGAAGTATGAAAGCCCTAGCATCAACCATTCAAAAGTTGTGGCCAAGGTTAAAGTTTTTAAAAAGTAGGTCAAACTCCAAGGTCAAGGTCAAAAGGTCAAAGTGGTGGTTGGTATCCAAAGGAAAGTCTTGTCGCAAGGATTACATATGTGAAGTATGAAAGCCCTAGCTCCAACCATTCAAAAGTTATGGCCAAGGTTAAAGTTTTTCAAAAGTAGGTCAAACTCCTAGGTCAAGGTCAAAGGGTCAAAGTGGTTGATATCCAGAGGAAGGTCTTGTCACAAGGAATACACATGTGAAGTTTGAAACCCCAAGCACCAACTGTTCAAAAGTTATGGCCAAGGTTAAAGTTTTTCAAAAGTAGGTCAAACTCCAAGGTCAAGGTCAAAAGGTCAAAGTTGTTGGTATCCACTTGTCACAAAGAATACACATGTGAAGTTTGAAACCCCAAGCACCAACCGTTCAGAAGTTATGGCCAAGGTTAAAGTCTCATAAAATTTTGCAAAAGTGGGTCAAACTCCAAGGTCAAGGTAAAAGGTCAAATATGATGGTACCCAAAGAAAGGTCTTGTCACAAGGAATACACTTGTGAAATATGAAAGTCATAGCTCCAACCAATCAAAAGTTATGGGCAAGGTTAAAGTTGACAACAGACAGACAGACAAACAGACAAACGGACAAACAGACAAACAGATAAACAGACAAACAGACAGACAGGACAAAAACAATATACCCCCGGGATCTTTCGATCCGGGGCATAAAAAGACAGTTTTATTTTTAAAATTCACTTAAATTAAAGGTCACAGTGACCTTCAAATAGGTCGCGACACACCTTCTACCTAAGATGATTCTAAGTCAAATAGTTTTCTAGTTATGAGCCGAACAGGATTTTTCCATATTTGGCCATAGCATCTTAATGAAAGGTCAGAGCGACCTACTTTTAGTGCGCGACACACCTTCTACCAAAGAAGTATCAGCTGACAAAGTTTGATAATCCTAGGCCTAATAGTATTAAAGTTATGAGTCGGACACGAGAAAAGCTAACAGACAGACAGACGGACAGACAGACGGACATGAATGCCATATCATAATACGTCCCGTCTAAAGATGGGCGTATAAAAATACCAGTATGTACAAAATAGATGGTGGAAAAAGCAATTCAACAGTTTATGTTATTACTATGTCATATCAAGTGCTTTGCACACATTTTTTAAGGAACAGAATATAGTGAATCCTTGATGTATTAAGCAAAGTTTGTATCCCCAAAACAAGTATAGCTGCCCAGGCTTAAACTCCCCAAGGAGAACACTCCAAATAGGATCCAGAAAAATTGTTGTTTCCTCATTTTTCAGAAATTTATATTGCCACATTATGTGGTCACCTTCAAGTAGGTTATGACATATTCTCTGATCTAATGTAACCTTTTTTCAGTAGGAGTGACCTAAAATACCAGAATTACAATGTTTGATCAGAAAAATATTTACACTTTCAACTCTGACCTAACCTTATAACCTTGTACTTGGGTCATGACAAACTCAAAGGTCATGAAAAAATATTTTCTATCAAGTATTACCTTCTACAATCTCTGTGTGGACAGTTATTGTTTGTTGAAGAATTTACATTTCTCATGTTTGTGAGCTTAATTATGACCTTGATAAAACCAGAGGTCAAATGTAACCTTAGAGACAGGCGAGCTTCTAAACTAATAATAGTAGAGGGTACATCACAAAAAAAAAATCATGATTCTGACAATGCAGTCTTATATCATGTGTAGCCATTTTACCAAGTATGAATTTTTGACATTTCTAAAACTTTACAAAGTGGGGAGGTAGACAGATGTGCATGACGAATCTTACATGTGACCCAAACTTGGGGGGGGGGTTAATACATTGACTTTTAGGAAATCAGAATTATTGTTTCATGCAAGACAACTACATTATATTTCAATGATAAAACTGTGACTGACAACTACATTAAATATGAATGATAAAACTGTGACAGACAGTAGTGACGAGAGAGCTAAGAAAAGTTACACATGAAACACAGAACTCAGAGCTGGTTACCAAATATTCAAACCCATATACTTGTAATACACTACTTATAACTCTGTAAGAAGCATCTCAATGTTGAAGGAAGGCACTGCAGCAATGTCTGATTCATATGAATACATAATTGTAGAGCAGGGTGTAATAAAATTTACATCCAATTAAACTAAGGTTTAATTGGCAGAGAAATGCAATCATATTTACAGAGCTTCCACCTAGAAATAAAGGGCTTGAACTTGAATCACTTTGTATCCTGTATCCCTCTATTCACAAAACAGGACAAAAGTCCTATGCTAATATCTAAAGTTAAGTAACTTCAGAAAACATCAAAGGGGGTGATGGAGGAGGATAAATTGATGACAAGTTGTGGGGAAGGGATCATAGTGGAGCAGTATTCAACAGTTCAGGAATGGGACCCCGATCAGAGTCCTCATCTAACCAAAGGATTCAGTCCTACTGAAGAAATCTTGGAAACTTTCCTAAACAATGCAAATGAAATCTTTCTGAACAAAACAACCTTTAATAACAAATTTTAACAAATTGAAACAAGAAAAGAGCACAATTTTTCTGTCTTTTCATACCAATTAAGACTAGTTCATAAAATCGATATCATTTTAAATTCTTATTCATTTAATTTGAATTCAACTTCAAAATCATCCATTTCCCCAAAATCATCCATTTCCCCCACGTGACATAAACTTCCTTTCAGATTTTCACGATCTTCTTTACTCAGTGGCAGAGTGTAACAAACATCTAGGTCTGCACTTGTAAGAATGACCTCATCTGACCTCATCACTTTTTCTTCTGATTCTTTGTTTAAATGGTTTCTCTAATACAGCAAATAAACAGTTCATAATATCATCTAACAATATGTCATTGCCAAAGTCATTCATGTGGACTCCATCTTTGATGTATAGCGAGACATTCTGGTGTATAATGTTATCATGTGGCATGACAACTCCCCCAATTTCTGTGACATATTGACCTACTTCATGGTTGATTTGCTGCCTCTTAGCTTCTCCACACTCCAGCGACATCCCCCTCCACTCACGCCGAGCCAGAATCTCTGAGTATATGAGCTTAGTTGTCGGGAACATTTCTGTTGTCTTCTTCAGATCAGTTTTCATTCTATTAATTAACTCATTGGTATCCCATGATGCCACATCATTAGATCCCAGATGAATCATCAGAACACTGGGATCTGGGAAGTCGAATACTGCGAGATCTCGCTGTAGGTTAAACATGAGCCTGTCCCACTTCATTCCCCGAACACCATCCCAGTAAATATCC
Source organism: Saccostrea echinata (assembly GCF_033153115.1). Lineage (NCBI taxonomy): Eukaryota > Metazoa > Mollusca > Bivalvia > Ostreida > Ostreidae > Saccostrea > Saccostrea echinata. Next base: position 5,142,421 of record NW_026889806.1, on the reverse strand, counting down.
ACCTCCCTCTCATTGTATGTCAGATTGTGAATTCTGCGAGCCCTGGCTCGAGCTTCTGCCCAATACACTATGGACGATCCTACAATCCACACATTGGTGACAGCAGGCTGGTCATCTGAAATCAACCATTGTTCTTGTGGTCACTCAGGCCAAAGAGATGTAACATCATTCATTGTCAAATTTCAAAACATATTGAAGAATTCCACCTTGAACCACATTATTTGGATTTTAATATTAACAATCAAAACTCATGAAAGATTGTCTTAAACTTCATTGTCTAAATGCAGTCAAGACTTTCTTAATGAAAATTTTATCTGAAAATTTCTTCAGTAGAAATATTTCCACAGAATGCTTAATGTGGGCCACTTTGTCCTCCAGAGTCAAGTAAAGCCAAGCAAAATTATATAGAAGGTCAAAGTCAAAAAATTGGTATAATCCAAATGCCAACGGTGAAATGCTTGTGTCAACTGCTCATTTCCTTATTAAAAAATTAAATTAATGCAAAATTAGGAACTGTGAAGTTAGTTATAGAAAGTGAATGTGAGCATAGTTCAAATTCTTCCTCCAAGATGAATCTGCTCAGTGTTGTGTAAGGTTATTACAAGTTATCCTCAATGGTTATGAAATGAGAAACTCACATGATATTGAATATGCAAGATTAAAGAAGGTCAAGGCCATATTTCTAGAGCACCATAAATTGCTCCATTCAGATTTTTTTCTGTGTATAGAGATATACGAAGCAATCCTTGAAAAAAGTGAGGCCAATATAACATAGATGAAGGTCAGAAAATGATGACACAGTTGAAATGGTCTCACCAGTCTGTGTATGAGATTTGATGTAAATATTGATTGAGCTAAATGTTGGACAGCTGGAATGAAGACTGAGAGAAATACTCTACTTCAGCCTTTTACAGGACATGTGTGCATTAAATGCAAGTTTCCCACTTTCAGATCATCTATGGTATGACTGAATTCCACAAAAACTACATGCATCAATAAAAGATGTATTAGTCTAGGTTGTTATAACAATGTTACTCCAGGTAAACTTAATGTATGCAGTATCAATCAGTAGATGTCAACTATTCTCTTTAGAGAAGTGGACAGGCTTTCGCCTACATCCAGGCGAAAGCCTGTCCACTTCTCTAAAGACAATAGATGTCAACATGTGTGTTAGTTCTTCCCTTAAAAACACTGTCTGATCACTGATAGGTCACACAATCAGTGAATAACTGTCTTTTAATTTCCTCACAATTGACTTGTTGTTTCAAAAAAAATGTTCTTTTTTCAGAAAAAAAGAGACTTAATCTGCAGAAAGACCAATTTGTACATGACTGTACAATAAACACAGGACTCTATACTTCTTATTGATAAAGTACTTCTTACACACTTGTTTAGCATTGTCTGATTTGATTACACATGTACATCTCACAGTGAAAACTCTTTATACTAAACATATTAATGTTAAAAACATGCCTCCCCAGATTAATGTATATTAAAGATATTGTGGATATAAAAATGCAACTTTGCTTGTCCCTTAAGGAGGTTGGATCCTGCCATCAAAAGTAATGAGAATTTTTTATCAAGTATATTTTTAGAATTTATATACATAGCTTAATTAAAAATCAAAACAAAAGATGGGGGGTCACTGCACTTCTTTTGGTGCTACAGAGCATTTAGTTTGACCTTTTTGCACTGTAAATACGTCTTACACATAAATCAATTTTTAAAGTTTTTCCTCTAATATTTTTTTATTCAAATAAATTATGGGAACAAACACAGTTTTATTTCATCTTGAATAGACACATTAAAATTTGTGACAACGACAAAATTTTCAAATTACTCCGCATGTTCAATTATTTGACCTTTTTGCACTCAAAAAATTTCATTTTTCTGGCAAAAATAGTGCTTTGTTTGTTAGTACAGGAATTAATGTTGCCGCTTATACCTGCACTAACAACCAAAGAAAGCATTTTATTGTTTAAATAACATCATGGGTCAACATTTTGTTACCTAGATCAACTGCTGTATTAAAAGTTAGTGTCATTAAAGTTTTCAGAGACTGTTAAATGTGCATTTCTGTGAAATATGGTTAATACATGTATATTATTAATTAGTTCTTTGTAAACCTAATTGATCCGTATTTGGGAGAAATAATTTTTTCTTAACATATATAAGATTCTATTACAAATGTGTAGTGTAAGATTTATCCTTGCATATCTACCTGAAGTGTGATGTATATCCTACCTGTAGTGTGAGATATATCCTACTTGTGATGTGAGATATATCCTACCTGTAGTGTGAGATATATCCTGCTTGTAGTGTGAGATATATCCTACCTGTAGTGTGAGATATATCCTACCTGTAGTGTGAGATATATCCTACCTGTAGTGTGAGTATATCCTACCTGTAATGTGAGTATATCCTACCTGTAGTGTGAGATATATCCTACTTGTGATGTGAGATATATCCTACCTGTAGTATGAGATATATCCGACTTGTAGTGTGAGAATATTCTACCTGTATCCTGGTGTATGTACATCTATTACATACTAGGAGTGTGAGATATATCCTACCTGTAGTGTGAGTATATCCTACCTGTAGTGTGATGTATATCCTACCTGTAGTGTTAGATATATCCTACCTGCAGTGTGAGATATATCCTACCTGTAGTGTGGGTATATCCTACCTGTAGTGTGAGATATATCCTACCTGTAGTGTGAGATATATACTACCTGTAGTGTGAGATATATCCTACCTGTAGTGTGAGATATATCCTACCTGTAGTGTGGGTATATCCTACCTGTAGTGTGAGATATATCCTACCTGTAGTGTGAGATATATACTACCTGTAGTGTGAGATATATCCTACCTGTAGTGTGAGATATATCCTACCTGTAGTGTGGGTATATCCTACCTGTAGTGTGAGATATATCCTACCTGTAGTGTGAGATATATCCTACCTGTAGTCTGAGATATATCCTGGTGTATGTACATCTATTACATACTAGGAGTGTGAGATATATCCTACCTGAAGTGTGAGATATATCCTGGTGTATGTACATCTATTACATACTAGTAGTGTGAGATATATCCTACCTGTAGTGTGACTATATCCTACCTGTAATATGAGGTATATCCTACCTGTAGTGTGAGTATATCCTACCTGTAGTATGAGATATATCCTACCTGTAGTGTGAGAATATCCTACCTGTAATGTGAGATATGTCCTTCTGGTTAGTTCCTGTGACCTTGGCCTCTTTTTGTAATTCTTCTATCATATCCTCATCTTCAATATCCCAGGTACTGGCTCCACCCTCCCCAATCATTCCAACTCCCGGGCCCTACAAAACGGATACAAAAAGATACATGTACCATCAGAATCTAGGTTTTTTTCTTCATCCTATAAAGAGACATATACAAATGGCACCAGAATTTATGTCTTTTTCTTCACAGTCCTCTATAAATAAGTTCTTTGGTTGTTTAATACTTTTTAAAATTAATATTTAAGAGTTTTAATTTAAGGAGGGATTCTTGTCTGGTTTCTGACTAGATGAAATATTCAAAGTATATTTGCTTGTATCTTGTATATATTTAGATGCAAGAGATTTAAAAGATCATATTTTTCTTTCCTCATCAAAATTGTACAACTTTAAATAGAAATGGTAAACTGAGTTTGAAATCTATCAGGAACTATATTTTTGGCGGAATGGCGGCATATGAAAATATCTTCTTTTCTGCCTCTCAAAATAATTATAGAACAATGAATTTAGTTATAATTTTTACACAATCAAAGACTTGGAGAAAAATTTTAAATGTAAGTTAAGTTAATGATAAGGAACTAAAGTTTTAAAATATATCAAATAAATATGATTTTCCAAACAAACGACAATTACGTTAGCTTTTAAAAGCTTCCAATCTAAGTTCAGATTTGATCCAAAAATTGGTAAAAAGTGTTTTTTCTCTCTTTAGTTAGTAAACAGTCAAAACTTTTTGTTTTTATAAAATTTTGTATATTTATGTGACACTTTACCATATGTGAAAATAAGAAAAATTTAAATATAGGAAGCATATAAAAATAACTAAAATATCTTTAAAATTCTAAGAAAAGTAGAGAAAATTCGGATTAGCCAATATCCATTTTAGTTAAATTATTTATGTCAATTTGGTAATATCATCTTACAGACCCTATATGGTAATATCTCTTTATGCAAAAAGAAAAACATTTAATTTATTGAAATAGAAGTAGTCATCGCATGATTGGCAACAGTAATTTTTTATTCTTAATGTCCAGGGAAAAGGTACTGACCTTGACCTGACCTTGCCTCTAATATAAAATGGTCAAATTTAATCTAACTGATACCATCACTTAGTGATATTGTCTTCTTGATTCTGTGAAAATTTCATTGATTTTTTAAATATAAGAAATAAGTGTTCTTATGAGAAGAATCCCTCCTTAAAACATTATAAATAAATTTGGTTCTTTTCTTATTCAAAGCAGTGAATGACTTTTACTTACAAGAATTTTAACCTGTGATTTCTCTTCTTTGTTTCTTTTTTTCAGTCAAGGTATAAAGTACAACACCAATATAGGGACATGAAACAAAAAAAATAATTGCTTACTTTTGTTACACATGAATGCTAATTTCATATATGATGGTATACTCCCCCCTTCCAAACTGGGAATGCTTGAATATTCATCACAGTGTTATTTGGTTTTTTAGTCACCTTATTTGTGTAGGAGATTTTAAATTTTTTTTTTTTAATTTACATGCAAATACTTTTTTTCAAACATAAAAGACACTAAAATCTAAAATTAAATGCATTAGAAAGTCCTTTAATATTATTACAAGCTTATCTTTTAAAAAGATTGGTGAGCTAGCACTGTAGCATAATAAAATACAGAAGATACCTGAACCATTTGTTAAATTTGCTGAATCGATTAATTATTAATAAAAAGGCACATTAATTGGAGCACTGGGGGGGGGGGGGGTCATAATTCAGAATGGTGAATCTAAGAATGGGGTTCACTTCGGCAATGGCATAACTCCTAACTGTGCTTTAAGCATTCTGTATTCTACTGTAATTTCAATTTGGAGGTGAAAAAAAGGTCAGTAGAACCAATGAGCACTAGTTTAAAATATTCCAGTGTGGTACTGTTTTTTAGCAATCGCATCTTCTCGGAACTTTCCGGCAAGCTCTGTAAACATATCCGAGGTTGCCGCAGTTTTCCGAACTTGCCGGAAAAATCAATGAAGGTAGATTAGAAAAGCTAGGTATTCATTACAATTTTAGAAATAACAGTCTTCGTTTTATAAGACCCGAGTAACTGTTACTTTTTGTTCATTTACGTGCAGGATAGACAACAAAACACGAAACTTCAGATCATATGTATTTTCAGATGATAAAAACTAAACTGACATGTCTTTCCGACATACTCTGAAAAGATTTTTTTCCGAGCTTGCCGAAATTATCCAGGAAGGTGGTATAACTGTGAGGAAAGCTAGATGTCTAGAATCTTGGCATTATATGACCTAAGTTTTTCTTGTACTTTTATGTGTAGGTTAGACAATAAATTAAAAAAAAAAAAATCAGAATCCGGATCTAGACTGGTATTGCCTGTCTCTAACGTAAGAAATGTATATCGCACATATCAGACAGGAAAGGCTAGTGTAAATTCTGATCATATCTATATTTGTATGACAAAACGAAATTGTTATCGCACAGTCTATCTACAGTAGTTTTCCCAGAATGCCCGACCGTGAAGTCGAGCATGCGTATTCCAGAAATATAGACTAACGTAGTTGCTAGCGCTCGAGAGCGCTAGCAATAAAATTGTGGGGGTTTTTTTCCTTTCCATTTGAAGAACTACTTGCACTTTTCACTTTATACATCATTAATTTGATTTAGACTAATCTAAGTAAAAGAACAGGGTATTTGTTTAATATTTTAGTTAATAAATCAATCAACTTGAAAGTTCTGGAATATTGCTCTAAGCAGCAGTCTTGTTGATAACTTAAACTACATGTAAATTTCCCAATAAAGGATACAAGTCTCCATTCATATCCATCTCATCATCCGATTCTCCATTTATCTGGGCCTCTGTAGTCTGAATTTCCTCTGGTTCTCTGTGGTTCGTCAGTATACTCTCAGTGGGGGACTCAGACTCAGCAAAACCAAATTTCTCTCCCTTCAGTCTGAAACAATAAAGAAGCATTAGATGATGGAAAAAATAGGGTTAAAACCCTGTCTCTTTAGACTTTTCCTGGCATCACAAAAACAGAATGATGAAAATTTGTCAACTTCACTCACTAACACTACAAAGTGTATGACACATTTTTTTAATGAAAACATTTCTTTCTGCTGAACAAATTTAAGCAAATAATAGTTTCTGAGTGCATACATGTTAAATATGGAAGACAGAATTTATGTGGAAGTAAACTAAATTTTCTTAAAACTACAGTCATAGCTAGAGTTATCTGACCTTGCTTCTCTGTCATGTTCTAGGGCTCTCTGTATCAATTCTGTGATTTCTGTTACTTTGACAACAGCTATATTGGAACACCTCAACACCTGCAACAGAAATTGTATTCCTCATTATACATATATCTTACATACATGTACACATTATAACCCTTATAGGTGTGTTGACATCAACTGAATATCACATTCTAATAGCATGCCAGAAATATTTCATTGCTAAAGTTCTCTTAAAACCAAGATTACCTAATAATAAATAAATAGTCAAAAGGTTCTTTGCACTTGTTTATAATATTCATGTTTCTACTAATCAAAATACATGCATGTATACCACAGTGAAGAAAAAGTGCAAGTTTTCCTAGAAAGATATCACTTCACCTAACACTTACCACAAGTAAGATATCAATTCACCTAACACTTACCAAGTAAGATATCACTTCATCTAACACTTACCACAAGTAAGATATCACTTCACCTAACACTTACCACAAGTAAGATATCAATTCACCAAACACTTACCAAGTAAGATATAAATTCTCCCAACACTTACCAAGTAAGATATCAATTCACCTAACACTTACCAAGTAAGATATCACTTAATCTAACACTTACCAAGTAAGATATCAATTCACCTAACACTTACAAAGTAAGATATCACTTCATCTAACACTTACCAAGTAAGATATCAATTCACCTAACACTTACTAAGTAAGATATCAATTCACCTAACACTTACCAAGTAAGATATCAATTCACCTAACACTTACCAAGTAAGATATCACTTCATCTAACACTTACCAAGTAAGATATCAATTCACCTACTACTTACTAAGTAAGATATCACTTCATCTAACACTTACCAAGTAAGATATCAATTCACCTAACACTTACCAAGTAAGATATCACTTCACCTAACACTTACCAAGTAGATATCACTTCACCTAACACTTACCAAGTAAGATATCAATTCACCTAACACTTACCAAGTAAGATATCACTTCACCTAACACTTAACAAGTAAGATATCAATTACCCCAACACTTACCAAGTAAGATATCACTTCATCTATCACTTACCAAGTAAGATATCAATTCACCTACTACTTACTAAGTAAGATATCACTTCATCTAACACTTACCATGTAAGATATCAATTCACCTAACACTTACAAAGTAAGATATCACTTCACCTAACACTTACCAAGTAGATATCACTTCACCTAACACTTACCAAGTAAGATATCAATTCACCTAACGCTTACCAAGTAAGATATCACTTCATCTAACACTTAACAAGACACATAACACTTACCAAGTATGATATCACTTCACCTAACACTTAACAAGTATGATATCAGAATTTTACATTATCCTCCACCTGATTTCAAAAAAATATTAATATTTGAAATTTTCCTGATCCCTCAAGTGTACAGATATCAAAACTTTATCCAATCCTTCATCTGTAACATATCCCCAGACACCTGGGGCCTATTTTACAAAAGAATTTATGACTAAGACCAAAATTTAATTCTGTTTATAACTTTTTAATCTACATTGTATTAAAATGGTTTTAATCTTTTTCAAAAGACTGTATTAAGATATTTTTACGCTAGCAATTTTAAAGAGAATCATCAATTTTACAAAATTTTACAATCAACTAAGTTTTTTTGTCTTAGTCGTAAGTTCTTTTGTTAAACGGGCCCCTGTACATTAGTTTACCTGATCTTTCATCAGTAACATTTCCCCTGACACCTGCAAGGTACATATTTCCCTGTGTTTGTTCATCCCTATAACCATCTTTCCATCCATAACTTTTTCCTCTTTATCTGTTGGATCCACCAATAAAAATTTCCTTAAAGTAATTTAAAAAGCACTGAACAGGGAAGTTAACTAAAAAATATAATAGACCAATCAGTCTTCAATAAAACTGCAACAAAAATTCAATAAATATATTACAGCAGCCATATGAATGGCTGGCCTTGTATGGTTGGTTTGAATCAGGAAAGATAAACCAGTAATAAAAACAACTGAAGCAAACTATGCTGTGTTCTCAAAAAATCCAGTTAATATTTCATATTTTAATTATTTACTGTTACATCTAATACCCCTGGCATAAAAAGTAGAGTTTATTCCCATCCACATTTTAAGATGTATATACATGTATAAAATGCATATAAACTAGGGTATTAGTTCCCAACAACATTTCAGAGTGTATATACATGCATTTAATGCATATATATTAAGGTATTAGTTCCCTATAACAGTTCAGTTTTTAAAGTATCTTACCCTTGTTGATAGAAGGAGAAGGTGACACAGATGGGCATGTGATGAACACTCAGAGGTATTGGGTCTTTTTCATCACTGGGATGCTAAGTCATAAAGAAAAAATCAGTGATAAGATTTGGCAATGAATACCCTCTTATTTTTAAGTTGTAATCAATGCCTTTCCTAAGGGCAAAGATACCTAAATTGTATTTACTGGTACTAGTGCAAAATTGGTGAGATCTTTACCCCACAAAATGGTATATCTAAATCAATAAATTAATCTATTTTGTCATATTTTTTTATCAACAAAAGTATTTTAAAATCTATTTCTCCTCTCAAAACATAGTTATTAAAAAATACCCCCCCCCCCAAAAAAAAAGAGAAAAAAACCTGGAGTAACTCACCACTATGACTTCATTTCCATCAACTGTGACATCTGGTCGTCTGTAAATTTAGGTAGATGTGTTACAATTATATATCAGTTTCAAATTGCAAGTTCATGTACAGTCAAACAGAGATATCTCAAAACTGATGTGCCTGGAGGAAAGCTTTCAGATCTACAGTAAAACTTCTCTAAACTTTCCATTGGCAGTTTTGTAAATTTTTTGCCAGATTAAACAGTGTGTTAATGTGTCAAAATACATGTATACATGAAGCTAATTATTACTATAGTGGTATACCACTATCTTTATTATAATATTGATTTATTTTAAACATAAAAAAAATGAGTATTCCAGAAATTCAAGGTCTACTGTGTGTCAGAGGTATGATATATGAGCTTATGTTGAACATATATGAAGAAGGGTGAACAGATTTAGGTAGAGGTGATGAATACTTGAGATCTAATGTAAGTACACATATGGTAACATCTTGTGATAAAAGAGGACATTCTAAGAGAGGGAGACAGCTACTTGCATACAACATAAAATTAAAGTTCATTCTAAAAACCTAGATACATGTACTTGTAACAGTTGAACTCTGCTAAGTACATATACAGATGGTAGCACTCTGTGCCTTTTTGCTTAAAATATTTGGTTACAATTAGATATACATGTATGTAGTGAGATTAGTTTGGATATATATTGTTATAATGGCTATCACTAACACTTCTGATACTTATGTACATATTTAATGTTATTGACACAGCTCTAAAGTGCTATGATTATTTTTAAATAAAGCACTCTAAATTACGTGTACAGTTGTACATGCTATTATCAAAACAAAAAAACCTGATTGTTCCATAGAGATATAGCTGCTATACTGCTACAAAATATCATCAGTACAAACCTGAAGTGTGTCATAGCAGATATAGCTGCTATACTGCTACAAAATATCATCAGTATACAAACCTGAAGTGTGCCAGAACAGATAAAGCTGCTATACTGCTACAAAATATCATCAGTACTTACCTGAAGTGTGCCAGAGCAGATATAGCTGCTATACTGCTACAAAATATTATCAGTACAAACCTGAAGTGTGCCAGAGCAGATATAGCTACTATACTGCTACAAAATATCATCAGTACTTACCTGAAGTGTGCTAGAGTGGATATAGCTGCTATACTGCTACAAAATATTATCAGTATACAAACCTGAAGTGTGCCAGAGCAGATATAGCTACTATACTGCTACAAAATATCATCAGTACTTACCTGAAGTGTGCTAGAGTGGATATAGCTGCTATACTGCTACAAAATATTATCAGAATATAAACCTGAAGTGTGCCAGAGCAGATATAGCTACTATACTGCTACAAAATATCATCAGTATACAAACCTGAAGTGTGCCAGAGCAGATATAGCTGCTATACTGCTACAATCCACAATATTTCCGTCATGATTCATCACATTTACATCGACACGAATTTGCCAGACCTAAAAAAGTCAAGGCTTTGTGATTTTTAAATAAATTAAAGTATCCAGGACATTGTTATTAATTTTCTATTAATATGTTCTTTTGTGATTTTTATTCAGAATAAATCAGCAATGAGACTTGTTTTCACCTTTTCTTCAAATGAATATTTCTTTAAAAGAATGAAGCATTGATTTCAGGCCACTGAACTAAAGGATTCTGAATGTTTTTGGTACTAAAATATTATCTGCTTATGTAGTACATATACTCTGCGTCTAACCTTTTCACCAGAAATAATACATAGAGACTCTGTGTCAACACATCTGGACTCTCTAAGGCAGCGTTCCAACAGTCTGTTGATTTCTACGCCCAACTCAGACATCCTAAAACAACATCCAAACATAGTGAAAATTACAAACTACATATAATTAGGATCAGTTGTTGACACCATGTTAAGTCAGAGGTACATCTCTATTGGCATTTCCTCTGATCAGAAAATTACAGTCAGAAGAGAAGAATATAAAGAATTATATCCAAGATTGAAAAGCTTTCAAATGATTTAGAATATAATATTATCTCAGGTGTGATGTCAATAACAAATCTAAAACTCAAAAACTAGAATAAGTTTCCAGTTTTAACAAACCTGCCCACTTCAAAGGCTGGTGAAGCCATGGGAGACAACTCAACATTTACAAACAAGATTCCATCTGAGGGCCTCACTGCTCTGGGAGACACTATTTCACACGAAACTTGTGCCAAAACTCTGAAAGACGGTCACAAACTTAATCATACAAAAACATATATACTCTGTAATACATATATAGAAACTTCATTTTTTCTGATATTAAAGTTGAACAGAGCTAGGTTCACTTTATCCATTAAATGGCCCTGCCCATAAACCAATTAACTGACCAAGACCCAATGTCCCATTTCAAACATTAATATAAAGACTTTGTGTTTTCATTTCCTATAAAAAAGTTTCAGAGAATCAGAAGATTGCATTGCAAAAGTCTGTTATTTAAGTCTCTGATGCAGCTTCATTTATTTTCTCTGAAATCATGCAATCCAGTCTTTTTCTATGTTGCAACTGAATGTATGTTCATTCACTCTAAAACATGTTCGCCCTTGACACCATTCGCTCTAAAACTTGTTCAACCAAAGTCTGTTTATCCTAAATATATTAGTTGGTTAATTTATTTTGATTTTATTAAATTTCATGAATTTTTCTGTATGAATTATAATTTATTACATTCGACCAGGCACGTATTGATGGGGGGAGGGTTCCAAGGATAAAATAAACAATTTTAATCGATGATTTTAACATGCTTTAACTGTAGTAATCGATGTGTGATAAATGTACTTGTTAATTTATAAGTAACATTATATAAAGTTAACGTTATATTAATTTGAGAATAACCTCTGCTCAGACACTGCTAATCCCCAAAATGGAGTATTAACCTGTTAACGTCTCAATTTCCTTAATTATTTTCGAAACAGTACATGAATATTAAAAAAACAAAGAAGGTGTTCTCTAATTTACAGTAAGAAAATTAACAAGAGGCCCATAGGCCACATCGCTTACCTGACCACTGTGGCTAGGAAAAAAGCAAAAAATCAGTTCAGTATTGAAAAGGTTTAACGCATAACATGATAAGTGGTCTCGACCTACCCCTAAAAAGGGACAAGGGGGAGGGGGAAGGGGGGTTATGATTTGAACAAAATTGAAACTATACTAACTAAAGATGCTTATTTTCCTACAAGTTTGAACTTTCATTATGGTCCCATCCTACCCCAGGGGGTCATAGTTTGAACAAATCTGAATCTACACTATCTGAGGATGCTTCCATATAATTATGACCAATCATACCTTTGCTGTTCTTGAGAAGAAGATTTTTAAAAATTTTCTTATGTGTTCCTATGCATCAATTGTGGCCCCACTCTATCCCCAGGGGTTCATGATTTTTTTCAAAAAGAATTTACACTACCTTAGGATACTTCCAAATAGTTATAACCAATCATGGCTTTGCTGTTCTTGAGAAGATTTTTTCTAGTATATCTTCCTAAGTAAAACTTTGATCATCCATTGTGGCCCCACCCTGCCCTCGGGGGTCATGATTTGAACAAACTTAAATCTACACCACCTGAGGATGATTCCATATAAATATGACCAATCATGGCTTTGCTGTTCTTGATAAGAAGATTTTTAAATTTTTTCCCTATATGCTCCAATGTAAAACTTTGATCGTCCATTGTGGCCCTACTCTACCCCCAGGGATCATGATTTGAACAAATTTGAATCTACACTACTTGAGGATGCTTCCATATAAATATGACCAATCATGGCTTTGCTGTTCTTGGGAAGATTTTTAAAGATTTTTGCTATATATTCCTATGTAAAACTTTGATCGTCCATTGTGGCCCCACCTTACCCCTGGGGGTCATGATTTGAAAAATATGAATCTACACTACCAGAGGATGCTTCCACATGAGTTTCATCTTTCCTGGTTCTTGAGAAGGAGATTTTTAAAGGATGGCATTAATTTTTCACTAATTTGTAATTATCTCCCCTTGGAAGAGGGCATGGGCCTTCATTTCGACAAACTGAATCCCCTTTACCCAAATATACTCTGTGCAAAGTTTGGTTGAAATTGGCCCAGTGGTTCTGGAGAAGAAGATGAAATTGTGAAAAGTTTACAACGACAACAACTATGACATCGACGACAGACAATGGACAAATTTCGATCAGAAAAGCTCACTTGAGCCTTCGGCTCAGGTGAGCTAACAACAATTAAATAATTATGTCATTGATAATCATTAAAAAATTGGAAATTAAGTTAATCTATTAATTAAAAGGAAATATAGATATTGTATACTAGATCTATTAACCAACAATTTAATAATAAGAAATGACAAAATTCAACAGAAATTTTTACATATACTAATATTCACAATAGGGCGAACAAGACATATGGCCATTGAGGTACATGGCAAATGGACTTTGGGAAAAGGGATCATGTGAACAGGTAGATAGGGTGAATGGACCCCGATACCGTTACAACTAAAACAGGACACATTCTAACCGCAGTAATTAAGGGCCAGCTTGTCAAAAGACACAATTATTTACTACTTTAACTATCTGCAACCCTGCAGATATTTCCGAAATAGAAGCCATCAGTTGTTATCATAATAGTATCCTGCACATTTATTGCATGGATTCATCCAATATGACTTACACAGTTTGTCCAAGATTCACTTTACAACAGCCCCTGTCCGCACCAAATGTAATTTTAATTTTTCTGTAATCATATGGTTGTCTTCCATCCAATCTCTGCAAAACATGGAGAAAAAATGACTTAATTTTTTTTTTACTAAGAATTAAAGAAAAATCTGCACGTTTTGCTTCAAATAGAAGTAGTTTCATTAATAATAATTTTTCGTGTTGATTTTAAAATTTATCAGTGTCACCAATTCATACCTTTTTATCGCTTAAAGCTTTGATTATAAAGAGCCTTTCACAGGCTGATAATGGTGTGTCTCTCATTTTTCTGATGTTAAGAAAAATTGCTCATGCTTTTTCGAACGAAAAGTTTACCCCTTTACATTGCTTTCTGATTTCATACACATGTGTTTATCTTCACAAACTTAACTTCCGGTTGACTTGTGCGTCTCCTTGCCAGAAGAGCTACACGGTATAGTCACGGACGATATAGAAGATGCCGACAGACAAGTGAATGAGTATGTGACAGATAATGGCTGAAAAAAGCCAGGATTTTACTGACTTTGGGAGCAGAATTGAAGGTATTTGTTTTTCCATTTTTGGTGTGAAGAGAGAAACATCCTCACTGATCAGTAATGAGTCAGTCTTTCCACTCCCTGTACTGTAGCAGAATTAATTCTATGCATTAGATTTTCGTCAGATTCATCTAGATTCATAGTTCCTTGCGTATTCGTCCTGCATATAATATTTGAAAACGTACAGTTCCTAATTTATATGTCCATCATATTTTGTCCTTGTACATGCATTCACTTAAAATAAGAGATGTTTTTTTTGAAAAATTGTACTTGGTTTTTTTTGTTTTTTTTTTCAAATTGAAAATGTCTTTAAAATGCACATTTCTACATTTTATAAATAGGCTTTCATTTGTACATAAATCCATATTCAAAATGATGTAAAATTAAGTAGTTTACTATCGATTTTTACTGAATGCAGGCATATACATAACAATTAATATGTCTCCGCATTCACTTTACATCAACCAATATTAATTATAAGGTGATAATAAGATGCATTTATGTATACTAAAACATCAAAATGTAAGGAAAATATCATGACGATTGAACTAGTTAGAAAATGTTTATTTTTGCCAAAGTTTATGATGTAAATATCATATGAAATTCTTATTAAAACTTGACAATTACGTATAGTAAATCAAAATTTTTGTTGTATTGCAAAGTTAATTACAGCCGAGTTTCTTTGTTATTACTACATGTATATCCTAAGGTAAAATATCAATATGTACAAGTACAGGGGAGGTGAATCGTGGTCAGTGTTTTTCTTTAAAACAATATTTTGGGGTAAATCTTGAGATAAGTATATATATAGGTATGAAAAACTGTTATTCAGTTGAATGTATCAAGAAATAAGAAAAATGAAATTTAATTTCATTCATTAATTGATTAATCCAAGAATCATTGAAATCAGAAAATGCAAGTATTTAGGCAACAGGAAGCTATCAGATACTATAAGATTTGATTTCAATCTAATCATGTTAATCAGAGCCATGGAAATTTGCTCTAAGGTCTATAAATACAACAAGCCCTGTAGCAGTTTTTTCCCTGGGGTCAACATATGGATTGTATAATTGACTGCTAGCTGTATGCAGAGTCTTGCATTACTATTTATGGTCCTTCTTGATGTGTACCCTTTACCTTGTAGGTTCATTATGTAGGTCTGTTCATGAGATTTTGGTTGGTTAATTTAAAAGAAAATAAATCAGAAATAAGTAAAACTTAAATGTGGATTTGACTGAAATCAGGTTCCAGGATTCCAGTTTATTCACTGTTGCTTCCTGTTGTGGAGTACAATATACATTTAATAATGCCATATACTGGCAGTGACACAGTGAAAACTTCCCAGAATGCAATAAATAAAACAAGTCTGTTTATTGATTATTCATAACACTCATATAAATTCATTGATTAGTCATTTCCAATAAATGGAAATGCATTAAAATTAAAATACTACAATTATAATTGTCTTTATTACATACATGTATTAATTTTATTTCAAAACATTTTTTTAAATACCTTAATGGCATATTATGTCTTATCAATGGCTATCGTAATCATGATAATATGGATAAATTGTAAATACCGATAGGCCAACTTATAATTTTAACTTGTTGTAGTTAGTAAATGGACATGTTATTGGGCTTGCTATTGTGTTCTGGGTCAGTGTTGGATAATACTTCAGTTCAGTTTATTACATCAAGAGACATGCATCTTATAGACAGTATTTGCAGTCTTTGGGAGTACATGTAGTATTTTTTATGTAGTCTTATATTGTGGGCATTTAAGAATGAAAAGGAATTCATAGACCCTGTATCATAGACATAAATGCTTATAATTCATGAAGACTTTATGACGATTTCTTCAGTTTCAATACACCATCACTATTGTACAGTTTAAAATTTTAAAAAATGAAAAATAAAGCTATCTGCAAAACGTTCTCATGATGAATTGATGTATAATAGAAAAGAATAAAATTCTTGGTAAAAACAAAGAGCTTTGCATCATGTGAATGGTACTAAGATCTTCTTTGAAGCCCAGTTTTAGTAGAATTATCTTTGACTGATTCAGGTCCATATCTCATTTCTGTAGACCTTTAATACACTCCCTCTATGTCTCAAGTATATATCTCTCATGTGTAGAACTTTGATACATCCCCTCTGTGTCCAGCTCCTCTATAGACTGTTCTAGGTTAGTATCTCACTTATACAGAGAGTATTTCTATGTCTCAGATCTGCATCATTCTAAATAAGTATAGACTGTTGCTTGTCCACTCGATGTGTCTGGTCCATAGCTATAGACTCAAGTCCATACCTCTGTTAGAATGTTCATACAGATCCCTTGTATCTCAGGTCTATATCTCACTTAAATAGACCTGTGATACTCTTTCAAGTAGATAATCCTCTGTGTGGAACTTTCATTTGATACATTAATTATTTCTTAATTTACCTACTTTCCAAGGTTAATATCTCGCATGTAAAAGCATTGTCTTTCCATGTCTCAGTTTATCAAATTTCGTATCTAGACTGTTGCATGTCTCAATCCTCTTGATTCCTTGTCTCAGATCCATATCTCATTTGATGAGTATTAGCATTCCATACAGCTCCTTGATGCCTTGATCAGGTCCATATCTCATTTGATGAGTATTAGCATTCCATACAGTTTCTTGATGCCTTGATCAGGTCCATATCTCATTTGATGAGTATTAGCATTCCATGCAACTTCTTGATGCCTTGATCAGGTCCATATCTCATTTGATGAGTATTAGCATTCCATACAGCTCCTTGATGCCTTGTCTCAGGTCCATATCTCATTTGATGAGTATTAGCATTCCATACAGCTCCTTGATGCCTTGATCAGGTCCATATTTTGCTTGAAAGACTGTAACTGATTCCTCGTGTCTCAAATCCCTACTTTCCTTCTACAGATTGTTGAGACACTGTCTTGGGTCTATATATATATATATATATTTCCTATGTGGAATGTTGATGTTGCCTTTCTGTGTCTCGGAGACAGTCCTATGCCACCACCTGCTTTAGCTTCACGTAGACAGTTGTATTGATTCTCAAAGAAATTAAGCACTGGAATGGTGGTGCAAATTATCAGTAGCTATTGATCTGCAGGGCCAATGTTGGAGCTGTTATTGACATGTAGGCCGGAAAAAAGCTTTGTCTTTTTTTACCAAACTCCCCTCCCACTTGCTTATAATTAATGGAGCCTGCTTTCTTTTTGAACTTAGTAAATAAAACTTGTTATGACATGACTATTGATTGATTTCTCTGTAAATAATGGCTCCCTGAGTCTGATGTTGGCTGCAGCCCAGGTTAAATTAGACATTAAGGCATGCAGTGTCATTATATTCCATATGGGCAGAAAGAAAAATGATTCTAATTGCTGACTGGGTCTATGATGAGAGGCACCAAACAACTACAGTAGACCTACAGACAGACAATGTTAGAAGAAGCTGTTGAAATGGTCCTTTTGTGCTAATGTTCCGTGTATTATAGTCTGTCACTTAATTAATCTGATATTGATAATCAGTGGAAAATTCCAATGGAATGCCTGTTTTAGGTCAGCCTTTAAGCTTTGTTATGTGTTAATGGTCAGTGCATGATCATGGATTTTCTGTGAAATGTGGAAATATATGAAAGTTAGTGTCTGTTCATGATATGGATGCAGCAGCGGTAAAGAGGAATTAGGAGTTGTTGAATCGCTGTCCTGTTTTAACCATGACTTCTGTGGACCTTCATCTCCAGGGGATATTGAGACGTAAGCTAAAAAAAAATCCTTAAAATTGTGCTTTGCACTCTTTTTCTAGTTTATTTTCTCTTGTATTCAATTCTGATCTATTTAATATTGAAAATATATGACTTTATCAGAGTGTCTGAGTGGTGACTTTACCAGGGTGTTTGAGTGGGAGGGTATGGGGGATGGATAGGCCTTTTAGTAGATGAAGTATACAGAAATATTCTGTAGGATTAATTACAAATTAGCCTAAAATTCTAAGTTTTGTGTCTTTGAATTGTATAATTAAGTGTCAAGACTGGTGATAAACACAGCTTTTTAATGATGCATCTTGGCAATTTCTTCTGTAAATTTCATATGTTGGAATGAAATGTAAACTCACTGCCGTGTAAGGAAGAGGAAGGATTTACTTAAGTACGATACTTATAATAATTCATGTAATTTAATGCAATAGTTTTAGAGTTCTCATTTTTTTACGTAGATGTACTGTATATTATTTGAAATGTTTCCTATATATAATAAACGTGTTATATGTGTGATACTTTCCTCGACATGATGCAGTGAACACTCACTATAGAATACAAATTGATTTCTTTCATGTTATGTATACATTCTTATTCTGTATTGTATGGCATTGAATTGTGTATTAAAGAAACGGGGGAATATCTGGTCTGTAATATATTGATAGCCCTACTATTGTGGTAAATTATTGATTGAATTGGATAATACAAATACCGGTACTGGATTACACCTCTATCATTGGCTAAAATACTGAACAGTTTGGGGACTTACAACTAGTTTAGTGTAGGAACTCTATCATGTAGAGCTGTCCATTAAGTATTGACCCTGCATAGAAAAACTACATGTGATGCACATAAACTGCCATGCAGAATCAATTACTGTACCAATGGACCGAATATAGATCATTAGACTGTCAGACCAAATAGAGACTGCCATGTAGAATCTTAGAGACTCATAGCTACTGACCAAATATAGTCTGCCATGTAGAATCTTATAGACTCATAGCTACTGACCAAATATAGACTGTCATGTAGAATCTTAGAGACTCATAGCTACTGACCAAATATAGACTTCCATGTAGAATCTTAGAGACTCATAACTACTGACCAAATATAGACTGCCATGTAGAATCCTAGAGACTCATAGCTACTGACCAAATATAGACTGTCATGTAGAATCTTAGAGACTCATAGCTACTGACCAAATATAGACTGTCATGTAGAATCTTAGAGACTCATAACTACTGACCAAATATAGACTGCCATGTAGAATCCTAGAGACTCATAACTACTGACCAAATATAGACTGTCTGTAGAATCTTAGAGACTCATAGCTACTGACCAAATATAGACTGTCATGTAGAATCTTAGAGACTCATAACTACTGACCAAATATAGACTGCCATGTAGAATCTTAGAGACTCATAGCTACTGACCAAATATAGACTGCCATGTAGAATCTTAGAGATTTATTAGTACTGACCTAACCAATAGGAGTCGGTAAGGAGTTCATAATGTATGATGTGTTTTCTGTAGCTAACTTAGTATCGATTATAATCAGAAAAGCAAGAAATTTTATAAAATACATATGTGTTTGTGTATTATATTGACTCAATAGAATCTTCCTTGGCTATATCAGATGCATTTACTGTCTCACTGTCCTGATTAAAAATCATCATGTTATATAAATGTTGCAGTGGTACAAGTAGCCAAAAGTATACATATATGCTGGGAGAAATTAGTATAATTATAATTAAATAATGCTGCATTCTGAGCCAAATATAATTTCCATTTCTTCTTCCTTGTATTTTTTTCTTTCTATGCGTCTCTTCTGCTGTTGAATCTGAGACTGACGTAGCATAGGAAGATTAATTTACCTTTATAGGTAAACTGTTACCAGACTGACCTAACATAGGAAGATTAATTCACCTTTATAGGTAAACTGTTACCAGACCTAGCAGAGGAAGATTAATTCACCTTTATAGGTAAACTATTACCAGACTGGCTGAGCTCTGGTACAGGGCTTGTCATGTAGAGCCATTAACTGTGACAGCACATTTAATACAGGGTGCATCTTGTGTTCATGTGATGTGTGGGCCAGTGAAGGTAGATCATAGTGTGTTCATGAATAGTGTATTTATTGTGCTACTAGTTTGTCGCAGGCGTGTGATCACAATGATCAATTAATGAATACATTGACTATATACATCAGCTTTTGAAGACTTATTAACGTGATCTGATTAAAGCATAAAAGCAGTAGTTGTAACAGTTATACATGTATTTGATAGACAAAAATCTTAGAACACAAAGAGACTGTTATTATTGATAGGAAAATGTGAAGATCTAGCAGAGACATTTTTATATATCCCCCCCCCCCCTTTCAGAATTTTCAGTTTTCAAATTTGTTTGGTAAAGGAGGAAAAAGATGACCTCAGACCCCCTTGGAAAACATGGACCCCTGGTAAAATAGTGAGGAGAGTGGTTTATAATTATATATATGTATATGACCGTAAGTGACTTGTCCTACAACTTGGTCACAACTTATATAAAAATCTTAATGTCTGTACAGTGTAAAGTGTTTGTCATATGACAAGAGTTTTATATTGTCCTAAGTAAAAGAACAGAAGAGACTCCTTGTTTTAATTGTTTATTTGTTACATGGTATTATTAAATTAATTCAATTTGGAGTCCTGAATTATAATAATAGCAATGTGTAATAACATTTGTACTAAGTAATTACTGCTTAAATTAATGAGGTGGTGTCTGGGAGAAAATATTAATAAACTATTGATTCACTGAACTGTCAACATGTTGATAAATAATGTTTTATGCATACACCAGCCATAATGATCTATTTACATGTACAGACAGGTGACATTTAGGTGTCCTCATACATTAGTTATTTGTGGGAAAACTAGCCAGCGTGTGTGTGTGTGCATTGCAGTAATACACAGATCTAGTATTTATTGTATACAGTAGCTAAATCTACTTATTAGGGGGAACAACTCGGTCATTGTTTATGTATAAATTCCCTGAAAATTACACATCCCAGAGAAATCCACAAGATAGGACTGCGAATAGGATGTGGAATGTTTTCTTCTCTATTGATAAATGCAAATATCTTTATTGCAATCAACAAGTTTTAGAAAATTTGTAAATCAATACAAATTCTTAAACATCATGAACAAATCTCCCACATACCTGAAAGTTGGAAGTTTAATATATAATTATATATTTTTTTACTTTTTTTCCTTTTCTGGATAGATTGTGTTTATATACATACCATACACTTATAATCAGCTGATAATTTCACTGATCAGCTGATGATAAGTGTTATGTGGAGTATCTGTATATAATTTCGCTGATCAGCTGATGATAAGTGTTATATGGAGTATCTGTATAGGCTACTTGACAATTACTTAGGTCTCTTCTGACTTACTGGTGATATTTTATTTACTTACTAGTTAATTGTTTACCCTATTATAAACAGTTACATATTGTTCAGTAAGTGGGTGAAATATTATCAAGATGAAAGGATATCATATGTAATTTTAATGTTTTTATTAAGTATTAATATATAATATGGTGTAATTTTAATGTTTATATTACGTATTAATATATAATATGGTTGTGATTATTATAATGATTCCTCAAAGCATACAATTTTTAAGGAACATTTGGTCATACCTCCACCCCAGTGATCAGATGTTTGTCGTAGATTAATAGACAAGAACCAAACACAACTTGCAGAAAATCTGTATATAAGAATAAAAAACAAAATGTATAAATTTGGTACTGGTTACTTTATAATGACGGTTGTTATTTTGATGTATATTCATTTTGTACAAAAGTCCTGGTCTTTCCTTAAATCATACAAGTATGTAACTTCAGTTTCCTGTATCGTAATCTCAGTACATATATTTGGTCCACTTAAAATGATAACTTTCCTTTACATAATATCCTAGAACACTTCAGCCTACTTAAAATTGTTTCTTTGTAACATTTTATCCATGTACTTTAAATGTAATTGCATGCCTCTAAAGATTTTAGATTCATGATAATATAGCATATATTCTTTTTTACCAGTGAAATTTGCTGTAAACAAATGTAACAGGACATTAATCCTAAAAATAGAAATGCTAATTAATTTATTTAAAACTCTTGTTTAATTATATACATCTGATCTTTGATTGTTACAATCTAATCATAGTCAATCCATATGAGAATTGCTGGCTGTTTTAATTATTTCCCTATGATAAAAATTAGAAATAATAGATGCCATCTATGGAATTTTATCTTTGTGTCAATGCCAACTGTGAAAAAAAAATAATGGATTCACTGCTGAGATCAAATGAATAGCCATGATTCATCTAGAATGAGACAGACCTCTGTTTTTTGTAGAATATCACCCGATGAATGATGGCCTTGGCTCAGAGACAACGGAGGAGGTGGAACCCCAGAAACAGAGAGTGATATACATCAATGCCCCCCAGCCAGTCAAATACTGCTACAACAAAATCAGGTACTAATCAAATACTGCTACAACAAAATCAGGTACTAGTCCAATACTGCTACAACAAATCAGGTACTAGTCAAATACTGCTACAACAAAATCAGATACTATTCCAATACTGCTACAACAAAATCAGGTACTGCTACAACAAAGTCAGGTACTAGTCAAATATTGCTACAACAAAATCTGGTGCAAGTCCAATACTGCTACAACAAATCAGGTACTAGTCAAATACTGCTACAACAAAATCAGATACTAGTCAAATACTGCTACAACAAATCAGGTACTTGTCCAATACTACTAAAACAAATAAGGTACTAGTCAAATACTGCTAAAACAAAAAAAAGTCTAGTCAAATACTACTACAACAAAATCATGTACTGTCCAGTCAAATACTGCTACAACAGAATCAGGTACTAGTCAAATACTGCTACAATAAAATCAGGTTCTAGTCAAATACTGTTACAACAAAAACAGGTTCCAGTCAAATAGTGCTACAGCAAAATAAGGTTCTAGTCAAAAAATGAAACAACAAAATCAGGTTCTAGTCAAATACTGCTACAACAAAATCAGGTTCTAGTCAAACACTGCTACAACAAATCAGGTACTAGTCAAACACTGCTACAACAAAAACAGGTATTAGTCAAATACTGCTACAACAAAATCAGGTACCAGTCAATTACTGCTACAACAAAATCAGGTACTAATCCAATACTGCTGAAACAAATCCGGTACTAGTCCAATACTGCTAAAACAAAAAAAAAAGTCTAGTCAAATACTGCTTCAACAAAATCATGTACTGTCTAGTCAAATACTGCTACAGCAAAATCAGGTACAAGTCAAATACTGCTACAACAAAATCAGGTACTAGTCAAATACTGCTACAACAAAAACAGGTTCCAGTCAAATACTGCTACAACAAAATCAGGTACTAGTCAAATACTGCTACAACAAAATCAGATTCTAGTCAAATACTGCTACAACAAATCAGTTACTCGGTGATTCATTTTGAAAATGGTTATCATTGAACCAAAGGACCCCTCTTACTGACAACAATGAGTCCCATGCCAAAACCATTGTGTCCAAATCCAAGAGTACTCAACATGCTCAATTACACCGTATATTTTAGGAATGACTCTAATTCTTGGCCAAATTATTCGAGTATAACCTGGTTTGGGTCAGTTTACGCTTTATAATCCGCGAAGCGGATTATAAAACAGCGTAAACTGACCCAAACCAGGTTATACTCGAATAATTTGGCCAAGAATTAGAGTCATTCCTTATAATTTAATTTTAAATTCATTAAACAACTGTGGTTGTAAAATTTCGTTGCTTTTTATTATTTCAAATTTGCCGCTCAATAATACAACCGTAGTAACGGAAGTGATGGGAAGCGAGGGGAGGTAAAAACTGATACATAGTCCTAGCAGCCATGTTGTTTGATTACATGTGGTAAGATCCGAGTTACTGTTCGAAGTAAAAGGTACATCTATTAAATCTGGAATTTTCCATGAATCCCGAGGACTAGAAATGAGATGATTGCATGGATACAGACGATTCAGTTGGTTGTCAGGGGGGTGTGTCCCCATACCAAACCAGGTTATACAGAAATAATTTGTGTTCCTTTTTGGATATTAACCAATCAGAGGCTAGAATACAAACAAAATTAAATTATTAGATATTACAGAGGAAATTCTGGTGAAATAGAAATGGGTTTTGTTCGAAAGTGCAGTTGTTTTATTGAAGCTATGAGTGGTTTGTTCTATAATTACTATCAATTGGAAGTAAGAATGAATGATTTTGTGGCATGTAAATAATATATTGTCAACTGTGCACCTTGGTTCTATTTTTAGATTGTACATACGATTTCACACATAATTTGTATCTGTCATAAAATGCACTATTGAATGATATAAAGAAAGTTTTCTTTATTAAAAAAAAAGAAAAATAGCATGAAAGAAGAATGATCAAATATTTATTAGCATCTAAGGAAAAAATTAAAAATGATTCAGGTTACAGCTAAAATATAAATGTATAGTATACGCTTCAGAAATGTTTGAAGTTCCACAGCAGACAAAACTGAACTTTCTTTTTCTGATAATCGTTTCATTATTAACTGCAATTTAACAGTGATTTGTGAAATCTGACCTTGTTGGCAACCTTATACCTGTTAAAATTGCTCATGCATATCGCTTACCACATGGATATGATGCAATCGGCTAAAATAATTTAAAAATAATAACTTTCATTTTATAAATTAAATGCGTCCCTTGGATACACATTTATTGAAATAATGCGTACTGAGCAAAATTCATGCATAATTTACACAGGGTTCTAGTCAATTACTGCTACAACAAAATCAGGTACTAGTCAATTACTGCTACCACAAATACTGCTACTGGTCAAATACTGCTACAATAAATCAGGTACTTGTCCAATACTACTAAAACAAATCAGGTACTAGTCAAATACTGCTAAAACAAAAAAAAGTCTAGTCAAATACTGCTACAACTAAATCATGTACTGTCTAGTCAAATACTGCTACAACAAAATCAGGTACTAGTCAAATACTGCTACAATAAAATCAGGTTCTAGTCAAATACTGCTACAACAAAAACAGGTTCCAGTCAAATAATGCTACATCAAAATCAGGTTCTAGTCAAAAAATGAAACAACAAAATCAGGTACTAGTCCAATACTGCTTCAACAAAATCAGGTACTAGTCCAATACTGCTACAACAAAATCAGATACTAGTCCAATACTGCTACAACAAAATCAGGTACTAGTCCAATACTGCTACAACAAAATCAGTTACTAGTCCAATACTGCTACAAAAAAATCAGGTACAAGTCCAATATTGCTACAGCAAAATCAGATACTAGTCAAATACTGCTACAACAAAATCAGGTACTAGTCAAATACTGCTGATAATAAACCAGGTACTTTTCATGTTTTGCTTCCATAAAATCAGACATGGAGTCAAATACAGTGTACTGCAACAGTGAAATAAGATACAGGTCAAATATAAGCACAACAAAATTGATTTGATGAAGTATTGCAAGAATGAAATCTGGTATGCTTTCATATTATATTGGGCAGTAGTCTAATAGTGCTATAGTACAATCATGTCTGTTACAACACAGCTGTTGTCAATATTGCTAAAACTCATTAATTTGTTTTCTCTTTAAACAGTACAGCCAAATACAGTTTTTTAACCTTCCTTCCCAAGTTCCTCTTTGAGCAGTTTAGGAAATATGCCAATATCTTCTTCCTCTTCATCTCACTGCTACAGGTAAATTATTTCTTCCTCTTTATCTCACTGCTACAGGTAAATTATTTCTTCCTGATCTTCATCTCACTGCTACAGGTAAATTATTTCTTCCTCTTTATCTCACTGCTACAGGTAAATTATTTCTTCCTCTTCATCTCACTGCTACAGGTAAATTATTTCCTAACTATTAAAAGCTTTCAAACCAGGATATATAAGAAAGGTTAATACATCTACTGGGTATTATTTTCTTGAATCAAAATCATTTAAGGTAACATTTATTGACTTCTTGATCTATTGAAAGAATCCTTTTTTCCCTCAAGAATATATATTTATATAGCAACATGAATGCTTTTCTTATTCTTGTTTAAAAAGTAAAGTTAAAAAGTACTGTTGTAGCAAATTCCCACTGTGTCCCCTACAGGACGATACACCACAGCAGTCCCTCTACTGGTCATTCTTAGTATCTCAGCTGTCAAAGAAATTATTGAGGATTATGTAAGTACTATCATATGGAAAGGTGAACAGTGGTGTTCAATCATTATAAAAAATCAGTCGATTTGTTAGCAAATTCCAAGCACTCAATTGTTAGAATTTTATTAAAACATGCATGACCAGTAGGACCTATCACAAAATTCTTCAGTATTTAAAAATACAAAGTGGACTATTGGGTAGAGGATGATCTTGCAAAATGAAAATATTCAGATAAGAAATATTCTTTTTAATGAATTTGTTGTTTCTATGTATTTTTAAGGTATTTTTATGTTCATTTAGTTCTTGGGTTTTTTCAGAAAAGACATAGACAAGATGATGAAGTAAACAACAGGGAAGTTTTAGGTAATACTTCGTAATTAAACACAATATGAAATATAGTTAGGACCCAGTTTCTGATTTTAAGAGCTGTAGAGAATGGTAATAATGTTCTTAACTAATGCAGCATGTACCTCTATATCTCAATCACAGTTTTGTCTAGTATCACAGATAAGTCGAATATAATGAATACCAGTCTCAACTTCAATATCTACAACTTTTGGATAGATATATCTCAAAGTATTTTGATTTGACATCTAAAAATGGTGTTACCTAGTAGATTAATCTTAAGAAACAATCTGTTTGATGCTTTTGGTCATTTGGGGAGAATTTGCAAAAACAAACTGTCTAGAATTTCCCTTTAAACAGAGAATTTATTTATGAATTTCAGTCATGATGTGGATGCAGTTGTGATATACATGTAGATGTGAATGATTTTGTTTTGTAGTTTTACGCAATGGAGTTTGGACAAGGGCCCGCTGGATGGACATCCTTGTGGGTGACCTTGTCAAGGTCACTAGTGGTCAGTTCTTCCCAGCTGACATGATATTGTTGTCATCAAGGTATAATACTGCATATACTGACATAATAGTTTAAAAATTCATTCATGCATGCCATTATCAATATCAAGATAATCATGTGATGCCCAAGCTCCAGATTTAACCTTTTATTAATTTTTCTTTACAGTGAACCACAAGCGATGTGTTATATAGAAACCTCAAACTTAGATGGGGAAACGAATCTCAAAATTAGACAGGTACTGGGTAGTGAACATAAATCTTGATAAGTCTCACTGTTACCATTGTGGGATACAGTGTATTCCTTATTTCTTCTTTCTGTTTACTGTAAACCTGTGTTCCTTTGTGACTACCAGTCGGTTCTTTTGTTTGCTATTTTGTCATTAAAACACAGTTTCTCTGGCAATTTGTCAATCTGCATGTTATCTTAATTTTATGGTTAGCTAGTGAGGGACTTAGCTAAAAGTTAAATTAACTATCATTTGTACAACCCAATCCTGATTTACTTAATCGCTGCAACAAGCGTTATATTTATTGCCACATCTTTATGACATTCGTGTAAGTCAGTCACATCCAAAGGAGGTTTGTCAATGCTGTTGCAATAAAATAAAATAAAAATTAAGTTGCTGTAAGATAATGCAGGGTTCTAATTGGCGACTAATTTAGTCACCATGGCGCCTAAAAATTTTTCCATAAGTCGCCAAATTGGCGACCATTTTAAATTGACTTGGCGATCGTCGAATTCTGGAAATTTTCCCATTTTTAACAATTTTTCTAAAAAAGCGAAAAGAAATTTAAAAGAAGAGGACATTATTTTTTGCAATGGACATGTCGTGTTTTCTTAGGCATGTCCTGGGTCCCTATATTCTATTAACTTTTAAAGCTGGTGCCTTAGAAAAATGGCCTGGCGACTAAAAATTTGCATTGGCGACTAATTTTTTTTGATAAGGCACTTAAATTTTAGAGGTGACTTAGAGGCCTGTAATGGCACATCTAAGTTGAGCATTAAATGGTCTTCTTTGTCTTATTGAACATGTGTAAATTGTTTTTTGTGCAGGGTTTGCCTCAGACCTCCAAACTGTTGACCCACAATGACCTTCTAGATCTAGCGGGAACGGTGGAATGTGAGCTGCCAAACAGACATCTTTATGACTTTGTGGGCAACATCCGACCCTCAGGAAGAATGTAAGTGATGGGAGTCATCACCCCCTCCCATAATTTACCGTGGTTGGGAGTCGTTCCTCTTTCATCCTCCTTCCATAATTAACCTTGGGTGGGGCAGAGGTTCTGGGATCACCCTGTCCATCTAGCTGTTCGGTTGTCCATCTGTCAGTTCACAATTTTTTTGTGTCTCTGAAAATATTTGTTAATTTTCTGTCAAACTTTATAGAATCAGACACACATTTTGACTAGTATCTTCAGATTAATTTGTCGGAACTGACCCATTGTTTGTTTGTTTGAATGTTGTTTAACGTCCCTCTCAAGAATTTTTCACTCATATGTAGACGCCACCACTTGCTGGTGGAGAGCTGCAAATTTTGTCCTATACTCGGCACTTACGGCCATTGAGCAGTTAGGGATCGTTTTCGTGTCAGCACCTACTGCGAACCCACGATGTAAGGATCAACTCCTTATGCTGCGACCCTAGAGAAGACGCTCTAACCACTGCGTCATGTGGGCGACTGACCCATTGTAGTTTGGACTGACCCATTGTAATTTAGACTAACCAAGTGTTATTTGAACTGACCCATTGTAATATAAACTGACCCATTGTTAGTTGAACTAACCATTGTAATTTGGACTTACCTAGTGTAATTTGGACTAACCCATTGTTATTTCGACTGACCCATTGAAATTTGGATTAACGCATTGTAATTTAAACTGACCCATTGTAATTTGAACTAACCCATTGTAATTTTGACTGACCTATTGTAATTTGGACTAACTCATTGTAACTTGGACTAACCCATTGTAATTTTGACTGACCCATTGTAATTTGGACTGACCCAGTGTAATTTGAACTAACCCATTGTAATATGAACTAACCCATTGTTAATTGAACTAACCATTGTAATTTGGACCAACCCATTGTTATTTGGACTGACCCATTGTAATTTGGACTAACCCAATGTAATTTGGACTGACCCATTGCAATTTGAACTATCCCATTGTAATTTGGACTAACCAAGTGTAATTTGGACTGACCCATTGTAATTTAAACTAACCCATTGTAATTTGGACTAGCCCATTGTAATTTAGACAAACCCATTGTAATTTGGACTAACCCATTGTAATTTGAACTAACCCATTGTAATTTGGACTGACCCATTGTAATTTGGACTTAACCATTGTAATTTGGACTGACCCATTGTAATTTGCACTAACCCATTGTAATTTGAACTAACCCATTGTAATTTGGACTAACCAATTGTATTTTGGACTGACCCATTGTAATTTGGACTGAACCATTGTAATTTGGACTGACCCATTGTAATTTGCACTAACCCATTGTAATTTGGACTGACCCATTGTAATCTGGACTGACCCATTGTAATTTGGACTTATCCATTGTAATTTGGACTGACCCAGTGTAATTTGGACCAGGTCAAGGGCAGGATATTGTTATCAAGGCAGTTTCAGAAAAAAAATAAATTCTTGTTTTTGAGAAATAAAGAATGTGCTTTTCAGAATTTAAGAGTTAAAAAAATTGAAGAATGGTATTGTAGACAGTTATAATGTTAATCTAATAGAGAATTAAAACCAAGTTTTCATTTTACTTGCAATTAAATTGCAATTACTTGCAATTAGATTGTGTTAATTGGCAGAGCAATTATTAATCAATTTCCAAGCATGCATATCTTTATTTTGATTATAAGAAGTGATGTATAAATAAGCCCCTGCCCCTGAAATTGTGTGATGTTTCTTTTAAAGGGCCATTCCTCTGGGACCAGATCAACTCCTGTTAAGAGGAGCCATGCTGAGAAACACAAAATGGATATTTGGTAAGACACGACAGGTCTATGTTTTTATATATTGTACTTTTTAATCACTCAGGTGACCATTGTAGTCTGTTATTGTCTGGCGTCGTTTATCTTGAGAATATCATTAACTTTCAAACATTTTCAGTTCTTCTCTTGAACCATTGGACCATTTTTATCTAAATTTGGTATATAGCATTTATTGGTGAAGGAGAACTTTACTTTTGAATTTCATGGTCTCTGCCTCCCCGGGGCCTAAGAGGTGGGGCCAAAATCATCAAAATTAAATTAAGTGCAATCTTTAAAAATCTTCTTTACCCCTGGACATAAAGCAGTCAAACTGTCAGCATGATTGTGATAAACATTGATCCCCTCTACCAAATAATGACATTCATGGCCCCAAGGTTCAGGCTTTAGTTTATTTTAAGGAGGCACTCTGTTTCACCAAAATTTCTGTAAGCTGTTATTGAAACCTGGTACATGTATGTTTTACTCATGGTAACTGTATGTTTTATATTGAAGGCATTGTCATTTACACTGGTCATGATAGCAAACTGATGCTCAACTCCACATCCGCCCCTCTGAAGAGATCTCACGTAGAGAAAGTCACCAACATACAGGTATAATAGAGAATAAAAAAGTCACCAACATACAGGTAAAATAGAGAATAAAAAAATCATCTAAATACAGGTAAAATAAAGAATAAAAAAAGTCACCAACATACAGGTAAAATAGAGAATAAAAAAGTCACCAACATACAGGTAAAATAGAGAATAAAAAAGTCACCAACATACAGGTAAAATAAAGAATAAAAAAAGTCACCAACATACAGGTAAAATAGAGAATAAAAAAGTCACCAACATACAGGTAAAATAGAGAATAAAAAAGTCACCAACATACAGGTAAAATAGAGAACAAAAAAGTCACCAACATACAGGTAAAATAGAGAATAAAAAAGTCACCAGCATACAGGAAAAAGCTTTATATTTGCTTCTGGAAGCAATCATATAATTCTTTACCACTGTCATCATCACCATATTACTTTGTAAGCTGTGGTGTCCACGTTGACTGTGTTTTCTACTTGTAGATCCTGTGTATTTTGTCTGCTTGTAGATCCTGTGTATTTTGTCTACTAGTCTTATAGATCCTGTGTATTTTGTCTACTTGTAGATCCTGTGTATTTTGTCTACTTGTTGATCCTTTCAATTGTATCTACTTGTAGATCCTGTCTATTTTGTCTACTTGTAGATCCTGTCTATTTTTGTCTACTTGTAGATCCTGTCTATTTTTGTCTACTTGTAGATCCTGTCTATTTTTGTCTACTTGTAGATCCTGTCTATTTTGTCTACTTGTAGATCCTCTTTCTGTTTGGAGTGTTGATTTTCCTCGCCCTTGCCAGCACCATAGCTAACAAAGTATGGACGTCATGGCATGTCAACAAAGACTGGTATTTAGCTTACCAAGGTATGACATACTTCACGGGAGACAATTAAGCAGTTTTGATAATGGTTACAATATTAATGAACTGTATAATTAGGCATTATTACCTTTTCAGATTCTCCACCCAGTAACTTTGGCTATAACTTTCTGACCTTCATCATTCTGTATAATAACCTCATCCCTATCAGTCTCCAGGTCACGTTAGAGGTCGTCAAGTTCATCCAGGCCATCTTCATCAACTGGGTCAGTTTTCCCTTCAGTTCTAAATTCTGATTAGTTTATTCCATTATTAAGTAACATGAGAAATAGTTTTACCAAGTGTTTATCTTGTGCAAATATTTTATCTACAGAATATTTTATACCATGTTAAGATATTCCTATAATTACATTGGATGCCATGGAGTATCTTTTTTGTGTAGTTGACACTTAGTAGATTTGACATTTGATGTTTATTTCCAGGATTTGGACATGTACCATGAGGAGACTGATACCCCCGCCATGGCTCGGACATCTAATCTCAATGAGGAGCTAGGACAGGTATTCCTCCCCTCCTCCCCCTCCCAATCCCCTTATCAGGGTAAAAACAATACCAATTGAAGGGTAATCCACATATTACATATTCTGTATCTGGATTGTTATTTATTGAAAATAAGTTTTGTCAATGTTACTTGTTATTACATTGTACGTGTTTGTGTTATGACATTGTTACATGTTCAGACATTGACTCTCTTTTGCTGAGGGTAGTTGTAGTGTGAAACTTTTGTTCATCTCTTTTCCTGGTGATGTTTGTAGGTGAAATACATTTTTTCTGACAAGACTGGGACACTGACTCGGAATGTTATGGTGTTTAAAAAATGCAGCATAGCTGGTGTACCATACGGGTAAGTAAATACTACCAGGTATTTTATGACAGTGTTCGCTAAAGCTGCATAACTCTATCCTTAATCTATGTTGATTGATAAAGCTGTATTAACATTTTCTCATTGCACAACTGGTGTTTTATTATTGTTTTTTTTGTCCAGAAGTGATGAAGAAGACATAGAAGGCTTCAAGGACCACACCCTTATAGAGAACTTAAAAAACAACCACGTGAGTCTAACACTGAATACATTTTATTGAAGCTAATAATCATTAATTACTCGTACGTGTAGAAGTGTAATTTCTAAGTCCCTCATTGGTGTAGTTTATGAATTAATTTCTTCAGGTCACAGCTCCAGTCATCAGGGAATTCCTGACATTAATGGCAGTGTGTCACACGGTAGTACCAGAAAATAAAAATGGAGACAAAAATTCTGTGGAATATCAGGCTTCTTCTCCAGGTATTGATAACAAGCAGTAAACATGCAAGCTTTGTTAAAGCTCATTCAAAAAGATGTTTAACAGCACCAGTTCTTGATCTAGTTACTAGCATGCAGTATAGGATTGGTCTTGCAAGTGTGATGTGTAAACTGTCTAAATTACATGTATATTTGTTGTTCTAAATTGTTTGCATGATTTTGTTTTTTCCTTGTAGATGAGGGAGCTCTGGTGAAGGGTGCTAGGGAACTGGGCTTCTTCTTCAAAACTAGGACCCCAGACACTGTTACAGTAGAAGTGGTCAGTGACTAAGGCCAAAATCTGTCTTACAATGATATATATTTATTCATTACAGACATATGATTCCATGTTCAGAAAATAAGCATCAAATCATACATGTATAGTGTAAATGTAGGAACATGTACTGTATATAAGCAAAAAAAAAGATCTTGCTCTGCTTCATTGTAGGATGGAGAAGATGAAGTGTATGAGATTCTGAATGTTTTAGAATTCACAAGGTGGGTTTGAGATTCCTTAGCTTTTGGTACATAGTACAAGTATTTCCAGATTTTAATGTATTTTGTTTATAATTTCCTTCAGCACAAGGAAGAGAATGTCAGTGGTAGTCAGGACTCCCTCAGGACAAATCAAACTCCTTTGTAAAGGAGCAGTATGTATCACAGTTAAATCTCAACAAGTAATAAATAAAGGATTCAGAAAAACAAACAGATTTATATCTTAATCCATCTAGGATTTACATTCATGAGTATTGGTTAATGTACATTTACATAATTAGACTGTATGAATTGGATTACAATTAAAGTATTACGCTCTCGCTGAGTAGATTGCAAAAAATGTAAACAAGAAAGATGGCAAAGTTTGCTTAACAAGTTTGTTTCATTGAATCATATAAAAAAACAATTATTGCTGTTTTATAGTCAATATAATGATTTTAGCAACTCTTCATGTACAATATTTACCTCACCCTTTGGGCTCAGTGAATATTGTACTACTCAGGTAGCTAAATCATTGAATTGACTAAAAAAAACAGCAATAATTGTATAATATTTCCAGCCATATACTCATGACTCACTAGTATTTCCTGACAAAGTATGATCTTTATAAACAGGTACTTGCCTTTTGCATGCTTGCTTTTAACAGTGTACTACATTGTATACTGTATATGTGATGTTAATATTTTGTAGGATACAGTTATATATGAGAGACTGGATGATAAACAAATGTACAGAGATATTACTATACAACACCTAGAGGAGTTTGCATCCTTAGGTTTGTTCATATTTTTATTTGTAATATTTTTTGTTCAAATTTTCATAAGTAAATGTTTGTGTATTTCAGTATAACTTTATACCAAAATCTTGCTGTAGAACTTTTGTTTATACGGTATAAACTGGGTTAGGGCAGTTTACACTTTATAAACTGGGAAGCATTTGACATTTGCCAGATTGTACAGTACTTGTAAATTGATTTATTTTCAGGTCTACGCACATTATGTATAGCCTCAACTGATGTGACAGAGGAATTCTATGATGAATGGAAGCACACATATTACAAAGCCAGTACCTCACTACAGAACCGAGACAAAAAACTCGAGGAGGCAGCAGAACTTATAGAGAGGGTACGGTAATGTGTATTGTGTTACAAGAATGGCCCACTGCATGGGTTACCTCAATACTTATAGAGAGGGTACAGTAATATGTACAGTGTTACAAGAATGGCCCATTGCATAGGTTACTTTAGTATTTGTTAACTAGGTAGAATTAAAAAACATGAAAATTGCTGTAAAATATTAAATTTTCTTCTTTCAGAATCTCCATCTTCTGGGTGCTACAGCCATTGAAGATAAACTTCAGGAGGTTTGTATCTGGATATGGTATATGGATACAATATTGAAGATTTTGTTCTAGACTTTGAAGCTAGTTAAGTCAAGCATACTGCATGTAATTTGTACAAGAAGATTCATTTGATTCTGATGACTTTAAAACGAAATTCATTTTCTTACATAGTGATTCTAGTATATGAGGTAAAGTCACTTATTTTCATGTGGTCAAATTATCGTGGTTTGAGAAAAATAATTATATTGATTTGTAGGGAATTGATTTGGTGGATGAAAACATGTCGAGTTGTAGCATATTAGAAATTTTTACATTCTGTGGAGGACATGAATTTGTGGGTCCCTTACTTCCACAAAAACAGTGAAAAATTAACCACATGAAAATTAATGATTTCACAGTATTTAATTTACAAATGTTTGTAATACAGGGTGTTCCAGAAACTATCTCCAATCTGGCCAAAGCAGATATTAAAATCTGGGTCCTTACTGGGGACAAACAAGAAACAGCCATAAATATAGGTAAAGACTGCTTATAAATCTGTCATTAATATCAATAAAGACTGGTTATAAATCACAGTCATAAACAACAGGAAAGATTGGCTTTAAATCCCAGTCTTGTTTTGCTGTCAGTATATCATCACTATTTTCTTTGCAAAGTAAATGTGGAAAATTATTATAATGATAATTTAATTTCCAACAAAATCTTGAGACCGAGGGGTATATTCTCCAACAATGCCAACAACAAGGGAGTTATTTGTATCTGCTATGGCAAATTTGTAGTTTCCTTTATAGAGAAATGGAGAAGCTAGATTTCAGGGTCAACAGAAGTGTCTTATGAAGTCACAGTTGAATGCTACTCCTCATTCATTTGCACTTCACACTTTCGAAAAAGTGTGATGTAATCTGAAACTCAAGTAAACTTTTTCCCACCAATATTTGGCACAATCAAGAAATACTTTGATCCTTTTTCTAGTGAGCAGTCAAAAGATTTAAATCTACTGATAATTTGTTGATGGCATTTGTGATTTATTGGAGAATAATGGCACCTGCATTTCTCTGATCTTTGCAATAATCTTAGTAGAATGAATGTTCTATGATTGTGTATGTTGATAAGTTGTGATACTTCGTAGGATACTCTTGCCAGTTGGCATATGATTGTGTATGTTGATAAGTTGTGATATTTTGTAGGATACTCTTGCCAGTTGTTACATGATTGTGTATGTTGATAAGTTGTGATATTTTGTAGGTTGTTCTATGATTGTGTATGTTGATAAGTTGTGATATTTTGTAGGATACTCTTGCCAGTTGTTACATGATTGTGTATGTTGATAAGTTGTGATATTTTGTAGGTTGTTCTATGATTGTGTATGTTGATAAGTTGTGATATTTTGTAGGATATTCTTGCCAGTTGTCATATGATTGTAATGTTGATAAGTTGTGATATTTTGTAGGATACTCTTGCCAGTTGTTAACACAAGGGATGCCACTCCTGATTATTAATGAACACAGTCTGGACGTAAGTATACACTTACACAATATACCGTATAAGTGGACTTTTAGCGAGACGCAAATTTAACGATTTATAAAAAAAAAAAATGGGTATATATTTTTAGCGAGAAGTAATTTTAGCGATTTTATAATGTCAAGAAAGATATCTATAACAACTGATATGGAATGAATTTTTAGCGGTATTCAATTTTAGCGATCTCAAAACCCTCGCTAATGATGCCAAAATTAAATCCTTCCTTAAAAATTCTGCTTATACGGTAGAATGAGGCAAAGTTGCTACAAATTTTACAGAGGAAAATTGTAAGGATATACATGTATGTTTTATTTGCATTATTAAAGTTTGGATAATTAATTTTATAACCTATTTTATAAATGTAGGGGACACGTGAGACCCTGAGGAAGCATGTCCAGGATTTTGGGGACCTGCTCTGTAAGGAGAATGATGTAGGCCTTATTATTGATGGACAGGTAAGTGACCTTTGACCCTGACCTATAAGTGTGCAGTGTTTAGTTGACCAGTATGCATCTTGTTTATAACTACCACATGCACTAGCAGCTTTGTTGTGTGTTTTGTGTTAAACATGTGTACAACAAATTTGGTTCCATTTTTAAAAGAGCTTAATATTAGCATAAAATCTTGCATATTGGGTACAGTTACTCACCAGGTACATACTACATACAATATCAAGGTAATTTTCTCAAATGTTCATGTCAGACCTTTTTTTTTATTTTGTAAACTTTTTCTAATTTCTATACATGTACTAAGTAGGTGTAATCATGTTAATTAATGTCATTTAAGCACTGATTCTCATTAATTATAGATGATATTTATCAGGAGATTTCTTTTTAATTCATATTTCTTAACTTAATATAAATTGTTTTGATATGTTTATTTAACAGAAATAATCAGTATTAACTCAGAAGCCATATTAAAGCTCTGTATTTTAATGGATTAATTAATCATTTACTGACTTCTACAAGCACTTGCTTTCTTGACACAGTTTGAATTGTCTCCATTTTTATTTGCCTCTTCAGACTCTGGACTTTATATTTCCGTCACATGAATGCCTTAAAAAGCCAATCAAAAAGCGGCTAGGAAGAAAAAAGGTTTTTTCAGTGTTTGTTTACAATGTCTTGTGCATTATGCAGAACTGTTACATGTACCAGCTACATCCTAGATTCCCTTTACCTTTTCACTGGCAGATGGAATTCTGAAATGTATTGAATTTTGTCCTTGATTAATCTGATTTTGAATTGCATTTGTTTAACAACAGCCATTTGTTTAATGCAGAGGACATTTTTGCAAGCTTAAAGTTTTTACATTGCATGTCAGCATCTTGGGTAGAAAAATTTTCCTCGAGAATTACTGTTTAGTGCGATGTATAAAGAAGAAGGGAAAGGTAGTCAAACAGTACATGTGAGAGGTCATTAATTATAATTAGGAGGGAGACACAGGTCAAAATTAGACCAAAAAGTACACAATAAAAAATAAATGTTAAATTATGAATCAACTCACACCAATTATAGGTGGAGGATTTCCCAATCATCTTACTGTTAATAATACAAAAATGGAGCAGTAGTTAAAAACAGTATATTAACCAATCAACTTTAACATGTTGACAATACTAATTTCTAATATTTGCATGAATTCCCATGATAATGTGTATTTTTGTTGTTTATTGGTATAAAATATATTATTTAGCAATATTGACAGAAGTATTTGTACTAATTTAACTTGGAGAGTGGAGTTTCTTGGTTTAAAAAAGTATATAAATTTTTGATGGTTAGTCCATAAAATAAACCATATTAAACAACAAACAGGTTGATTCAGATTGGAATTTTTATTTGGGGATTAAAGTGTGGGGGTTGGGGGGGGAGGGCAATTCTAAATAAGAAAAGAAAAAAGACAAGAAGAATGTCATTGCAATGTCTAATGTTCAAGTTATAAAGTCGAGATAGGAAACAATTGTTTTTTGCATGTTGGGGGTTGGGGGAGGGGAGGGGGGGGGGTAATCTGTTGTTGCCCGACTGCTTTGTTCCTCTGTTGTATAGCTTATTTTCATAGTAAGAGTCACATTAGACAAAATGTGACTTAGAGTAAGATTTAATCATGTATGTTAATTCAATTTCTCACCATTACATATTTGTGCCCATGTAAACTTTTTAGATGAATACAAATCTAGTAGGCTCTAATGTAGATAGAGCTTGAAAGGGGGACAACCCTTTGCATCATAGAGTCATATATTTATTT
Organism: Saccostrea echinata; assembly: GCF_033153115.1. Lineage (NCBI taxonomy): Eukaryota > Metazoa > Mollusca > Bivalvia > Ostreida > Ostreidae > Saccostrea > Saccostrea echinata. The sequence goes on along the minus strand of NW_026889806.1, from coordinate 5,103,838 downwards.
AATTACCATCAGAAGTACATTGGGTTATCCTAGGAATTCTGATATCTTCATACTCTCTGCCAGATTCTTATTTTTATTTATGGTGCATATTTACTTTTGTAAACAGAGAAAAAGTTGGAATCATATTTTTTTCTTATTATAAACATTCTACAATATTCAGGATATTTTTTTAAAAATTCTTTTTAATGTATGTGATTTAGGGACAATGCTACACTTGTTTTCTTCCAATCTTTAATCCTCTGTGTGTTTACAGACATTGAAGTATGGCCTGTCTTGTGACTGCAGAAAAGACTTCCTAGATTTAGCAATCTCCTGTAAAGCTGTCATCTGTTGTAGGTGAGTACAACATGTAGATCAAGTCATGTGATGATCATGTGATTTGTGATTTTAATTTTAGTCTATTAAAATAAATATTAGAAGGCTACATACACTAATTACTAGGTTATAAATCACTCAGGTGACCTATTGCTATCTGTTTTCGTCCGTCGTCGTGCGTTAACATATGAACATTTTTAGCTTCTTCTCTGAAACCGCTGAACCAATTTCAACCAAATTTGGCATTTAGCATCTATGGGTGAAGGGGAACAAAAATTTGTGAATTTCATGGTCCCTGCCCCCCTGGGGCCTGAGGGGTGGGGCTAAAACCACCAAAATTAATGCAATCTTTAAAAATATTCTTCTTTACTCCCAGACAACAAGCAGTCAAACTGTTGGCATGATTGTAATAAGTATTGAGCCTTCCACCAAAATTGTGAAATTCATGGCCACAGGGTAAGGGGTTCTGGTGCTAGGGTGGGGCTATATAGATCATATAGTAAAAGTGCATTATTCATTTGAAAATCTTCTTCTCTGCTCCTGGGTATTAAATAAAGTAACTAAGTACATAGTTATGATGAGCAAGAGTGCCTCTTCCAAAATTGTGAATTTCATGGCCCCTGGGTCAGGGGTTCTGGTGTTAGGGCAGCGCTCTATTGATTATATAGTGAAAATGCATTAATTCTTTGAAAATCTTCTTCTTTGCTCCTGGGTATAAAATAAAGTAACAAAGTACATAGTTATGATGAGCAAGAGTGCCTCTTCCAAAATTGTGAATTTCATGGCCCCTGGGTCAGGGGTTCTGGTGTTAGGGCAGCGCTCTATTGATTATATAGTGAAAATGCATTAATTCTTCGAAATCTTCTTCTCTGCTCCTGGGTATTAAGTAAAGTAACTAAGTACATAGTTATGATGAGCAAGAGTGCCTCTTCCAAAATTGTGAATTTCATGGCCCCTGGGTCAGGGGTTCTGGTGTTAGGGTGGGGCTCTATTGATTATATAGTGAAAATGCATTAATTCTTTGAAAATCTTCTTCTCTGCTCCTGGGTATTAAATAAACTTAGAACATAGTTATGATGAGTATGACTGCCTTTTCAGAAATTGTGAATTTTATGGCCCCTGGGTCAGGGTTTCAGGTGTTAGGACGGGGCTCTATTGATTACATAGTAAAATTGCATTAATTCTTTGAAAATCTGCTCCTGGGTATTATTCAAACAAAGGAAGTGCATGGTTATGATAAGGAAGAATGCCTCTTCCAAAATTGTGAAATTCATGGTGACTGGGTCAGGGGTTCTGGTGAAGGGGGGGGGGGGGGACTCTATTGATTATATAGTGAAAATGCATAATTTCTTTCAAAATGTTTTTTTCTACTACTGGTTATAAAGCAAAGAAACAAGTGTTTAGTTATGATGAGCAAGGGTGCTTCTTCCAGAATTGTGAGTTTATGGCCCCTGGGTCAGATGTTCTGGTGTAAGACTTGGGGCTTTATTTATTTAATAATATAGTGAAAATGCATTTCTTTGGAAATCTTCTATGCTTCTGGGCATATTCGAGGCAAACAGTGTAAAAGTTTTAATATGCAAAGGTATTTTTACTAGAATTTTGAACACCAGGACCATTTAGTCAAGTGTTCTGGTCCTGGCCAGGGCTCTATTAACTTGTATTCTGCTGAGCAAAGTTATTCCCCTTTGCCATTCACCTTTGATAATTAATCACTGTAAACAATGTATTTGAAAGGTTAATAGAATAAGAGAATTATGCAGCCAAGAATATTTATTGTATAATACAAAAAGTACTTTCATAGTTTTAATGATCAGGTAGAATGGGAAATAATAGATGAATAAAAACAAGACAAAAATAACTTAATATCTTCAAAGGCCAAGAGAGGCCAATATGAGAAGTAATAATATGGGGTTTAAAATAAGACATTTTGTTAATATTCTGCATGATAATAGTGATAAATGGGGGACAGACAGATACTAGACCAATTATTTTGTTGATGCTAATCATACTATTTTTCTTGCTTTTGGGCAACAAAGCTTCATTTATCAGTTTATGGATCCTCTAAATAGTTGTATTGTACTCAGGTGACCGTTAAGGCCCCTGAGCCTCTTGTATTTCTTAAGGCTCTCTGTAATTTTAACAAAATTTGACTAACTATTGAAATCAGAGCCGTTATTCTTGTGTTTATTTCATTAGTAAATTTACAGTGTCATTAATTGTTTTTAGAATGTAAAGGTTCACTAAGTCAAACATTATCAATTCCAGGGTATCTCCTCTACAAAAGGCAGAAATAGTCGACTTGGTCAAAGACTCTGTCAAAAAAATCACACTGGCCATTGGTGATGGTGCTAATGATGTAGGGATGATTCAGGTATATCCAAGAAACAGATTAACATATATATTTATCTTTTTTGTGTATATACATAGTATTATCTATATTTCTGTATGTTATACATGTATCTGTGATCTCCTTTTTTATGATGTATACATTTACATGTCTAAGGAGTTCACTGTATTTGTGTTTCCAGGCAGCACATGTGGGGGTAGGGATCAGTGGAGTAGAAGGACTACAGGCAGCATGTGCTTCAGATTACGCAATCGCTCAGGTAAAAAAAAAAAATCAAATCTGATTAAATCTCATGTACTATTTACATGTTTATGAATCTTTTTAAATTGTGAGCATTTATACATACAAATCGGTGACTTTCAGAATGATTGTTTTCTTGTAGTTTCGTTTTCTGAATAAGTTGCTTCTGATCCACGGAGCCTGGAGTTATTCACGCCTTTGTAAACTAATCCTCTACTCCTTCTATAAGAATATCTGTCTCTATGTCATAGAGGTAAGGATCTGTCATATTTTTTATTGGTATTAAAATTAATTGTTTTCCTGGAAAAGGAACATGAATTTAACCATAAATACTAATACATATCCATATTAATTGTGACATTTGGGGTATTAATAATTTTACTCATTTCTTTTTTCAGTTCTGGTTTGCTATTATGAATGGTTTCTCAGGACAGATTCTGTTTGAAAGATGGAGTATAGGTTTTTACAATGTGGTAAGTTTGGATGCAAGGAGAAAGAGAAAGTACATGTAAATGTAAAGTAATTGCTTCTCTTATCTACTACACTGAATTCCAGTAATTAATAATCAACTGAGACAACTTTTATTTATTATAAGAAGAAAGCTTGTCAAGTATGAAATTATGTTGTTATCTACAAATTGTTTGATATACAGATATTCAAGGCAGTCCCTCCCCTGGCTATGGGTCTGTTTGATCGTATTTGTAGTGTTGATAGAAACTATAATTGTGTTGTTGTGTTTGATATACAGATATTCACGACAGCCCCTCCCTTAGCTATGGGTCTGTTTGATCGTATTTGTAGTGTTGAAGGAGACTATAATTGTGTTACAGATATTCACGGCAGCCCCTCCCCTAGCCATGGGTCTGTTTGATCGTATTTGTAGTGTTGATAGAGACTATAATTGTGTTGTTGTGTTTGATATACAGATATTCACGGCAGCCCCTCCCCTAGCCATGGGTCTGTTTGATCGTATTTGTAGTGTTGATAGAGACTATAATTGTGTTGTTGTGTTTGATATACAGATATTCATGACAGCCCCTCCCCTAGCCATGGGTCTGTTTGTGTTTGATCGTATTTGTAGTGTTGATTGAGACTATAATTGTGTTGTTGTGTTTGATATACAGATATTCAAGGCAGTCCCTCCCCTAGCCATGGGTCTGTTTGATCGTATTTGTAGTGTTGATAGAGACTATAATTGTGTTGTTGTATTTGATATACAGATATTCACGGCAGCCCCTCCCCTAGCTATGGGTCTGTTTGATCATATTTGTAGTGTTGATAGAGACTATAATTGTGTTGTTGTTGTTTGATATACAGATATTCACAGCAGTCCCTCCCCTAGCTATGGGTCTGTTTGATCGTATTTGTAGTGTTGATAGAGACTATGATTGTGTTGTTGTGTTTGATATACAGATATTCACGACAGCCCTTCCCTTAGCTATGGGTCTGTTTGATCGTATTTGTAGTGTTGATGGAGACTATAATTGTGTTACAGATATTCACGACAGCCCCTCCCCTAGCTATGGGTCTGTTTGATTGTATTTGTAGTGTTGATAGAGACTATAATTGTGTTGTTGTTTGATATACAGATATTCACGGCAGCCCCTCCCCTAGCCATGGGTCTGTTTGATCGTATTTGTAGTGTTGATAGAGACTATAATTGTGTTGTTGTTTGATATACAGATATTCACGGCAGCCCCTCCCCTAGCCATGGGTCTGTTTGATCGTATTTGTAGTGTTGATGGAGACTATAATTGTGTTGTTGTTTGATATACAGATATTCACGGCAGCCCCTCCCTTAGCTATGGGTCTGTTTGATCGTATTTGTAGTGTTGATGGAGACTATAATTGTGTTGTTGTTTGATATACAGATATTTACGGCAGCCCCTCCCTTAGCCATGGGTCTGTTTGATCGTATTTGTAGTGTTGATGGAGACTATAATTGTGTTGTTGTTTGATATACAGATATTCACGGCAGCCCCTCCCTTAGCCATGGGTCTGTTTGATCGTATTTGTAGTGTTGATGGAGACTATAATTGTGTTGTTGTTTGATATACAGATATTCACGGCAGCCCCTCCCCTAGCTATGTGTCTGTTTGATTGTATTTGTAGTGTTGATAGAGACTATAATTGTGTTGTTGTTTGATATACAGATATTCACGGCAGCCCCTCCCTTAGCCATGGGTCTGTTTGATCGTATTTGTAGTGTTGATGGAGACTATAATTGTGTTGTTGTTTGATATACAGATATTCACGGCAGCCCCTCCCCTAGCTATGGGTCTGTTTGATCGTATTTGTAGTGCTGAGAGTATGATGAAGTTTCCAGCTCTCTACAAGGCATCACAGAATGCGGAGCTTTTCAATGCCAAGGTAAGTACAGAACAATCTCAGTTATGTTACAGTATTCTTATTTAAAATGTTCTCATAATAATACTATATGTATAATTATTAATTTTTGTGAATGCAAATTATTGTATGTATACTGGATGTTGATTTAAGTGTTTATATTGCAGGTATTCTGAATGTGGATTTAAGTGTTTATATTGTTTTTTAGGTATTCTGGATGTGGATATTTAATTCTTTGTTTCATTCAATTATTCTTTTCTGGCTTCCTGTGTGTGCTCTTCGACAAGGTAAGCTGTTATATAACTCTGTAAGGTATACATATCAAGAAAGCTATATTATTATACAGATCAAGAAAGCTATATTATTATACATGTCAGGTATAGCAACATAATTATACATGTCAGATATAGCAACATAATTATACATGTCAGATATAGCAACATCATTATACATGTCAGATATAGCAATATAATTATACATGTCAGGTATAGCAACATAATTATACATGTCAGGTATAGCAACATAATAATACATGTCAGCTGAAACTCCATAATTATACATGTCAGATATAGCAACATAATTATACATGTCAGATATACATGTAGCAACATAATAATACATGTCAGTTATAACATAATTATACATGTCAGGTATAGTAACATAATTATACATGTCAGATATAGCAACATAATTATACATGTCAGAAATAGCAACATAATTATACATGTCAGGTATAGCAACAATTTTACATGTCAGATATAGCAACATAATTATACATGTCAGGTATAGCAACATAATTTTACATGTCAGATATAGCAATATAATTATACATGTCAGGTATAGCAACATAATTATACATGTCAAGTTTAGCAACATAATAATACATGTCAGATGAAACTCCATAATTATACATGTCAGATATAGCAACATAATTATACATGTCAGATATAGCAACATAATTATACATGTCAGATATAGCAACATAATAATACATGTCAGGTTTAGCAACATAATTATACATGTCAGATATAGCAACATAAATATAAATGTACATGTCAGGTATCACTTCATAATTATACATGTCAGGTAAATTGCAATTCCCAGTCTGATTAAAGAAGAAATTATCAATTTTCAAATTAAAACATTTTAGTGGTTAACTAGGAGTCAAAAATGATAATAGAATCATAACGGAGAGTGTTGGGAATACTTTGTTGGGCTTTGTCACTATGATCCGATGTAAAAAGGTGTTTCAAAAATGACCTTTTCTTTCAGATATTGCGTTTTCCAATGGACAATCAGGGGGTTACCTCTTCCTAGGAAACTTTGTATATACTGTAAGTATGTACTGTAACTCTTGTATATGATGTACACTAAAGTATTAGAGATCTTTATATATACTGTAGGTATGTACAGTAACTTGTACATGGATGTACATTAAAGTTTAAGGGAACTTTGTATATACTGTAAGTATGTACAGTAACTTGTACATGGATGTACATTAAAGTATTAGGAAACTTTGTATTTACTATAAGTATGCACAGTAACTTGTACATGGATGTACAGTAAAATATTTAGAACTTTGTATTTTCACTCAAGTATTAGGAAACTGTATACATGTATATATACATTTGTACTGTTAACATCGGGAATTCAAATAAATATAAGGCATTGTGTAAAATATTGTACAAAATCTAAGTACATGTTAATTGATTATTAAGAGGCTGTGATGCATTTAATGAGTGAAACTGTTCATGTATATGTGTAATTTCTGAAGTTTATTTAGCTGCATTAACTTACTCCATAACAAAACCTGAATATATTGAAAAAAACAAACATAATTTAAGCTTTACATATAAGTCTAAGGTACAAAATATCATATACATGTATCTACACATACATGTATGTGTAGATAAGGAGAATATTTTTGCTCATTTTGTTTCCTATTTCAGTATGTTGTAGTAACAGTATGTTTAAAGGCTGGTCTTGAGACAAGTGCTTGGACCTGGGTAAGAATTCAGATTTCCAAAAATTACAGTATCATATTTGAATCTCATGAATAATTCATATTTATGTAAATTTGAAAGCAAAAATTATCAATTAGTTTATATCTTACATGCTCATTAAATTATTTGACTCCTTCTTAGAAAAAATGGAATTCTATAACATTTTCTCTCCTTTGACTGGCACCTTTGAGTTTTACCTTTGATATTGTGATTTGTAGCTGACACACCTGGCTATATGGGGCAGTATAGCCAGCTGGTTCCTCTTTCTGCTAGTGTACAGTCATATTTACATGATAGTAGACCTAGCTCCAGAAATGCTGGGGATGGTAAGTCGTACATACACTGAGTCTTACCTCATACTTAATTCTTACAATAAATCACTCAAATTGTACCATGTAATTTTGTTAATTATGGAAAGCTTCAGTATAATGTGATTGTCTGTTATTTATTTCAGGACATAATATTTACCTGCTCCATCTTTTGGATGGGATTGATTCTGATTCCGTTTATTTGCCTCATACGTGATGTGGCCTGGAAAGCGTAAGTCAAAAGTCAGCCTTCCATAGGAGACAAAGAATGATATGTTCTGTGATATATTGTTACCAGAGTGACTTCACTTACCAATATTAATACAGATAATATTTCAGTACAATGCTATTAAAGAAAAGAAAATAATAAATTTGTAGCACCCCCCCCCTCCCCCCCACCCCCAAAAAATTACTGCTGATGTAAGAATATACATGTACAATATCTGTAGTTTTCATTGTCAAAATTTGACTTTGGTTTGTTGTATGAAATCAAATTCCATGAATAATTAAGCTTTATTTTCTGTCTTTGAATCAGTACAAAAGGTTGATTAAGTTATATATTCTGTTGTTGATTAAGGTACAAGAGGACGATTAAGTTTTATTTTTTGTCATTGGTTCAGGTACAAGAGGACGATTAAGTTTTATTTGTTGTCGTTGGTTCAGGTACAAGAGGACTATTAAGCTATATTTTCTGTTGTTGATTAAGGTACAAGAGGACGATTAAGTTTTATTTTTTGTCATTGGTTCAGGTACAAGAGGACGATTAAGTTTTATTTGTTGTCGTTGGTTCAGGTACAAGAGGACGAGTAAGTTTTATTTTTTGTCGTTGGTTCAGGTACAAGAGGATGATTAAGTTTTATTTTTTTGTCGTTGATTCAGGTACATGAGGATTAAGTTATATTTTATTTTTTGTTGTTGATTCAGGTACAAGAGGACGATTAAGTTATATTTTATTTTTTGTTGTTGATTCAGGTACAAGAGGACGATGCACAAAACTCTGAAGGAGGAGGTTCAGGAGAAAGAGAAGCTTCATGAGGACCCGACTCCTGTCGTCATCCGACTGACCAAGAAAAGGTACAAATACTTCATTACTGAGTCTAAAAGGAGCAGGAAAGAGTGAGAAACTTGACTACATGTTCATACTTGTGTAGCCATAGAAGGAGTTTCTTTTTTCTCCAATGTTACTTGTACTTCAGAGGGAGAAAGTAAACAATTTAATTACAGAGGAAACATTTCTCAAGACAAGATATTTTTTTTCTTCTAACATTCATTGAAAGCTAAAATAAATAAATGTTCATACAAAGCATAATTGTATGAAAGACATTGAATGAGGGAGTATTTCCCTTTATCAGGTTGACAGAAACAGCTCGCCTGTTGAGAAATGTGTTTACACGATCGTCCACGAGGATGCAGTCAGCCGCAGAACAACCTCGTAAGTTTATCCTCTGTTCACTCATAAATTCTTCATTGATATAAAGAAATGCTCTCATATAGTGTCTTGTTGTAATTTTGTATTTCATTTTCAATGCATTTTTATGAGATGCTTAATCTTGTCTGTGTTCATTGTTCATCACTTCTTTATAATTATTGTAATATCATTTATTTCATCAAAAATGATTTTATATCATGTATTATTTAGCAGTAAGAAATAGAAGTAAGAATCTTATAAAATAATGACCACTCAATCACACTATAAAACTCCTTACAATGACAGCTCCCTCCCCCACCCCGTCACGTAAGCATATCAATCACTCTGTATGTGGTATCAGGGATTTTCCTGACAGAGGAACATTTCTGACACAACTCAGAAAATACCATGTGCTTTGGCAGGCTACCTTTCATTAATAAAGGCAATAATAAAAATATTCCATGTACATGTACACGTTAGTGTGTACTGTGGGATTTTGATATTTTCAATAACAATGATATGATGATTTCTGGGTCCAAAAAATTAAGATTTATTAAAAGTATACTATTGTCTGAATTTTGACTGCAGTTATTTTTAGTATAAAGTTTGTGCCAATAGCAGAGTTATTTCTGATTTTATAGATAAATTAGGTAGAATTACTGGATTGTAAACAGTTAGTTAGGTGTGCATGCTGTTACTAACAAACTGGGTCTCAGAGTAATGTGGATGGGGGGGGGGGGGGGGATAGATGTGACTTACACTGTATGTACATATAAACTCTCAAGTGAAGAAATAAAAATATATTCAGTCAACACTGCTTTTATTTAATATTCCATGTATAGGCTTACCATACAAAATTTTGTAAAATAACATCAGATTTCATTTTATTGTCCAATCTTCACATAATTTTCAAGTAGAGTAATTCAACATAGACTGGTGTCTTTTACTAGTCTTTTTTATGCATTTAGGTTTTCCATTTTCGATACAAAATGGTAACAATCACCTTCTTTAGTATTTTATGCAGAGGAGCATGAAATTAATTGTGTTAAATGCATCACAAATGATAAATTATTTTTTTCTCATTTGCAAACTTTGTAAATATTTGTATTCAATTATTTTTTACATTCTGGGTGTCATGAATTTGCTGAATCATGGTGGATGAAGTCAATTTATACCTGCTTTATCCAAATGAATTGCAGTGTTACTATGTATTTTTGTGTATATGGTATGAGGTACATGTATGGGAGATGGAAAATGTTTATTGTCAAAAAAAAAAATGTTTGTTGTTACTTTAGTAAGAGGAAGTTACAGGAGAACAGATGGTAATACTGTATAATGATATAAAATGAAATTAATAGCATGTACTGAAGGGGGATAACTGACTCCTGAAAAATCCCCCTAGAGGAATGGAGTATCTCTAAACAGACTTTGTATTGCAGCATTCATAGTCCTTACCAGAGATCACTAACCCCCACCCACAAATCATATTATCCAATCAAAATAATTAAGCTTATCCAACTAAAATCCAGTCAATCATTGCTAATTGCATACAGCATTAATCTTACACAAGAACTTGCAAATTTGTGTTAGAAGCTAGTATATTTTGACTTGATGCTTTCCTCTTCCTATGATCATTTGTAATATATGTATCTTCCAGTTTGTAAAAATTCTCTAAACATTGAAGATTCTGAATTATTTGGAACTTTGCTGTGCAATTATGCATGAAATACAATTGCACCTTACAATGAATGAACCATTCTTAATCTTTGAAATTTTTGGAAATACATTTTACTGTAAATTATCACTTTGCTTTTATGTATATATACTTATTGTCACTTACTGCTGCACTATATCTGGCCATTCCATTATTTTTAATGTAGGTTATGTTTTAATGAAGGTCAAAAAATAAATTGGAAATTCAGAATGAACAATGATTTCAGAGTTAAAAAAATATCTTAAGGAATAAAAAATGATTTTTAAATTTTAGAAAAAAAATTGTTAAAATAACTGTACTAATTGAATGAACAAGTATAAATATTACAAGTATGTTTGTTGCACTTTGATTAAGCAATGTAGAGTATAATATGCATTAAGGAATCTTTTATCAGAATATGAAATTGCAAATTATTTGCCTTTTTTGTGATTATTCACATTTTTACCTGCACCACCATATCATTTTGACTAATAATATCTTGTCTCAATCATTTATTACATGCTCTAAATAAATATTCATATTTCTGTGTATGGTTTTGACAAAGTATCTAATAAAATCAGTCTTTTTTTTTTTTAATCTCCATGATTAACATGAATTCTCATCATCTCTGCTTTTTTTTTTACAGATGGGTTTGCATTTTCTCAGGAAGAACATGGAGTTCTTACTCAGGTAAGGGGGATAATTCATGATATTTTAAAAATACAATGTGAAAATATCCTCAAAAGACTTCTTGATGCCTCAAATAAAGTTCTGCTTAATTAATTGATGAAGTAATAGGTGCGGATCCAGGAACTTTTTCAAAGGGGAAGGGAGGGTGATCAAAAAAAAAAATTTCCAACCTAAAAATTTCTTGACAAGCCCCCCCCCCCCCCCCCCCAAAAAAAATTTAATTCCCTTCCCAAGCATATTAAACCCAGAAAATTTCTTAATAAGCAAAAAAAAAAAAAAACGAGCCTAAAATCCATTTCTCAACATGAAAAACACCTATTTCATGGTGGTGATGGTGGGGTCCACCCCCCCAATCCGTGCATGACTTAATATTCTAATGGATTTGTACCAATAGCTGCCAAGTTTATATAGACCATGCTGAAGTACTGCAAAGATCAGGGGAATTGAACCTGGGAACCCTACATCACTAGACAGGTGCTCTACCAACTGCGCTACCCAGGCCAATATCTATCATTATGTATACATTGACATAAAACTATGATGTTAGGGATTGATTCATATATACTCATATCAGAAGACAGCTGCATAAAAAGTGACAACAATGCTGAGTTTTACATGTATAATACATGTACTGAAATATCAGGATTTTGAGTAAGGTGCTCTCCCCTTCATTTTCACAAAACCATCGGTCTATACTTTGCATTGTACATGAAAATTATAAATTTACATTCATGATAAAGTGTGTGCATGTATAAGAAGATCAAAGTAGGGACATTAGATTTTTTAAGGAGTGACGTTAGCTTATATGTATTCTAAATAGTATACATGATAATTTGATTACTTAATAGGCTCAGCTGATACGAGTTTATGATTCAACAAAGAGTAAGCCAGAGGGGCTGTAAGAGGTCCTTAGTGACTCGGCTATGGGGAGTAGTGTCCAGTGTGGTGTCTACAGTGTGTAGGAGTATCCACTGTGAAGTGTCTACAGCCTCTAGGAGTATCCACTGTGAAGTGTCTACAGCCTCTAGGAGTATCCACTGTGAAGTGGGTCCATTGTCTACAGTGTCTGGTCTTTGGAACTCTTTTGAGGGACCATGTGCAATACATTTTCATCATCTTTCCTTGATTACATGTACTGACTACACATTCCTGAATTCTGTACGAGACTTCTAATAAACATTTTCCACTCCGTGGACACTTTCATTTTCTTAATGTCTTTATGTAAACAGAAGTGCAATATTGAATGAGTGCATAATTAGATTATAAAAGATCATTCTTCATGTAAATCATTTTACAGTATATTTATACTGACATTGTCTGTTAGTTTATTTATATATAACATTGTCAGCATAGTAGTACATACTGATGTTGTATATTAGTACATATTCATTGAACATTGTCAGTGTATTAGTTCTTGTTCTGGTATATTGACATTTTTTGTGTATTAGTACATGTATAATCAAATCCTGAATTGTTTTTCTTATAATCATTCTATAATTGTTCAACTCTCTAAAATTGTGAATGAAAACTTTTGTTTTGTTTTTTTTTTTCACAGAGGATGAAAACTTGACATTTTATTTCCAAGTACATGTATTACTAAGTTCATGTTTATATACCCTGAATTAGGGTGTCTTAGCCAAGATAATGTGACATTTTTACACAGTAGAAATGATTTATTGAGATTATTTATTGTTAATATTTTCAGGTTTTAGCAGTTTGTTAATGATAATTTGCATCATGTAATTATGTTTTGTTGTGAAGCTGTTTATGATAATGCTTTTTAGCATTTGTAAGTCTGACAGTAGGAATATCAGAGAGTCATTGTGTTTAATATAGTTTAAAGCAAGTAATTAATATATTCTCTGCAGTTTGAGAAGTGATCCAAGATGATTTTTAGTTTTATTGGTTGGAGATGGATGTGTCTGCCATCTGAATGTATTTGTCGATTTGTGTCTAAAAATATTTTCCAAGTGTTACTCCTTCTCCTCCAATTTTATTTTAATTTCAATACTACAAATATATTAAAACTACAGCAAAAGACAATTCTTCAAAAAAGTGAAAGGTGGGCCTCTCCCCATACTACAGGCCCGTAATTTATATGTATATAGTGCATGTACAATGGTATACTTGCAAAAGCATTTAGAGTTAGAAATGGAACTTCTACACTCAAGAGGTTGAAATGTTGCACTATGTGAGGATTTTAAATTGCTGTTGTTTAAGTTCCTGGTCATTTTTTTTCCCTTTTACACCAAATTAGGGGTATTTGACGTCCTACTAATTTAGATGTCTGAAAATTGTGTATTGTCTGTTTAAATTTTTGATGTAGGCCTAATTGAATAGTCATGAGAACTTCCCTCACTAATAAGTTAGAACAAAATTAGAGCATAGTGGAAATGGAAACATCATCCTCATAGTCTGTATCATTGCGTAATGTTATTTAGTTAAAACAAAGTTTTTTATCCAGCTCATCATTCAGAAAATTCCAGTATTTGTACATGTATATACTATGTCTCCAAGTATTATTGTTAATTAATCATCCTTATGTAGGACTTTTTTCTATTTTAAATACTTAAAACAAATTATGTAGTAGATGCACAGTCAGATTTCAAGACTTTTGCACTAAGTCAAAGAAAAAAAGGTGTGGGTAATGTAATGATGTTCAGTCTTGTCTAGATATACTAGGGGATTTTTAACTTTCTTAATGACTTATACATATTAAACTGTGACTTTATGATTGAATACTGCACCCAGAACTATATGATAAGCGATATGTTTCTGCTATGATTGTATTGATGAAAGAAAATAAACTGTGTCAGATATATTGGCTTTATTCCTTACAAGTAGAGATCTGGGAAATATCTGCCTAAACTAGAAATCTGACCAGTCAGCAAGGGCTCCACCGGGGGGTAGAAATATAAGGGTGCAGATTAGGGGATGAGAATTTTACTTGATTACAAAAATTTAAAAATATATAGAGAAAAATAAGCAAGACCAACTGCTAAATATCCAACAACCTGTAAATAGTATCCCTGTATTTACATAAGGCAGTAAAAAACATCGTATCTATAATAACTCAATTAGATGTATATTTAAAGAAGAATGAAGCATGTGTTTTCTAAAATGCCAGCCTTCAGTGAATGCAAATATCACCCAGGCTTGACCTTAACTTCAAAACAAACATCAGTTGCAGACAAAGGTGTTAATTAATCTTAAAGTGACAGAAAGATAACCCTCTAAAATTTTCTGCAACCAGCAAGATAATCAATCCCAGGGGATTAATTATACTGCTCTCTCAACCTTTTCTTCTAAGCTTACAATAAGAACTTTTTCCAGCAATGATAGAATGAGGTTATTATCTGAATATCTGTTAAAATAAATGGTATTCTTATATTTACACAGGGCAGAAAAAAAGAAAAGAAAAAGAAAAAAAATAATAATAAAGATATTTTTATCTATATCTTGTTTTTAGAATTCAATAAAATCATAACTCATTGTGTATTTTACCAAAGTAAAGTATCAACATTATTTAAATCCACATTTCAGAGAATGTAAACATTACTCAGAATTGACCTTAACTTCGAAACAAACTTCATTTGCAGACAGAGGTGTTAATTAATCTCAATGTGACAGGTAAAGATAAATGCTTTCGATTTTCTTCAAGAGGAAAGTTAATTAATCCCAAGAGACTCATTGCAGCCTTTCAGTTAGAATCGGAACATTCTAAGCAGTTATCTCTCTTTGCCCATTCACTCTTATATAAAGTTAAGGAATCTACCCGACCACCCCAGCTCCAAAACGGATGACATAGAGAACCAAACTTAGCATCAAAATATGTCTTACTGCCTATTCAACCAACACACCAAAGAGCTAGGTTCACTTTATGCATAAAATGGCCCTGTAGATATACCAATTTATTGACTAACACTTTATGTTCCATTTTAAACATCAAGATAAAGTAGAGACTTAGTACTTTCATTTCCTACTAAAAATTTTCTTCTTAAAGCCAAGGTCTTGGAAAACAGGCTTCATGGAATTGCAATGTTCTTGAATTTTAAGGAAAACAAGTATATTTGAGTACTTTCATAGACGAAAAATAATATGAGCGCACCCTCTGATCTAAAAAATAAAACGTTTTGTAATCCTCAGAAATATTTCTATCATTTAATAGTTTCATATTTTAGATCAGAGGTTGCGCTCTATATTAAATATCGAAAAATAGCTTTAAAAATTGGCTGTTTTTGTAGAATTTTTCAGGATATGAGGAAAATGACGCAATTCATGACGTCATAATGCATTGACTAGCCAGAAAAATACATCTTTTTGATAGATATGCAGTCACCAAAGATCTAAATGATATTTAATGCATTGTCAACTAAAACCAAGCAATTTCAGTTTTTCTGAAATTCGCAGGGCCAAAAAAGGCCCTAAGTGAACCTTGTTCTTTGAACTTAATTGGTCAACCCTAAAAAAAGTTATTAGGAAAAAAACAGAAAATTTGTGGACGGAAGAATGACAGACGGACAGACAGACAGACAGAGTGATTACTATAGGGCACCCGCAAATCCTTGCGGGGCCCTATTAAATAATTTTAAAATACTAGCAGTCTACATGTATTTCATCTTTTATCACTCAAATAATTACTGTGTACAAGTTTCAAGAATTTTACCAGCGACATTTAGATCAGTAGTATGATCAAGACAGTACGGATCGAGGACAGCACTGCTGTCAATAATTTTACTCAAATCAAAAATTAACCAGACCTGATAAAATACTATAGACCTATGCTAAAACGTATATGTGTCATGGATCGGAATTCTTTTTGCATCTCTTCTTAAAGACATACATTATGAATCTTGTACATGGCACAGATATGAAAATACTGTATACATGGCAACCCATATTTTTCCAATATATGTCCAGAAAAAGCTTTTAAAATGGGTATCTTAAATCACTCCAGTGATTCCCTGGCAAGTCTCTATATCCATCTTACTGTATTGTGGCTTTTACCCCTAACCCATAGTCAAGTTTTATTCAGTTGCCCTTGCTAGCAGTCAAAAGTTTCAATGAAGAAACCATGTAGTTGTGGAATGTATTTAAAAAAAAAAATTACCTCTTTAATGGCAATTACATGTGACAAGAAGAGTGTTAGACACCCAAAAATAATTACAAACTTGAAGTTAAAGATATACATATATTTATTGCATTTATTTTACAATATTTAAAAAATAATAGTAAACAGAACAAGGTAAGAAATATAAATAGTTTTTTTCTAATTTTATACAACTTCACAAAAAATTGAATAATATCTGACAATGATTCTGTTTCCATGTAACCTATGGCTTAAAGAACATAAAAGAATGACAAATTTAATGAATTAAATGAAATCATGAGATCCTGTAAAAGTCAATTTGTAGTGAGAAAAAAAAACAAAACAACAACAAGTTTTAATGGATCATCACTATTATTTTTTGATTTTTCAAGAACAATATGTCATGATAAACCTATTAGCCCACATTGGCACATACGGTATGTGTGTATGGTTGAAATCTCATCTCTGTAAGGCTAGAGTAATTTCAGCATTAGTCGAACACAGAATATCTGTGTCATAGCACAGGACATAGAAATACCTAACACAAATGAGAAAAAAATTGGAAACCAATGCACTTTTCTTAAAAGACTTAGGTCTATATACAAGTAAAAGGCTTCAGTCATTTGTTCCAAAATGAGACAATGGTGTTTGCCGGATAAAATTTTGAGAAAGAGAGTTCTCTTTCCTTTGGTCTTTACTCATCATCATCTTCATCATCATCGTCTTCGTCATCATCATCGTCTTCATCACTTTCCTTTGCTGGAGCCTTGGCTTTCTTGGCAGGAGAGCTTGACTTAGTGGGAACAGTTCCACCAGATCTGTATACTTCCATTTCCTACAATTGTAAAAATGAACTTTACATCACAAGCAACATGTAAAAACTAAAATCAGAAACATTTACTGAAGGGTTTGCTTGCAAAAGGTTATATTGTTCAAACAAATTTTTGGAAAGAAATCCAAATTCTTGCCACTTCAGTTTACCTTTGGAAGCCTATGTTTCAAACCTCACATTAGACACTTTGGCTTGTAATGTTTATCTCGTATATCTCGCTTTAACCATGGTGTGTCATTGGAAATTGTTCTGCATATATCTTATCTCAGGCCTTTGCCTCCCTTGTCTATGATAATTTACCCGAGTTACCTACCCTTGAATATTTTAATGTGCCCTAAGTTACCTACCCTAGCATATTTTAATGTGCCCTGAGTTACCTACCCTTGAATATTTTAATGTGCCCTAAGTTACCTACCCTAGCATATTTTAATGTGTCCTGAGTTACCTACCCTTGAATATTTTAATGTGCCTTGAGTTACCTACCCTTGCATATTTTAATATGCCCCAAGTCACCTACCCTTGCATATTTCAATGTGCCCTGAGTTACCTACCCTTGCATATCTCTTCTTGTCTGCCTCGGCCTGGGCCTCATACTTGGATCTATTGCTCATTTTCTCCCAACGTTTTCCGAGTTCCTTAGCAACTTCTGCTACCGACCACTCGGGATGGGCAGCTCTAACATCAGGGCGCTCCTCAGCACAAAAGAAAAAGAAGGCCGACCTGAAAAGATAAATCACCAGAATACTCTTATTACATGTCTGATCAGGTACAGCTGTACCTGAAATTCTATAAAATCATCTCTTTTCAACTCACATTATAAGTTCATTCTAAGAAGTAAATATAACCAAAACTATTGTCAACAAAAGGCAATTGCAGTTTTTGAAACGGTTGCACTTTTTGACATAATTGCACTTTTTGACACGGTTGCACTTTTTGACATGATTGCAGTTTTTGACACGTACAAAGCCCTCTTTGGTGCATTTGGATCCTTTGATCGCTTCCTCTTCTTGCCAGCTGAGGCACCGGCAGGGGGATCATAGCTGGCCATCTCTTTCTCATATCTAGATTTGTCCCGCTCAGCCATTTCCTCAAATCTGCGCTTTTCCTTTGCACTCATTTCCTGTAGGGTGATGGAGAACAATCTCATCAAATGGGACTTAAGCATATTAAGCATTGTATTTTATTAATTTTAAAAGAGACAAATGAGAAGACAGAAAAGAAACATCACAAATAATTGTCAATCATCATTTTATGAAATATTTTATACCAATAACATATTAATATAATACTGGAGAGGAAACCATGTCAGTAAATGTCACACAACTCACTTTCCATTTCTGTGCACACTTTTTGGTAAACTCAGCAAACACAACATTTTCATCAGGACACTTTTTCTTGTGTTCCTCACGGCATGTCTGTACAAAGAAAGCATAAGAAGACATGCGCCCTCTTGGTTTTCCGTCTTTTCTTCCCATTTTGATTTACAGTGTCAGCTCTAAGGAAAGAAAGAAAGTAATGAGATGCATTATTGTTGAAATATAAATTATCACTCCAAGAAAAAAAAAAGATTTTCCCTTAAAATTTTTTTTAAAAAAGTTTTTAAAATATGTGAATATTCAGCAATTGGTTTTAAATGTTTTTAAAGTATTTTTTCCTCCCATTTTACTTTGGATTTAATTAACATTTAACTGCAAATTCTACCAAAAAAAATTGTAAAAAATTCGTTTTCATCTTTTTAAAAACATTTTTTTTTCAAAAACAAGATTTTTTCAGTAAATGAAATTTATGGATAAAATATGCAAATGTGGCATATTTTTAGAATCAAAGTCAGTAAATATTGTAAAAATTTAAGAATAATTTAAGGCATTTTAGTATTTTGACGTAAGTCAAGGAAATGTACATTCTAATGTCCTAGTATATTACTATGGACAGAGCCCATATAGCCCTATACTGTTATGCATACACTACGTTCAGACATGGCGGACTGAACGCTCGCCGACAAAGAACGACCTCAAAAATCACCCTGCAATGTCAAATTCCAATACCATGAATGAAAGTCCACCTAAAATTAACCCTTCCTCAAGGTTTTCTAAGAAAAATAAAGTTATATTTTGATTTATGAAAGATTCTACTTTGTTTTAGTATCTCCTATACATTATACTACAGTATAGGGTTAATACAGTAAGGCATAGAACATTGTACATGAACGAAGCGCTGTGGCTTGTATGGCGTATTACGGCCTTTATGGAACAAAGGAGGTCCATTTCGGTCGAGGTAAAATACTACTAAATATTATTTAATTTGCTTATAAAAAGGTCTGATACGTAGAAAAATGATTAAACTTTCACTTTAAAACATCTGTTCGACTTGTTATACAAGATTCTTCGAAAAATCGACGACGAAACAGACCCTACATTTCCCCATTTACATCCATTATGGCAGTCATAATGGCAGATCAACGCCTGCGATCGTCAAACATTCAACGGAATAGCATTGTCTACGATTTCTATGGCATCTTTATAAAAATGTGCATCGGATAGAAAAACATTTCAACATTTGCAAAAAAATTACAGAAAGTGTCTTAACGTAAATGTACAATTACAGTAATTTTTTACTTACCACTACCCTAGCCTAGTTTTCCAATGTATAAAGACCCACGCTACCTTTCTACCACTATGCGAGAAGCTATGCTTGCCGTTCAACAGATATGATTGGTGTATTGTCGGCAATGTGTCTCGTGTAACCAATCAAAACAGGTGTTACTCGTGACGTTTATGTAAATGAGGGGTTTGTCATTAAACAAACTAACCACGTGATCAAGATTAGCACTCTAAGAAAATACATCTAAAATTGTTTGAAGCAAAAATATAATATAAATTCATTTGTTGTTTTATATATTCTCCAGCTTTCTTATAAATATCTGACGAAGTAAATCAAGATTCATGATTTTCGTTCTATGGAATATCAAGGGGCGTGGCCTGGAACGTCATATAACCTTTGACCTTTTTAGCCTAAACACGAGCCGCCATATTTCAGACAAAACAGTTTCAGGACAGTGAGGACTAGCTCCACTGCGGAAAAGCTAGAAAGTGTGCACGCTCTTTTCTCTTCATGGTAAGTAAACCTGTATGAATAGTGCGGATATTTTATGATCCCACAAGGGGGGCAATGTGAGATGTCGATTTTCCTGAGAACATCGCTTCATATTCAAGTGTAACACTAACAGCAATAAGCTTCAAAAAGAAAAAAAACGCATTGAATATTTGGATGCAAACAGAGTATGCTGTTAGTATTCTGATGGGCGTAAAGAATCGGTTTCTTAACTTGATCTTTTCATCAATAGCTTTGGAACACATAAGATTATATGGAGAAGAGGACAGAGAGATAAGTGTTGGCTAACCAAGGAGCGGTTTTATTGTTTGTTATGTTTTTTTCTTTGCATTTTTCTAGATCTGTGTGATACTCTGATGTTTGCTGGGGGTCAGTCCCTGCACAGCTATTCAGCCTTACCCAATCAGTGTCAGAGAGTAGACGACAAGCTTCAAAACACAGACAGTAATACAGATGTAAGTACTAATTGTTCCTTAATATTAGTAACTTGCAGATCAACCCAGAAGAGTAAATGGAATGTAATGTATTCTGGAGTAAAATTCACAAAGTCATTCGTAAAGATTTTAAAAATTAATAGGAGTTATTTTTAATTAGTTTCCATCTTTGTCTGACTAATGACAGTGTCCAGTATTCACCTTATATGTAACACATAGAATGATATATGTTCATTTTTCAGACTCAAGGTGCTTCTAAGAAGAGAAGAAGGAAAACAAATCTTTGGCTTCACAGACCTAAGCAGCGAAACCCAAGACCAACATCTCCATACGAGGGGCAAGGGAGGTAAGAAATTTAGAAAATTAAAGTAATGCATTGGTTATATGGAATGCTTGATTTTGGAAAGTAACTGGTTTTATTAATTATGCAGTGTATTATATCTAAGTGGGTGTAAAAGATAACTTTATTTTAAGGTATTAGAGGTGTAATATGCCATTTCCGGTAAAAATGATGGCATTTACCGAGGTGTCTGACATCGTCAGTTTTCGGAACACTGTACTTCGTAAACAGAAATGGCGTGTCGTCAAGACGTCCTAGGACGCTAACATAAAACATACACCAAAGGAAAGGAATATAACTTAGCGGAGGAGAGAATAAATATGATATTACATAGAAAACACGTTAATATATTTTGTTAGACAAAATATGCAGTCAAAACGATGATACCTTCAAATACACACTTCATGGATTTTTCCAACTTCTAAAAATAGCAGCATTTTCGAATCTAACGAACGAAGTATACCTTTCTTCAAAACTTTACATTCGCATCGCGATTTCTTGTGATTTTCTCAATATCAGCAAACCGTTTGAGGGGAAAAAATGTACGTAATAGGTAGCATTGCAATTTATAAGTGACGTTCAATGTCCATACGTAAAATATCGGAGATGTTCAAATTATATCAGTAAAAAATAGAATGTAACGTTAAATATGTTTACAACATTGAAGAAAAAAATTAATATTTGATATGGGAATAAATGATTTATTCTGGGTTGGGTTAGGGTGATTTTTGTTATTTTATTTACATTAATTTATTTATTTACTTTTACATAAGTTTACTGTTTAGAAGGGGGGGGGGGGGTTTGAATATTTTTTATTGATATTTTTTATATACATGTGGGAACAAATTAAGTTTTTTTTTTTTTACCTTTTGATTAGTGTTTCTGTCAGTATATATTTTAGTCTACATTGTATAGTAATGTTTTGATCCGTAAAGAACTTCATGCACATGGAAGCTGCAAAAATGTAGGTCATTTTGCAAATCTTTGTCTGGGTCAAGGTCACTGTGACGAGGTCAATCTTCTGAACAAATGAATCTGACTAAAGTGAAGTGTATTCAATAAGACAATAACCTGTTGTTTATATATGCTCATCATTTCTTTAATTATCACATATCCCATGACATTTACAAAAAAAAAATGGGTTAAATTTTTAGGGGTACATCGCTATGATACAAAATATAGATAAATATTGTGGATGGAATAAATTTTTGTTGTTGTTATATTATCACAAACACACCTTACACAAAATTGATATTGTTCTTTTATTGATTTTTCCTACCATATTTTTCTTTGACAGAATATTACAAACGGTTTTATGAAAAAAATCGCCAAAATTGTCACTCAAAGTAAACAAGTTCTCTCGATTACAAGTATTCATATATCATACCTGATGAATTTGAACTAAAAAGAATGCATATATGCAGTCTGTACTGCTTAGTGTTGCAGCTGAATACATGAAACATTCAACTGTTTGCGACTAACTAGAGTAGAGGTAAAAATTACATCTGTACCTTTTGTCTATTAAAGGTGCACCAGTGGTTAGAGGGTACAGGCATGAAAATAAGTATAGAAAAATTATGTTTGGACAGAATTACATGAAACTTTGGGAAATATTGCCTGAAGTGTTGTCCATTATAACTAAACTGAATTTAGTCATATTCAAGGTCATGACCATTACACCCCTAATACCTTAATATTATGCTTTCCTTAAATAAGGGATAAGACATACTGGATATGTCACAGCAGTCCATCTGTTATAGATCTTAAGCAGGCTTTTACTTTGCACCTTTTAAAAGCTTGAATTCACTGAGTCTAGTACTTATTTAGAATTGGCACAGTGCTGACTTGAGCTCCCGACCTTAAGGTCAAGGCCACATAGCACAGAGATCTATTGTAATCTTGTCGTAACTTTAATACTGCATTATTTTTATTATTACATTTGATTGAGATGAATTTAAACTCAATTTTTGTTGTCAACAGCTTATAAGACTCTCTAGATCTTTGTTCAAATTCAGGTATTTTCTCCAAGATCATTACAAAGCAGAGATATGCTAAAATCATGTTTGAACTACAGCTAAGAATGAAGTCAAACCATATATATTGTATTATGATTATGAATTACACATGAAGGTATATGATGATCTTGACTCAAGGTCTCTTTCTAAGGTCAAGGTTAGAGGGCATTTAATGAGAAATTCACTCTGATCTGTAACTTCTCATCTCTTAGATGAATTAAAAGGTAAGTTTGTGTCTGGCTATAATCAGAAGATATTTCACTTGAATGATTAGTCCCAATTTTAATGTTTTTAGGGACAGTATGTCTGTGAATGGTTTCAGCACAGAGGATGACAGTCGTCAAGGACACGACCAGATTTGTTGTCTAATTGATAATGGTGAGCGATGTAATAACAATGCCGGGAATGCTAGCTACAGCAAAAGAATCCAAAAAACAGTCCAACAGAGGAAACTCAAGCTAGCACGAGATGATAGGGTATAGATTGTATTCTTTCATTAATTTAAGTGAATTCTTAATATTTCTGATGGTGTTATAAAATGAAAGTTCGGGCAAAATTAGAAATATTTCTGATTCAAAACTGTCACACTGAGGAGTAGTCTTTTTAATTACGCAGAATTGTCAACCAGTCAGAAAGGCAAAAATCAAACAACTTCATTTTTTCTTTATATTTCTTTATTTATCTGGCACTGATAAATGGTACCACTCCCAATGCCAAAAAATGTTAATTTTCCCAATTTTGAGATAAAAAATCCCAATTCAACTGCCTTGTAATATACCACTATGACATCATAATTCACTTGGTATGAAACGTATGAATTCGTTTTCCTCTTACTCTTCCTCTTACATCAAAAGTAGCCTAAATGTGCCAAGATGTGAGTCAAAGGGCATATATTACAAATGTCTGACATAATTGACATCTTTTAAAACATGAAAACAAGAGATATTAATTTATAAAACAATGAATTATTGTTGAATATTCTTTAAAATATGGATTGGTAGTTGTTAATTTTAGAATAATATCATTTGTTGAAATGATAGAAAATTCCTAATTTGTTATATTCTCAATTGAATCCGTGTTGGTACCATTCCCAGTATGTAGAAAAAAATGCTTAATGGTAATTATACCAACTCAATACAATTAGAATTTAATCTTGCTAGTCAAAAGATAGATGCGAAGAAATTTCACCAAATCCAAAAGTAAGCCAAATTGTTAACACTTTTGTTTGTTTGTATAATTGTTTCCTTTAGGTCTCACATATTTATATCTGTGACTATCATAAAAACGTTATTCAGAGCGTGAGGACAAAGAGGAAGAGGAAAGATAGTGAAGATGAGAATGGTTCACTTGATGGTTCTGAAGACTTACCCGAGGTGGGTCACACATAGTTACCTATAAACAGAATGGAAGACACTCAAACTCTGAAACAAACTCTTGTCATTAGGGGACTTTTATTAAAAAAAATTATATGCTGAAAAAACATTGCATTTGACATGGATGCCATAATAATTAGTTATACATTACTTCGTTGTATAGATAATTTCAAAAAATTTCTTTCCATCCTTTAAATGCCTTTTACATATATGTACATACATTGTTACCCTTGAATGATATCAGTGTATGCTAGTGCTGAACAGTTCTACCAATTTTAGATTGACTTTTTCCAAATGCCTGTGAATACACTGAGGCGGTACAAAAGACACTTCAAGTTACTGACCAGACCAGGGATGAACAAAGCTCAGTTAGCTGATGTAGGTATCCATCAATGTAGCAATTAGGGTGTAGAGATTTATACTTCATAAACATATTAATTAATACACACTGACAGTTTAGGTCTTCTCAAATTCCTAAAAGATATGCATAAATTATGGAGAAAATACTAGTATGGTTTTTGATATTCAAAGAAAGAAAGTTTTAATCTTTTTCATACAAGAAATTCTTAATACATTTAAAAAGTGATATGCAGAATATTATTTTCTCATTGCAGCATGTAGCAAGACATTTCAAGTCAATTCCAGTGATTGAAAAAGAGGCCTTAACCTATTTTATTTACATGGCCAAGAACTACAAGAGTCGATTTGATCAGAAACATTTGGAGCATGCTAATTCTTAAAGAGTCCTCTGCCATTATGAGTTCTAGTTTGGTTGACATGCTGAGTGACTGAGGAAGTGGGCATGTATGACAGAGAATGTGATCTACAGAGGTTTTACAAGGATGTGAATGTTGAGAGATTTAGGGAGATGTGAATGTTGATTTGAGGTATGAGTTGATTTATGAGGCTGTGTGTTGATTTACCAAGCTGTGAACGTGAAGATGTTTGACAGCCTGACTGACCACATTTATCAAGTGCTTCTATGGTGCTGTATTACATGAGTGAACTGTGAATGTTAAAATGTGAATACTGAAATGTAGTAATAAATGAAAAAAAAAAATCTGGTTTGATTTTTAATAACAAAAGTTCAAAGTTTAAAGCTTTTTCTTCTTGAAATGTTTAAATAACCTGCTGAATGTTTACTAGTTAAAGTTATCTGCCCAATGAAGAAGACAGCTATTCATTGAAGCAGATTTGAATCCTTTTAACCACTGGTGCTTTGGGCTATGTTTGGAGAATTTGAGCTCAAAGTAATTAAGATAGAAATAAACTAGATGTGTCAAGGTGACACTAATGCCCCCACTGACTTACAAGTATTAAATATGTGAAAGTCCAAGAGTGTGAAAATAAAAATGGGTGGAAATGACATAGGCCTAAAAAATATCACACTGCTGCTTTTGTTTTCTGGAATCAGTGGTCTATAACACAACATACTGAAGGTGCGTAAAATAGGGATCAATTGATCACTTACTAGCAAAGGAATAAAATGGGTCCAAAAACGGTGAATAATTCTAATTTTGAAAGTCTAAGGCCAGTAAGGACCCCAACATGACCCAGTGGTTCTTGAGACGATTTTAAAAGAATTTTTACAATGTATTTCAATGTAAAACTTTGATCCCATATTGTGGCCCCTCCCTCCCCCTGGCAGCCATGATTTTAACAATTTAGAATCTACACTATCTCAGCTTCCACCTAATTTTCATGTCTTCTGGCCCAGTGGTTCTTGAAGATTTTTGAAGTGTTTTCTCTATGTATTTCAATTTAAACTTTGACCCCTTTTGTGGCCCCACCCCATCCCTGGGGGGCAATGATTTGAAGAATTTAGAATTCATACTACCTCAGAAAGCTTTCACATAAGATTCATCACTTCTAGCCCAGTGGTTCTTGGGGAAAAAATTTTAATGACCAAACCTTATTTTTGCCTTTTCTTGATTATCTCCCTTTGGAATTTTAGCAATTTAAAATCCTCTTTACCCAAAGATACCTTGAGCCAATTTTTCAGGTGAGCTAAAAACTAAACAATTTTCAAATTCCAAGGGCCAGTAACTTTCATAAATGCACTGTAATCACTTTTCGAGACAACTTTATTTTCGCATAATTGTGCACGATGGTCTGCTCATGAAAATTTCATTCTCACATATATTTTCATTAGTATATTAAATTATACATGTATACACAACCATAACCAGAATTCCTGAAAATGAGATCAGAGCCAGTAGGGCATGGAACTCTGGTGGCCTAAACTCTGATCCTACATTGTCCTTGTGCCTTGCCATTTATAGAGGATATGCCTGCTTTTCAATCTGTCTAAGTCATTATTTTCAGAACTTCACAGTATTTTCATTGATCTACATGATTTGACAGAGCTACAAATTGGTAAGAACTAATCAACTGCAACACTGACCTGTCATGTGACTTTGTTGTTTTCAACGTATTTGGCTTATGAATCATTTACATGTAGTTGAGAACTATATTGCAATAAACTGAGACACAGGTTACCTTGACCTTTCTTTGACCATCTCATATTCCTAAATTATTTGTATTGGATATACATGTAGTGAAGGATACTATATGTACTAACAGATACAAATTGGTGACTGCAAAATACTGTGAAATCACTAACTTTCCTGGGGGTTTAATTTTCATTGTTTTCGTGGTATGAAGAGACCCATGAATTCATATCCTC
Source organism: Saccostrea echinata (assembly GCF_033153115.1). Lineage (NCBI taxonomy): Eukaryota > Metazoa > Mollusca > Bivalvia > Ostreida > Ostreidae > Saccostrea > Saccostrea echinata. The sequence goes on along the minus strand of NW_026889806.1, from coordinate 5,076,605 downwards.
AACAAAATGTTAAAATTTCATATTGCAGTATAATGTTCTTCTTTAACCATGAAATTAAATGCCCTTGAACCAGTATTATTTCCTCTAATCATGAAAATTTGACCCACATAAATGTTTTACAGTACACCAGAGTCACCTGAATGACCTATTGCAGCTAATCATTTTCATCATCGTCGATGTGACATAACATCCAATTTAATGGCCTCTTAAATATCTGCAAATAATATTTGATTACAAAATACATTTTTCATTGTATAAAATATAACTTGATCCGCCTCTCACTGCATACAATCTGCGTCAAATTTTTACAATATGACGTCACATTGACAAGTGCATTGCAATCAGTAAATTGTTTACATCTTGCCATGTGGGATTTAACAAATAACATAACTGCATGTAATAGTAAGTGTTGATGTAGTTTATAGCTTGACCTGTAGTTTATAGTTATAGTTTAAAATAGCAAATTATTTCATTTTGTGGTAATTTGAATAATGGTATTTTTGTGTGATGTCATAGTAAACATTTCCCATATAGATTAGGCCCCACCTCCTTTTTGTAGCCCTAACTGTGCTGCAAAGCAATGAAAACAACCAAAATTGTAAATGATCCTTTGGGTTCTGGGTTCAAACCCAAGGAAAAGGCTTTAAGGGAACTGGCTTTTACTTACTGTGGAATCATCATTGTTCGTTGCGGATCAATGTTCGTGGATTTCGTGGGTCACCCTTACCCACAAATTTACATCCCCACGAACAATTTTTTTGTCAACGTACTGATTAATTAAATCTACCAAATAAACAAGCTGCCCACGAAATTACATCCCCTTGAACCAATAAAATTTTGCTTGCCCACGAACATTGACCCCCACAAATTTAAATGATTCCACAGTATCCTTTGGCTATCCATGTGACATGATAGAAATGAGTTTGAATACTGGTACATGCAAATGTTTTGGTATTCTACAGACTTACTGGTAATTTTTTCCATGGAATCCTACATTCATGACAAACAGATGAAATTCTAGTATTGCATATTTTAATTAGAAAATTAATGATCATCTCAAAACAATAAATAATTGTCACTTTATTATTTAATTTGTTATCGTTCACGTTCTTCATCATCCAATGACGGCAGATAACCATAAAATCGCAGGACTAAAGATGATTTAAATTGTCAAGGTTTGCAGTTTTTCGTTAAGAGCTAGCTGTGTTCTGGTCAGATTGGCAAGGTACACTACCATTAACAAGTCCTGAAAGAACAAAGAATAATTCATCAGACACTGTCTCTACCATTCATCAGAGACTGTCTCTACCATTCATCAGACACTGTCTCTACCATTCATCAGAAACTGTCTCTACCATTCATCAGACACTATCTCTACCATTCATCAGACACTGCCTCTACCATTCATCAAATTGTCTCTACCATTCATCAGAAACTTTACAACTATACGAGGGGCATTTGAAAAGTTCTGAGAACTGCTTGCTAAAATATTAACCATTTCACAGAAGTTAATAAGTTTGATACCATTGAAAAGAGCTAGAAAATTTGCACTTATACGAAAGTCATTTTCTTATATTTATGACAAAATAACTCCAAAAATGACATCAGAATCTTGAATGTTTAGCATACTGAAAAGTCGCGTTTTTGGTCCATATGAGAAATCGAAAAAGTGCTGTCAAAGGCTTCTTTGAAAAGATATTTCAAAGAAAATTTGCATGGACGTAGTGTAAGACTACAAGAATGGTACGGTAAATCAGCAATTCCATATTTTATTTTTTTGTTTGGTTAATAAGCACAGTAATGTTATCTTAGGCATTCATTAAAGATTTTTTTTTATATGATATAGCTGGATTTTCGGACTATTATATAGCTCTCCACTGTACAAAACAAAATATATTCTGTATAAAACTGAAGTGTAATAATGCAGTTTTCCACAAATGTATCTTAAGTATCAGGACTCTTACCGTTTACGAATAAGACGTACAAAAGTCTTCCCCGGGATAAGTTTTTGTGCATATTTTTTCATATTATTTCAACTTTGGCAATCCAAAACTCACTATTGCTTTTGACTTTCGACTCAAAAAAATAAATCCGAGTTTCATTGTCATGTACAATCTTATTTATTTTCCATGATTTGAAATTTTTGAACATATCAAGTTATGGTGGGGTTAAAACTACACCGGCGTCATTTTGGTTTTTACGAGAAAGTATGGGACATCCTTAGCTTAACCTCTCTTGAGTTTTAATCGTTTCCGCATAATTAGTTATAACACCTGACGAATTAATGCCAGCAATTTCTGTAACACCGTCCACTATTTTCCTGTGATTGTAATCTTTGTGTTTTTCTCGCAGCAGCATCTTTTTTACCCAATATTTTGCGCGAGATTCGATAATAACATGCTATGTTTGACACTCTTAAACCACCTCAGAACTATAGAAGCTCCTGAATATAACCTCCATCTGATAGACTGTAGTTTTTGTAAACATTCTTCCAACTGGTAGTTGTGTCCGTTAGCGTGCATCCGAGTAATGAATAAATGTTGACTTTAAAATTTTACTTCACTGAAATTTTGTCTCTTGTTGCGTCATTTTTATGGTCAGTATGCTAGACATTCGAGTTTCTGACATCATTTTTGGAGTTATTACATTATAAAATTTACAAAGTGACATCACAATATGTGTATATTTTTGTGATCTGTCCAATGATACCAAACTCAGTGATTACCGTTAAACGGTTAATATTTTATCAAAGAGTTATCAGAACTTTTCAAATGCCCCTCGTATAAAGATCAGTCTCTCCTCCAAGCATTAATTGTTCATGATGAATTCTTCACATTTTAATGGGTTTTTTTTAATTTTTTTTTTTTTTTTGGTTTTTTACAATAATACCTTGTGAAGGAGATCGATTTTGTCCAGAAAGGAAGGATGTAGAGGATTTATTTTATTGTCTTCACAAGGCCTAATGGTATTATGTACACGTATCATGTTTTACCAGCAACTGGTGAGAATTCTTACCTTCATATTTGAGTTGAGCATGGTTTCAAATTCCTCTGGTTCTATTTTTGGGATATTATTAACCAGATCTAGTAGAAATCGTCCAATAGTTGTATCTGGTTGGATCTTATTGGCCTGAATAATTGAATACGCAAAATTTAGCAACATTACACAAAAGATTACAATAAGACTTATATTCACATATTTCATAAGAACAAATAGATCTGGGGGTCTAAACAGCTAGCAGGAGTTCTTGCTTTCACAGGAATAAATACTCATTCCTCTTAGACCAACATAACGGTGTTTATGTTACTTGTAAGATGTTTGCTGAACAACTCGACAAAATGGATCACAGTACATGTATTTGTAATCAATGACTTCTAGATTTTAATTTACCACTAAAGGAGATGGGTGAACATGACGAGCGATAAGCCTATAGTGTGACAAACATGAAGATGAAAAATTAAATTTCAATTACATCAAAATTTTCCTTGATATTTCATCTAACATTAAAATATACTTTATGTAAAATCTCTACAATTTGCAAAAATCCCTCAAAGATTGAAATTATTTGCCTGTGAAATATTAGACACACACTAAAGCGGGCAAAAAGAGTCACTTTCTCATACTATAACACTATTTTTCGATATGAGTGGGTCTTCGCTCCACCTTTTTGAAAGTTAATCCTCAAAGTTTGCATAAAAATATACATTTTTTGGTTACCAAAAATATGGAGCAATGACCCACTATACCTTAAAAATATACTTTTATGACAAAACATTCGCATCTTTTCGAGAAATACTTGAAGTCCATTAAGTCAAGGGTCATATCACAAACATGATTTAAATGCCAATGGTCGTCAGGACTTGGGTAGTCTAGTGGTTAGCGTGCTAGTCTCGAAAGAAAATGATACTCAGGATTTTTATTGCTAGGGTTTGAACCCCGTGAATACCACAGTAATTTTTTTAATGAAAGAATAAATTTTGCCGAGAAAATTTTCCTCAGAAAAGTTTTGTTTATGACAATTTCATAAATTTCAATAATGAGAACTTTTCTCTAAATATTAAATTCACAAACTGAACATGATTTTTATATTCCTGAAGCTATAGGCTTTCTGCACGCTATGTTCGCCCATCTCCTTTTTGGTTGTATTATAATGGTCTGAAACTGCATCAAAGGTAAACAGTATCAAGAGGTGCATAAAATAATACTTCAAAGTACTTTCACAAGTCATAGCATTGTTCTTAGGAATACCAATCTGAAGAAAATTGAAAATGTCAGGTTTGTGGATATGTCCTTAATTTAGGTCAATGGGCCATAAACTGAAGATGCAAAATGGCATTACAGGTAGGTTTATAATATCTTCAGAATACAATACTGTATACATGGAAATTTTTGAACCCATTTTATTCTCTCCCTTTTCACCAAGTGAACAAATTTCAAACAGGGTGAATTCAACAAAGGCAAGGTGATTTCTTGTAATACAACAATGTCTGGGAGAATTTGAACTAAGGCAACATCATTTGCATGTAAAATAAGGCCAAAATTACGGTACACAAGGTGAAAATAACCCTGTTTACAGTATACAAATTTTGGTATCATTTTGATTTGATAAAATTAAAAAATCAAGAGACAGTTGTTCCTTTCTGAAGTATCCCCATCCATTTTACAACTGAATCAACATAAGGTCAAGTGGAGGCTTACCAGAACATCATCCACATAGTCCAAGACTAGTGCGAGTTTCTCCTGAAGGTTAGCACATGCTCGCTCGACCTGTGTCAGATCACTGACCATACTGACTGTTCTCTTGTTATTATACTTCCCCTGCTGGATAAGGTCCACTGAAATAGATACATCTACATGTATCTACATTTAAAAGCATCAAGTCAAAATCTATATTCTTCATACTGTCTATCTTCTTTTCAGGATTCAAATAAATACACATAGAGCAATCTTCCAAAACAGGATCTGGAAAAATACTTTTAAGAGTTTTTGAGATTCAAGAAGAGGAAGTTCCAAAGAATTTGGGAGTTAATTTGCTTTGTTTGTTTTTAGAGAAAACACTCTGGATGGGGACTAACTTTGAGAAATCAAGAAGTAATATATAAAATTCTTTCAATTTTTCAAATATACATTGTATTTTAGGAAGATAAAAATGTTATGTCCCACCTCCAACTTTTTCTGGTTCATATGTGTTGACCTCAACTTGGACAGGTGTAAACATGCAGCCCATTGTCCTTCCAGGTACACCTATATTAGCACTAAACAAAGACAGAAATCAACATTTAGCTTAGGCATCACTGGTTACCTCATTTGTCACAATACTGATAGGCGATATCACAAGTATCATGATACATATACAAGTATGTGCTTATATATTTATTAAACACTTTTTCCCTTCTTTTATTTTAAGTAACAAAGACTATTTAGCATAACAAAAAATAAACAAGAGGCCCATGGGCCTTGAATCGCTCTTCTGATAAACTGTACAACCTATCACTTCTTTTGAAGCTTTGAAGTATCCTGTATATTTACATAAACCCTTGAAATTCCAATTCACACTCTGAGAACCCAAGCTGATTCTATGCCAATTAGTACCTGAGAGTTGGTCATGGTGACCTACTTATCACTTGTCATTCTCTGAGGACCCATCAACTAAGTTTGATGATTCTAAGCCAATTAATACCTAAAATGTTTTTTAAAATTATAATCATAAAATTTTATAAGTAGGTCAAAGTGACCTACTTTTCAATTGTTTTACTCCAGGGACCCAAGATGCATCAACTGACAAAGTTTGATGATTCTAGGCCAATTAGTACCTGTAATATTTAATTAAAGCCATAAATTTTCAAAAGTAGGTCACCGTGACCTACTTTTCAGTCAACCTACTCCGAGGACCAAAGATGCATCAACTGACAAATTTTGACGATTCTTAGCCAAATAATTCCTGAAAATATTAAATACAGCCATAAAATTTCAAAAGTAGGTCACCGTGACCTACTTTTCAGTTGTTGTACTCCGAGGACCCAAGACGCATCAACTGACAAAGTTTAATGATTCTAAGCCAATTAGTACCTGAAATATTTGATTAAAGCCATAAATTTTCAAAAGTAGGTCACCGTGACCTACTTTTCAGTTGTTGTACTCCGAGGACCCATGACGCATAAACTGACAAAGTTTTATGATTCTAAGCCAATTAGTACCCGAAAATATTTTATTAAAGCCATAAATTTTCCGAAAGTAGGTCACGGGGACCTACTTTTTTAGTCGACCTACTCCAAAGACCAATGACGCATCAACTGACAAAGTTTGATGATTCTAGCCAAAAATTACCCAAAATATTTAATTACAGCCATAAATTTTCAAAAGTAGGTCACCGTGACCTACTTTTCAGTCAACCTACTCTGAGGACCAAAGATGCATCAACTGACAAATTTTGACGATTCTAAGCCAAATAATTCCTGAAAATATTAAATACAGCCATAAAATTTCAAAAGTAGGTCACCGTGACCTACTTTTCAGTTGTTGTACTCCGAGGACCCAAGACGCATCAACTGACAAAGTTTAATGATTCTAAGCCAATTAGTACCCGAAATATTTGATTAAAGCCATAAATTTTCAAAACTAGGTCACTGTGACCTACTTTTCAGTTGTTGTACTCCGAGGACCCATGACGCATAAACTGACAAAGTTTTATGATTCTAAGCCAATTAGTACCCGAAATATTTTATTAAAGCCATAAATTTTCCAAAAGTAGGTCACGGTGACCTACTTTTTAGTCGACCTACTCCGAAGACCCATGACGCATCTACTGACAAAGTTTGATGATTCTAAGCCAATTAGTATCCGAAATATCTAATTAAAGCCACAAATTTTCAAAAGTAGGTCACGGTGACCTACTTTTTAGTCGACCTACTCCGAAGACCCAAGATGCATCAACTGACAAAGTTTGATGATTCTAAGCCAATTAGTACCTGAAATATTTAATTATAGTCATATAAATTGAAAAGTAGGTCACGGTGACCTACTTTTCAGTTGACCTTTTTTGAGGACCCAAGATGCATCAACTTACAAAGTTTTATGATCATAGGACTTAAAATGTCCAAATTATGCCTCTAAAACACTTTGAAATCGAATGCCTGCAAAGTTCAAAAAGTAGGTCACTGTGACCTACTTTTTAATAAATATGTTTTATGGCCCCAAGATGCATCATCTTACAAGATTTAATGATTCTAAGCCTCCCCGTATTCAAATTAATGACCTTAATTGTTTTAAAAAAGATTAGCCATAAAATTCAAAAAGTAGGTCAAGGTGACCTACTTTTTAGTTGACGTACTTTGAGGACCCAAGATGCATCAACTGACAAAGTTTGATGATCATAGGCCTTAAATTGTTCAAAATATGCCTCTAAATCATTTTGAAAAAGAATGGTCGCAAAATTTAAAAAGTAGGTCACCGTGACCTACTTTTGAGTCAACATGATATGAGGTCCTTAGATGCACCAACTGACAAGATTTGATGATCCTAGTCCTTATAGTAAGCAAAATATCAACATTTTAATAAAATGTAATTTTTGGTCAACTTTGAAGTGACCTTGAGACCACGCCCTTTGCCCCAGGGTAAATCCCCGTGCAAATTTTAATCTACAACATATCCTCATCCTTTTGTGTAAGTTTGGTGATAATCTGCCCAGTGGTTCTTGAGAAGAAGATTTTTTAGCAACCAGTACTTTTTTTTCTATTTTCCTAATTATCTCCCCTTGTTAAAGGGTCACAACCCCAGTTTTAGTATAAAAGGGAGCCCTTGGGTCAAGGATACCCTGTGACAAATTTGACAATAATTGGCCAAGGGGTTCTTGAGTTATGGCCCATATTCTAAAAAGTTTATGCACACCGCACAAATGGCCATAGCATTAGCTCTTTGAGCCTTTGGCTCAGAAGAGCTAAAAAAAGATGAGACACAGAACATGCAGAAATCCATTATAATCATGTTCTTATTGAAAACTAACTATCCTGCAATGAGGAAATTATACAAATAAATTACTGTAAACTTAAGAAGTAAAGAAATTCAAAAATACTTCCATGATACTACAATGGCAATATGATAACATCTCATAGCAACTCACTATCTAATGGATCTATATATCGCAGTACTGTTAATCTTCAGTAGTGTTGTTACGATAGTGGTCAATTATTGAAAAATCATTGACAAAAGCAGTACACCAATGAAAATGGATAGATACTTTTTATATCGGTAGTGTCTAATAATTCTGTAAATATTTTTTTTAACAAACTGGTTTATTTTTCAATATTACCTGGGGACATTACTCCATTTCTCATGCAAATGGTGGACAAGCTTTTCAACTATAAAACATATTTATGAGTTTGCCTCAATATTAAATTATTTTCCTCTGCTTCTCGGAACGAATATTGCATGGTTTACTTTATTTATAGCAACCTTGACAGTTCAAACTACTGATTATATAATAAATTGTACGCTGCCAAATGAGTTTGATAATAGATAGTAAAGGTTTGGTCTGATTTTGCAACACTAACCTCGTTTAAATTCCTCAATTCATTACTTAAAAGGTGAAAATCAGTCTATACTTCTCTTGTCTGTTTAAGATCATGGATACACTTACATCAAAACAATTCACTTCATGAAAAATAAAAACAAAATTTCTTAATGAAATGTGTCATCTACCTGACATAGCACTTGATGTCCATCTTGGATCCTTTCAGCCCAGTGTCTACAGTTAAGTGGACAGGGGTCTTTGCTTCTCTGGTGTAGTATTCATGGATGAGAACGGAGTGCTCCGACACATCAGCGCCTGTAGAATACCTGTGTATGTAAATAACAGTTAGGATCAGCTTGTGGTAATAACAGCATGTGTTGGTTTTATTGTGACTAATGCACTGTTGCTTAGGTTCATAAACCCTTGCTCACTCATAAGATTTTGCTTAACTGTTATGATTTTCCAAAAGAAATGATTTAGTAAGATAAGTAAAATACAAACAATTATAGCATAGCTTGCGGGGCAAAATTGGACAAAAAACACACCAACTCGTCAATTTTAAAAAGTAATATTAATAGACATTTATGTCATTAAGAGTTATCTCTCTTATCAGAGTATCGGTGAACCTTAAAATAACAGGTTTATTACAAAATTACAGGCATGTCCGAGTCAAAATGTCAGTAGTCACTAGTTCCAACATTTACACATTTTCTAGTCAAAACAAGAAGGTTTGTATTGAAGGGAAGTGTATGAAGACCATGTCGGTCCACTTCTCTACATAGAATACTTACCATCCTACAATAACCTCCGCTGGGTTGACCTTCCTGTGGAGTTCATACATGTTTCTGGCATACTCCAGATCTGCTGCAACCTGAAAAATCATCAGTGAATGTCATGATTCTCAGATTTCTGGATTTATACTGGTTATAATTTACATCCAAGTTGAGATTACTACATACATACCTCATCCTCGGACTCGTTGTGAGGTACGCAAAAACAGTTTGTCACATCAACCGCTCCCTTGTCACATGACCCTGAAAGTAAACCAACACTCCAGTCAGATGGAAAGTAAACCAACACTCCAGTCACATAGAAAGTAACCCAACACTCCAGTCACATAGAAAGTAAACCAACACTCCAGTCAGATGGAAAGTAAACCAACACTCCAGTAACATAGAAAGTAAACCAGTCACATAGATAGTAAACCAGCAATCCAGTCACATACACTTAACATTAAAATACATAGAAGTAGAGAGATCAGGTCATACCCCAAGGGCTTGCTCCCATTACGTTAAAAAAAAAAAATCATACCAACTACTTAAACAACACATGGGGAAGATACCACCTTGAACCCCCTCCTTACTTCAACCTTTGTTTTCACTTTATTTCCCCAATAAATTCTTCCAGTATTTTACACACTGGGAACAAGGATATCAAGTCAACTGGTAACCTGACCGACTCATAACCTAGTCAACTCGAACCCAACATGTCAACTTGTAACCATACCGCAAATCAGGGTAAACTTTGGAAGTGATTGAATGGTATTTCTTTAAAATTATTTTTCCAGTACTATTATGTAACATTTGAACTCATCTTTAATCAACAAGTCGTCAAAATCTCATTTGATTTTGACCAATTATTCATGAGTTAGGCCAAACAAAAAAATATGTGTGGTTCCGGTTACACTTCCAAAAAAATTAGGGTAGGTAGGTAGGGATTTTTTTTTTTTTTTTTTTTTTTTTTTAACAAAATGATTTCCTTAATTTTTCTAAATAATACCTATCACTGCTTTGCAAATGGCATTTAGATGTGGTGTGATAATATACTAGTCAATATTGGTAGGGGACACCCACATGCTAGCTTGCTTTGGATTTTAAAACACTATTAAACACTTGCACTATGTTTTGCAAGGAGGCTGTCATTGCTGAAACTAAAACTTAAACTGGATCCATTGATGGAAATCGGGGGAAATTCTGGAAAAAATATGAAAATTGTCAAAAAAAAGTTTAGGGTCGGGGGTATAAAATAGGGATGGTCGGGTAACCGGAACCACACATATTTTTTTATTTGGCCTTATTGAAACTCATATGCTGGTACCCCCAAAATGTAAAAATAAAGTATTCTTATTATCTTCTATGCCTCCCTCATGCATCTGTCACAGCCTTGATTCTCCTCTGCATGGAGTTCATCAGTGCATTTATCTTTCCCATAGGGATATTATTCAAACTTCCAACAAGGTAGCCCATATTTGGTCAAGAGAAGCTTGAGCATTCCGATATCTTCAAACTCTACCATCCAGTTAGACCCACAAATGTTCGATTGGAGAAAAAGATGGACTTTATGAAGGCTAGTCGAGTGGGGTAATGTGATTCTTTGAAAGAAAGTCTTGATAAACTGTGGATACATTTGGCCAGAAGTTAACATGCTGAAAAATAAGGCATATGAAGCACCTGTGGGCTAGTGAGAGGAACACCGACATAAAGTAAAAGCGAGATCACAAACCAAAATCACGCAACGGATTTCTTTCAGATTTGGGGAGAATTTGACAATTATGATTGCCTACTGTATTAAAAGCAGTTTCTTTGGTAGTGAGGTGGGGATTACATAGGTGGCAGGATGAATAGCCCAATTTTGATGTTGCATTGTTATATGTGAACTTCATCATCACAGTTGGTTGGAAACCTTTCAAGTTCTTTTGATGACGAATAATATGTTCCATGGTGGAAAAATGGACAGCAACTTATTGTTGCCTTTTTCTTTACTATGGCAATGCAACAGCCAGACTTCCTAGGACTTCCCATCAGTTGTACCCTGATTGCAAGATGTGTGTACTTCCAATGCATCAGGTGGTACTACGAGATGTGTAGACAAACCTGTTATCATCAAAATACTAGTGTTTTGGGCTTTTTACCACTTTCCCTACGTGACATCATACATTTCATGGATGAGTAATTCTGAACATCGATTTTAGTGCACAGTAATCAAGCTACCCCTCTTTTCCTTTCAGTATAAATAAAAAAAATGATTTAAGAGAATGAGGTTAAAAACTTCAAATTAAGTTTGATGTTAAAAACTTCAAATTAAGTTTTTTACCACAAAATTCGATTTGGGGGTCAAAAAGGCCAAAAACCTCATTCTTTCATTTTTTCAACCGCTTACACAATCTCATATATATTGAATTTGCCTATAGCAACATTATATAAATAGTGCACGTTTTTGAGGGTAACAGTTGAAATTGACACCCCAAGGAAAACCATTGTCAACCGACGCGTCAGCGGAGGTTGACAATGGTTTTCCGAGGGGTGTCAATTTCAACTGTTACCCTCAAAAACGTGCACTATTTATTTTATTATACTGAATCTCTTATTGATTTCGGATGTCATAAAAAAAATTCGGAGATCGTCGTTAAGTTCACGCTTAGAAAGCTTTCAAACTCCCCGCTTCTATTTTTCTCAATAAGAAAGCTTCGGAAAAGATTTACCAACCTCTCTATTGTTTGTTTGCTAGTCAAAAAGTCCTTTATCATCTAAAGTTTGCACTCGCAAGGATATTTCGTCTGTCGTTTGTTGTTTTCAAGTAAGCTACATCGGACGCAAGCTTTTATTGACGTCGTTTATTCGCCTTCTTTCAAACGCACAACCGACGTTTTGAGAATTCTACGGTGAACCGTACGCGCATGATTTGAACGCATGTGATATTTTCGTAATGTTACCCGTTGTCAAGTGTGTTGCTAACGCTGAGGGTAACATTACGGATTGTTAAATGCGTCTAAACCAATCAGATTTTAGTATTTAACATGAAAGTATAATAATAAATTTTAGCACATTCTTCTGGGGAATGGTGAAGTCAAGTCGTTCCAGTGCATCTTAAAAAATATGCCCGTATGTCATAGATTATGCTTTACAGTTTAGATTTTTTTAAAATCACTTTGATATGCTACAGTAGAGACATGAATAACATGTACACGTCTGGCTACATACAATCTTGTGAAAAGAAATTAAGTTTGAAGTTTTCATGAATCCCCAACATTTGAATGATTGATCCCACATCCTTCAGAAGATCTTTACTTCTTTGGGATCAATCTTTATGTAAAGTATAGAAAAACTTGCTTGCCAAAATTTTAATACTGTACTCACATTTATCAGGTTGGGACCAATCGCCCAAATGGGATATAAATTTACAATGCAAAAAATTAAAATTTTTATCTTGGCTATAAATATCATAAATTCGCATCAAGATACTTGTAAAGGAATAACTTTTGGTTAACAAGTTTTTCTGTATGACCACTGTTTAAGAGATTGATCCCTCGGAAGTTCGTAAACTTCTTGGGGATCAATCTAACAACCCGTAGGGTTGCAGAAAAACTTGCTTGCCAAAAGTTATTCCTTTTAACATGTTTAAAGTATTTTGATGCGGATTTATGATATTTATAGCCAAAGTAAAAATTTTCATTTTTCTGCACTGTAAATTTATATCCTATTTGGGATATTATATCCCAAAACGGGTTATTATATCCCATTTCGGCGATTGTTCCCAACCTGTTTAGGAGGATTTATAACATAGCCAAAATAATTTTTGCTACTTTTTAGCACTGCAAATTATATTCCGTTAGGGATATTATATATCAAAAGGCCTATTACATTCCATTTTGGCAATTGTTCCCAACCTGTTTTAAAGAATTAGTTAGAATTTAGATTCTTCTATTAGCAATATGTTGACATTAGATGGTATAAACATGGATTCTTATATGTACTTTGAAGTACCTCATCAAAAACTACCCAAAAACATAGCTACCTAATAATGTTCCAATTACTCTTCTTGCGTCTTCATTTCTTCTTTCAAAGGATTCAATTATGCTAAAAAGCACCACCGGATGAACCCGGCACACGAGGTTACCTGCCATCTTGGATGTGTGAAGGATAGAAAAAGCTGCTCCGATATTGGTTAAAATAAATACATAATTAAAGAAATAAAAAATAATTAAACAATTAAAATGCATTATTTGGGCAATTTTTCTTAAAGATATCGCAAAGAGTATAGATTTATTCAAAATTGATTTTTTGAAATTATTTTTATCCAACCACCTGCAAATGTCTTCTACCAAACAAGGAGCACGATGGCTATCATGAACTTCCGGTTTGGATTTTTCACCCAGACAGCGAACATTCTTGAACTCATTTTTCGGGGGTTTTGAGACTATTCAAGAGGAAAAACATATGTATTTCGATTGATGAAAAATTCAAGGTCTTGATTAAGGGTAAGTGACACCAGAAGTGAACTTCCAGGTGATGATTAAGATGGAGAGTCGGTTGCCACTGTATGGAGATCACTCATTTTCATTTCCATGCATAAAATCATGCGCGCGATAACGCGTTTTTTCGAGGTCATTGTCGGGAAGCAAAAGTTTGTAGAAATTCCGTAGAATATCTTTTGGGTATTGACAACCGTATTATGTGCACTGGTCAGTGTATGTTTCCATGCAGAAAGTCAAAACATGCTCACCCCACATGGAGTTTGATAAAAGTGTGAATGTCAGTAATTGTGTCGAAAAAATGTAGCCAGTAAAATGGACTTTTTTCAAGAAAATATTTCACTATTTAATATTTTTCAGCATGCTTTCATATTCTAATCAAGTGAGAACAACATGTATGCCAATTTGTTTACATTTTCAAAATTGTCAATTTTTTAAAAAGTTTTTATTTTTATAATGTTTGTTAAAAATATATATTTATTAGTCATGAAAGAAATGTAAACTCTTTTATTTTACTATGCCCTGTAAATCTGGAGTCATTTTAACTGACAGCATTTTTACTTTTTTGAAGGATTATCAAAATGAAAGTAGTACATTTTCCTGTAGACAACTTTCACATTTAGAAAGGTTATGCTATCCTATTGTTACAGTTACTGTGATAAAATTTAAAAAATGGTATAGAACTCAACTCCTTTTGTACACGATGCCTTTAATAAAATTTTAATATTGTTGTTTTATTATACCTTTGTTACTGTGTATTTAAATAAATGCTATGTACATACAGGGACATAGAACGTGAACTTAAGAACTTAAGAACATTAATGAGATGTGCTTTGTAAGGAAGTACTCCAACCTTTTTGGCAATTGGAGTTGATTGAGCTGCTATTGAGTTTTCAAGTAGTGCTTTTTGTTGAAATACTCAGGTATATTCATGATATTTGCTCAGATAGTCAAAGAGTTACATGTTGATCAGGATTATATTAATACAAAGTTTGAAAATCCACTGGAAACATTATGCCTTTACCTTTTAATATATGGCAATATTCAAATCCTTGAAAATTTGAAGATTTTTTTTTTTTATTTATGAATGCATTTTCCCATTTAAGTGTAGGTAATACGTAGTCAGATGAGTTTATTGATGTGATTCTACTTAGGTCCTATGCATGATCACGTCTGACTTTTTGAGATCTTGTACATTCATATGAGTGTCCTATTTTAAGGATTTGTGAGGACTGACTTGATGTCTAGCAGTGAGGAGAGTGAGGATGATAATTGGGGGTTACCAACCCCCTCCTCGGGGCCCAGGATGGAAAGGTGCCTTCTGGGAAAGCTGGAACTCCTTCTTCCAGAATCCATGTTAGAACAGGTACATCAGCAGGGGAAGGGGCAGACCAGGCTCTGTCAAAGCTGTGGGATGTTAAACATTGATATTTTCGTATTCTCTTACAAAAATTCATTGATCTTACATAATAGATTTTGGAAGGAGCCACGACGTATTTAGCCACAACCTCTATATATTTACTTCTTAATGTTTACTACAAATGTTTCAGGGCCACATCTTTCGAGATGTCTTGAGTATGGATACCTGGAAAAATGTTTTAACAGAGGAACAAAGGACACACTTAAAGGTTATTACTTGTATATGAAAAATTTTTCTCAAATTACACAAAAGGAAGGAATGATGTTTGGCTGGTAAAAATTGTACACTGACATACTGTTAAAAAACTAACTGTAAACAAAAATATCTAGATAATCATTTCTGTTTTTGAAGTGACTCCTGGCTTTACCTATATATTAATAATTTAATGTGACTGTTTCAGACTCTTTTACCGACATTTCCATCAAATGATGAGGCTGAAAAGGAGGAGTCCCTCAGGTAAGAACTTTTAAGTAATGCAAATCAATCAAAGTAGGTCACCAAGTCACTCTAAATATAGATCACTAAGTCATCCTCTCAATGTAAGCCACTATAAATTAGAATTTCTTAGTGATGCAAGTCAATCTCTCAATGTAGATAACTGAATGTAAGTCAACCTCTCTATGTAAAATAAAAGTTTCTTAGTGACATACTTCAAATCTTTAAATTTCAGGAAACATAAATGATTTATCTTTCAGTTTATTGAATGTTAATCTAGAAAATTAAGAGAGCAGTCAATGGTAGCATGAAGAATCCCATGTGTTTATACGTGTATATATCAAAGTAATATATCACATGTAAAAAGAGAATTATTGCCTGTATATTTACTCAATTGTATTGTTGAGATCTTGTTTTCAGAAAATTATTTGGAAATGAAAATTTCAAGTTTGGAAATCCTCTTTCTCAACTTCAGACAAAAATGAGAGGTGAGTTATTAAATTCTCATTTTCAGGTGATTCCATTAAGAGTTATTGTCAGTTGATTCCATCAAGAGTTAAAATATCATTTAGAAGTACATGTATAAAGTGGTGTTCCAAAAATTTAACACAGAGTTGAGATGAAAAGTAAAAGTAAATTTAACCGTATGTTTTCATGTTTAGACACAAATATACAATTTTAATTACAGATGGGTTTTGTTCGCCAGACATTGCAAAGTATTCAAGCTTATGCCGAAACATTAAATATCGGGAGTATAAACACAGACAGCAGAGATACTATTCCACATTGTTGAAGGACATTCTGCTTTCAAGACAGGTCAGTATGATAAGAAAAACAGCTGCTATCAGGTGGGTATGAGATTTTAAAAAAAACTCTAGACAGGTCTGACAGAGCAAACAAAGAGGTTCTGTCACCTGATTGATCTTTGATATGATCTGAAAGTGCTTCCAACCTTGATAAACTATGGGGATTTAAAAATTTTTATTTGACTTACTGTAGAAGGCCTATGATGAAATTCAGAAAGTACCCCCTGGTGGACAACTGGAATTTACCCACAATCCTCCAGTTAATACAAAACGTAGTTCTGTGGAGCACAGATCCAAAAAGAAATATGTCAGGTGAGACAAAGCATCATGTTTAGTTCCCTGCTTTTATTCCGCTGTACATATTTCCTTATTGAACTGGTCAGATCTAAGAAGAAGTATGTCAGATGAAACTTAAGTGTATTTTCCCTGCTCTTATTCATCTGTACAGATTTCATAATTAAATTGATCATTGTCAGATAAAGTAATATATACACAGTACCTGATTGTTGTGGTAGGTTGATGAAGGAAGCCAGACAGGAATGTGGAATGGAGGATACCTCGTCTGAAGAAGAGGACACCTCAGGTATGTCTATGCTAAGTCAGTGGAACAAAGTGGTCGTTAGTCATTAGTACATAGTGGTCAGTAATCAGTAGTACAGAGTGGTTTACTCATTAGTATTGAGTGGTTGTTGGTCAGTAATACAGACTGGTGGTTACATAAGCTTTCTGCTCAAATCATTTGAGAAAAACCCAGTTTGTTTCTTATCCAGTGTCAACACAGAAGACAAGGAAGCAGCTATTTAAGTCAATGCACCCCCTCCCATCCCCAGAGCCTACCATACCAAGTGTGGTCCACACCTTCTCATCCAAACCTGTGGTCGTCAATGGAGACATCACCGGTATCTTATTTATTGTTACCATTCGTATTCAGCGTACATGCACAACAATTATTTAGTTCAGTTTTACTGTTAATGGAGTTGGTATCTAGGTAACTTTATGTTCATTATACATTGGTTGTTTTTAACATCAGGCTTTGGTGAGGGACAGCAGAAGAGGCAGCGTCCATTCAGCCCAGTAGAGGTGACTGAGGAGGATTATAGAAATCTGCTGAGGAATCACAAAAGGAAGAAGCTGGAATCAGAGGTAAGTTCCTCCACAGGACTTGTCAGTGAGCTACAGATCTGCTGAAGCTGGACTTGTCAGTGAGCTACAGATCTGCTGAAACTAATCTTGTCAGTGAGCTACAGATCAGCTGAAGCTAGACTTGTCAGTGAGCTACAGATCTGCTGAAACAAGACTTGTCAGTGAGCTACAGATCTGCTGAAACTAGTTTTGTCAGTGAGCTACAGATCTGCTGAAACTAGACTTGTCAGTGAGCTACAGATCTGCTGAAACTAGACTTGTCAGTGAGCTACAGATCAACTGAAGCTAGACTTGTCAGTGAGCTACAGATCTGCTGAAGCTAGACCTATAAATGCTGTCATTTTACAGTTTAAAATATGGAACTAGACAGGACTGACATAAACAGTAAAGATATGAGATTGTTGGAGAAAATGAAGTTGAAATTCAAACAATAGTTGGAACTTTAGCAACACTTTGACAAATTCTATGTATTTGACATATTTTTTTGTATTTGACTTATTCTTTGTATTTAACATATCCCTTGTATTTAACATATCCCTTGTATTTGATATACTGGCTTTCCAGATGTGAAGTCCAACTGGACTTAAAAGAGAAAAAAAACTATATTTTTAATGTGATCTGTGTCTGTAAGATACAAGACTTCTCAGTGCTAATCGGTGCTTGTAAAGTTGCATGTAAAGGTAAATATTTTTCTATAAATAAGTACCTGGTATTGATTTTATTTTAAGGAGGATCACCCAGAATTAAACACAGATTCTATTACACTTCAAGATATCATGTCACGATGTCAGGCCACCAATAGAAGCAGCCCAAAAGAGATAGGTAAAGACATAGGTGTATGCTGTGGAATCATCATTGGGGGACCAATATTTGTGGATAATGTTGGTCACCTTTACCCGTTAATGTACATCCTCATGAAAGATAACTTTGTCAACATATTGATTCAAGAAATCCTCCTTAAATACAAGTTAACCACAAAATTTTGTCCTTGTGAAACAGTAAAATTTTGATTGCCCACAAACATCCTTCCACAGAAAAATATGATATCACAGTAGGCTATGCTCTTTCAGCTTTGAAGATGACAGAAGTGTGTGAGATAAAGTTTATTATTTTACAGTGTCCACCGATTCTAATTTATCTGTAAATAAGAAGAAGAAAGTCAAACTCAAGGACAAAACCGAGAAGAAACTGAAGAAAGTTCTGAAGATTAAGAAGGAAGGACTGGAGTTTTCCTCCCAGCCCCTGGTCTACAGTGATGAGGAATCCCTCTCCCCCATTAACCTGGACATTAAAGAGGAGCCCCTCCCTGACATATTCCAACAAGAGTAAGATTCTGTACTGGTTGTCTGTGATAAATTACTGATACATTGTCAAGTACATGTATGTGTACTGAAAACATAGTTAAATCCATGTATATGTACATAAGCAGTACATGTGAAGTTTTGTTAAAGCAATTAGATATTTTTGGAAGGGTTTACAGCTCAGAAAAAATAATTAGTTATAATTTGGTGGTGGGAGGGGAGGGGGGACTAATGCGGTAGGAAACTTTGTCTCAAGACAAAAGTTTGCCTATTCTTTGCTATCTTCTTTCTTTGCTGCAAGTTTTTCAAACATGAAAGAATGAATTGTTTCTATGAAATTATTTCCAGTAATGCTTTACCAAAGATTCCCGCCACGTATGGTTTATACACAAACTTCTTCAGTTTACTTCGTGATATGGTAACAGACTTTGAAGACGGGAAAGCCACCACAGCCAAGGTAAGAAATGCATACCACCACTGCCAAGGTAAGAAATGCATGCCACCACAGCCAAGGTAAGAAATGCATGCCACCACTGCCAAGGTAAGAAATGCATGCCACCACAGCCAAGGTAAGAAATGCATACCACCACTGCCAAGGTAAGAAATGCATGCCACCACTGCCAAGGTAAGAAATGCATGCCACCACAGCCAAGGTAAGAAATGCATGCCACCACAGCCAAGGTAAGAAATGCATGCCACCACTGCCAAGGTAAGAAATGCATGCCACCACAGCCAAGGTAAGAAATGCATGCCACCACAGCCAAGGTAAGAAATGCATTAAGACTTTAACTTTACCAATGATTTATATTGAGGAACAATTAATGGCATAATTGCTATGTTGTTTGTTTTCCAGCTTGAGGAGAAAGTCCGAGAATGGCAGGAGTCCGGTTCAGCACCAAAGAATGTCTGGTTTTCTTTGATTCCTAGCTGGGTGGACTGTGTTCTTCAGTCACTCAAGTTTCTTGCAGGAGATCTCATAGGTATATCTATCATAACATCTGTGGAATCTCCAAAATAAAACTGTTAATTTCACACTGATTTGTAACTGAGGCACACTGACTTTGTGGCTTTCTCATTTAAAGATGTGTCTCCTCCCAACTTTGTGCCATATGTAGACTACAAGGAACGCGCTCAGCAATGGAGGTGGATTGGTGCTGGACGTGATTCAGATGACAATATGGCTGCCTTATTTAAGCACTTTATCACAAATCGTAAAGAAGGAACTCGTGACATGTATGATGGAGGACCAGGTTCAACCCCGCCACCAAGGAGGTAGGTGTACCTGTCGGAGATTGTGTTGAGGGGGTAAACCTTGGAAGAGTTTTTAAAAAATTTTTTTTTTTTGCTTTTTTATTACTAGTAAAACTGGTTATGTTGTAAAGGCCACAACAGATGAAGAAAAGGCCCAGTTCAGAGAACAGGTATTTTTAACGCTTTGTCATGGTATATGACAAAAATTGTAATTTTATGGACTCTTCATAACCTATTAAATGATATACAGATATGAGTGCACTTCTTCATCAGAGAAAACATAAAAATATTGATATTTTAACAGGAGGCGCGTCGATTTTTGAACCCCCACAAAGCTTTTATGTACAGGATGCATGACTATGAGTCAGTGGTGGGCCCTGTTAAGGGCGTATACACAAAGGATAATTCCAACAACAAGGCACGAGAACATGCATTACTTGTGTCTAACAGACCCTCATTTGTCACCATTCTTACACTGGGTAATGATCTCTATTGAAGCATTATCAAGGAATTCAAATCTGTTGTTCCAGGAATAAAAAACAGAGAAACTAGCCTCATTATCCAGGTATTTGTTTTGGATTTACTTTGTTGTCTCTACTTCACAGTGAGAGACTCGGCTGCCAGACTTCCGAATGGTGAAGGGACTCGCGGGGATATATGTGAGCTTCTCAAAGACTCACAGTTTCTAGCTCCAGGGGTTTCAGATGCTCAGGTAAATATTTAACCCCCAAGTTATTTCTCCAGACATGCTCTAATAGTCTGACAGGCAGAACTAATTTGACTTGTAGTGTTTCCATATCTTTATATCGTCTTCTCTCCTGGAATTTTTTTTTACCTTGGATATTGTTAATCATATTGTTAATCAAATGAGCAAAGAATTATTTTTTGACAAAGATATAAGATTTATCAAAGCCATTTCCAGGCTAGAATCTAATGTACATGTATGTGTATTTTTTTAAATTATGTGTAGTAGCCCAGTCTTTAATTGATGAAATTGAGATGAAATAAGCAAAATGAAATGGGGATGACTATAACCCAGAATACGCTATTGCTATGGTTGTTTAACTACAACAATTAATATCCATAATTTCTTTACACCTTAATAAGTTCAATCATGTATATTTCCTCTTGCCCCATAAGTGTGTTGTGATCTTGAATCTAGGTCAGCACATTATGCTACTTTTGTGAATGCTATGATAATGCTATGATGATGCTATGGTAATGCTATGATAATGCCATGTTAATGCTATGGTAATGCTATGATAATGCTATGATGATGCTATGGTAATGCTATGATAATGCCATGTTAATGCTATGGTAATGCTATGATAATGATATGGTAATGATATGGTAATACTATGTTAATGCTATGGTAATTCTATAATAATGCTATGGTAATAATATGGCACTATCTTGGTATAAGTGTTACACTTCTGATGTTCTTTTTTCCTATCAGATAAATGTGGTGGTCAGTGGTGCTTTAGACAGATTACACTCGGAGAAAGATCCTTGTGTGAAGTATGATGTCAACCGCAAACTGTGGATATACCTACACCGAAGCCGCTCCGAGGAGGAATTTGGTAATGGTTTATTTTGTTGATACTGAGTGGAAATACTTGATGGAGAGTAGTAGATATTAAACCTTTAAGAGAATTCTATTTTTTAAATTAAAAAAAAACATGCATTGGTTAACATGAGCAAAAATATAATGAAGAATTCAGAGGTAACATATCTTTACCTGCAGTGGGTTAAATGTATATCTCAGGTCAAGGCCATCCTAACTCTGGGATTCCACCTTATTTGTGCTGTTAAATCTTTAACTGTACTTTTATATAAATCTTACAGTATATTGATCCTTGAGAATTTTTCTTTAATTAAATTTTTCTTTAATTCAATGTTGATTTCAGATGAGCTTATCCTTTGTATTTCACAGACATTATCCCTGTCCTCATTTTGACAAAAACCATTAATATAAAGCATATTATTTCTTATATGTAAAATGCAGATCTGTTTTTCATGTTTTTTGAGAAATTTATTTGCATGCCATGTACATGTATACATCATGTTTAATATGAATGTACATCTATTACAAAAGCTGAGGAGTTACTTAAATTTATAACTGAATCACAGAATTAATAGAGTAAATTTAAAGAAAGGAGAGCTCATATAGCATAAGCATGATAAGGTATCTGTAATTATGTAACTTTATTTTGCTGTATATTTTTCCCCTCACAGAGAAAATTCATCAGGCCCATGGAGCTGCACAGAAAGCCAAAAAGTCCTTACAGAAACCAAAGACACAAAAATCAGTAAGTTTACATCTAGCCAAAAAGTCCTTACAGAATCCAAAGACACAAAATCAGTAAGTTAATTTTGGCTACACAAAATTAATTCTCTGGTTCTCAGGCCAATTTTCTCCAAAAAAGATGAGGGAGGGAGGCTTTTTTTGGATTGGTCTCTGCATTACCAACTTCTTATTTTATCAAATATACGATAAAATTTGCCATGAGGCTACCTCAAACTGAATGCACTTGGACCTGAGAAACAATAATGTCAGTTTTATATGGCCTTAAACTTTTAATAGGTTTTACAGAGGATACTCAAAGTTTGAATGGTTCAACAAACATAGATTATCAATCGAATGTGTTTTTAGGGCAAGGTGAAGGATGCAACCATGAGCTTATCTACCTCAGTATCGAGTCCGAGTCTAAAATCAGCTCTCAGCACAGACACACTCAACCTAGACGACAGTGTGTCACTCAATCCAGCGAGTCCAAGTATAACTCAAAGTCCAAGATCTAGTGAGTCTTTTAACAAAGTTAAAGTCTCAAAGGAAGAATTAATTTCTTGTTTTAGGTATGAAATCATGACAGGGGAACATATACATGACATGGAATTTTTTGTTTTGAAAAAATATGGAAATACTGGGTACTGTTTATACTCAGGTGGCCTTTAAGGCCAATGGGCCTTTTGTTAAAGTCCTTTTGTGGTTATTACATCAACTAATATTATCATGACGTTTGTACAAGAAAGTATTCAACAGATTTTATCATCTCAGACATACATATTTACATGACATAGCATTTTATGTGTGGAAAAAAATGTGGGAATATTGGGAAATACATGTATTAATACTCAGGTGGCCTTTAAGGCCCATTGGCCTTTTGTTTAAGTCCTTTTTTAAATTAATACATAAACTAATATCATCATGTGTGTACCAGTGAGTATTCAACAGATTTTATCATCTTAGGTAGCAGTCCGTTAGTTGGGCAGGTTAGTCCTAGAGGCCTGTCGAGTAACAGTCCCAGATCCACGGCGAACCAGGCTACTATAGCGGCCCTGAAGAATGCAGTCAGTGCAGGCACTGTCCCAGGTTCCCAGGGAAATATTCCCCACTCTCAACCAGGGGCCACCATACGTCTTCATCTACAGCAACAGCAGCTTCAGCAGAAAGCAGCCTCTGTACCTGGTACACCCAACAAACCCACAGGTTATATCATAAAACAAACCTACACCCACAAACCTACACCCACAGGTTCAGGGGCTGACAAATCCCATTGCCCAGGGGCAAGTGACTTAAAAAAATAAAATAATATTTAAGTCATAGATTTAATATTTGGCACAGGGATTGCATGTTCTACTCAGTATTTTTCTTCCTTTTTTTTTTTGAAATATATATAAATAAAGTATTAATTTATGGTTGGGCAAGCAAAAATTCAGGTAGGGCAAGTGAATTTTCACCATACACTTGCTCTTGAACAAGTGCCTAAAAATCTATTTGTCAGCCCCTGAGGTTATATCACAAACCTACACCCACAAACCTACACCCACAGGTTATATCATAAAAAAACCTACACCCACAGGTTATATCATAAAACAAACCTACACCCACAGGTTACTGTAAACCAACTTTTATTCGCGACAACTTTATTTCGCGATTTACTGGGGATAAACTAGTTCGCGATGATAAATTTTCGCAATCAAGCCTTTTTTTATCTGTTGTTAATAGAAAGAGAGACTTTAAAGACTGTTTCGCGGCGAGAAATATTCGTGATGAAGAGGTTCTTGCAAAGAGGTTCTTGCGAACCTTGTGAAAATTTCTTGCACGCGAATAAAAGTTTGTTTGCAGTATATCATAAAACAACCCAACACCCACAGTTTAGATCATAAACCTACACCCACAGGTTAAATCACAAACCTACACCCACAGATTATATCATAAAACAAACCTACACCCACAGGTTATATCATAAAACAAACCTACACTCACAGGTTATATCATAAAACAAACCCACACCCACAGTTTATATCATAAAACAAACTTACACCCACAGGTTGTATCATAAAACAGACCTACACCCACAGGTTGTATCATAAAACAGACCTACACCTACAGATTATATCATAAAACATACCTACACTTCATAACAAAACAAACCAACAAGTTATATCATTGAAAAACCTACAATCAAACCTACACCTCATAAAACAAACCCACAGGTTATATTATTAAACAAGCTTACGGGTTTTATTGTAATACCATAACAGACCTACAGGTTATATCATAATGCCAAATAAACCTACTCATTATATCATAATCAAACAATTCTACAAGTGATATCATAAAACAGATTATATCACAATACACAGACAAACCTACAGGTTATCATAATACCTAAACAAATCTACTCATTATATCATAATACCTAAATAAACCTACAGGTTATATCATCATACTAAAACAAACTTAAAGGTTATATCATCATACCAAAACAAACTTTAAGGTTATATCATCATACCAAAACAAACTTATAGGTTATATCATCATACCAAAACAAACTTAAAGGTTATATTATCATATCAAAACAAACTTAAAGGTTATATCATCATACCAAAACAAACTTAAAGGTTATATCATCATACCAAAACAAACTTATAGATTATATCATCATACCAAAACAAACTTATAGGTTATATCATCATACCAAAACAAACTTAAAGGTTATATTATCATATCAAAACAAACTTAAAGGTTATATTATCATATCAAACAAATACAAAAACAAACTATAAGGTTACTGGACGTGTACATAAATTGGCATATTCAAGATTTAGAGCAATCACTTACTATAGAGTTGTTGGCGTAGTCATGAATTAGCGCTACATACTTCCATGACGTGTATTTTATTTATAAATGATTTCTTAGAGGTATTCGCGATTTAGCGCATCGTTGTCCACAACAAAGCCGCTTAAATTTGAAGCCCACTTTTTTAAGTACACATACATTTTACATTGTATCATAAATTAAAAAAAGTCATTAACATTTACATCATGTTCAGGAAAATATAAATATATGTAAGGCTGAAATACCTTATGTTTTCTTTGTAGGCAAGCCAGAGTCTCCCACAGTAACCCTGGGATCTCCCCGTGGTGAGGCCCCACACGGACTTCCCCAGTCTGTGCCTCTCGGACTTCTACAGAGTCTGAGAGCAGCTAGTCCCAACATCACCCAAAACATCACAAGTGCTCTACGTCAGGAACTACTGGCACAACGTAAGAATTCTGGCAGCCCTGCTCCTCCCTCTACAGTTAGTGCTACAATGGTCAACAAGGTCACAGAGAAAGTGGGCGTGGCAGCCCCTTCTACTACTACAGTGACCAGCACCCCTAGTGCTCAGCTGGTGACACGTCTGGTCCAACAGGTGTCTGGGAATCAGATGGTCAATGTTAGTAACCTACTGGCTGCTCAGCGGGTCCAGGGGCCACGTGGAAATGTACCCACCACTCTGAAGATACAGGGTAGGGGGATTTGTATCAAATTTTTATCATGTTTGTAAGATCAACGCTTTAATAAGGCAAAAAAAAGTCAAATTGCAAAACAATATCACAAATGGTCAACAAAAAAAACCAAAATAATTAGAGGAAAGTTTTTTATATTCATTCTGTAATGATGTCTATTGAGTCACAAAGTATACTTACAGTCAGATACACATGTATTAGCAGTAAATTAAATGAGAGAAAATAAAGTAGACTGGACATTGTTCAAAATATACTTTTAGTTTGGCTATTTGAGGATTACTGTTACTAGTCTGAATCAAATTTGACTAGCCTGTCTTCTTTAACAGGTGTATAATGCATTTTAGATTTTACATGTATGTGTGAATTTTAAACTGATAAAAAAAAGAATTACCTGACAATCTTCATTAGATCAACAGACTAATGACTTACTTTCTCCTGGCCTGATTAAAGTTTTAAGTCAACTTTTTTGAAAAACACTACATGATGCATTGCTTTTTAACAGGGGGTAACTTGCTACAGCCTGTGGGTGGAGGTAAACCCCTACAGCTGGCAGGGAAACCTCTGACCCAGGCCCGGGGTCAGCTGGTACAGATCACAGGTAAAGGAGGGCAGCAGCTGATACAGACTCCTCAAGGTGCCTTACCCATCAGCATCATCCCCCAGGGAGGGGGAGCTGCAGGGGTCATGACCCTTAGTCAGTCAAGGACACCACCAGGTAAAGTATCCCCTATATTACCTGAACTAAATTTTGTTATGAATATCATTATTTTTTTGTTCTCCAGCTATGGTACATGTACATTTTTGTAACCACAACTGTTGAATTATCAATGTATTTTTTTTTTTGGGTGGGGGGGTCAGTTTTCATAGGTTTTGTAGATACTCCATATATGCTTGCCCACAAAATTACAGTGTACATCCCCATAAATTTGTAAATTTATAGCAACCACCTGAAAATTAGCCCCCTAAAAATTAAAATGTTCTTAAGTTTTAAAATTCTGTGTTCTGTTGAGATTTAAATATCTTTGATGTTTTCATTACAGTTCCCTCAGAACCAAGGGCAGCTGGAAGTCCTACTGTACAAACAATCACCCGTACCTCTCAGGGAAATCCAGCATCCGCCACATCTCAACCCAAGGTTGTCACGCCCTCTCAGGGGGGCATTGTGGTGACACAACTACCCCCAGGTCTGACTATAAGGCCCGGTAACCTACCTGTCTCCAATCAGGGTAAGGTGGTACCTGGGGGTCAGGCAGGTGGACAGGCTGGGCTTCTATCACAAATCATCATGCAGTCCTCTGGTGTCCTGACAGGAACCAACACCACACATGCACAAAGTAGGTCCCAAAATTAGCAAGATACATGTATTGATGTTTCATTACGAAAAAAAACGGAGAAATTATCCAATTTAAAATCAAACTTCAGCTTTTAGGGTACGAGTATATTTCTGTGGAAATTATCAGTATTGGATAATTCTGTAAACCAACTATTATTTGCACCAACTTTTATTCAAGACTCGACAGTTTGAAATCAATCCGCGACGATTAATTTTCGCGACTGAGGAAACATTCTCTACAAATACAAACCAAAATAAATGGTTTGCAGCGATTAATATTCCCGAGTTAAAGTAGGTCGTGAAACTCGCGAATATTTCTCGCATACGAATAAAAGTTCGTTTACAGTATACAGTCAAACTTTCTATTTTGAACTCAACGGGTCAAGATTAAACTTCAAGATTTATGAAATTTGAGATAACAAGGTTAAAAGAAATATTCAGAAAGAGTGGTTGGGACTTCAAAATCACTACGACAAATCCCTATTATTCAGACAGTCAAGATATCGGTGTTCAAGATAACGAAGTTCAGTTGTATCTAATTTAGATGCAAATAATATGATGTATTATGGTATATATTGATGACTAGAAAATATGTTCTGTTAACCATTTCAGGCATTGCTGGTGGTGTACCATTGTTGGTAAGTGGTGGAGGAGGGAAACCAGGACAAAATATACAAGTGGTACGTACCGTGTTAGGTCAACAGGCCAACCTGAAACCGGGACAAGCCACAATTCTCATATCCCAACCCACTCTACAATCAAATGCTAATGTGATTCATACAGGACAATTGCTGCAGAGCTCTGCCAAAGCCAAGGCAGCCCCAGGGAAAACACCACCTGTTTATGCAAGAATAATAACACCTCCCCCAGGGCAGAAGTCTGCCCCAGGGTCCAACTCTCCCCAGCCCCAGGCAGCTGTGAGTGTACTACAGACTGTCAATAAACTGATCTCTGTGGCTAACGCAGCAGGGGCACCTGTCTCCCCCATCTCCTCTCCTGTTGCCAAGGCAAAAACAGACACAACTCAAACCATCACCTTAGAAACGCCCTCTGATGGAAACTCATGACATCTTTCCTTGCGAGACCCGTGGTTGGAATGTCATATACAGTTAAATTGTATCCACTTCTCTTATGCAACCATTCAATGCAATACAAAATGTAGTGAACAGCCTCTACCCCAGTCATTTCAAAGGAAAGACTCAAGTAATGAAAAATAGTAGAGGCTTCCAAGAATTGATCCATGGTGCAATTGATGCAGATGATAAGGAAAGCATCAGAGAGAACATATCTTGATTGGCGTATCATAACTGTTTGAGACCTACCCTGCTTTGTTAAAATTCAACTATTATCAACATTTAGAATTAACTCATCTACAAGTATCTTTAAGGGAGGAGTCCCTCCATCTATCACAGTAGAAATGTTATTACAGTATGTCTCCAATCACAGTATTTATAATTATGCAAGGTGCCCCTTATAAGATTGTTCTCTTTAATTCCAAGATAATTCCCTCAGTGTCCTAAATCCAACTTAACTGGTAGAAATTGTAAGACATTAATGTGATGGTTGTGTGAAGGAGAGAATATACTAGATCCAGTGGCTGTCCGAGAGAGGGGCCACTAAGATTGTGATATTGTGTACGGAGAGATAATTATTTTTGAATATTTATTATTAAAGTATACTTTTATAGATATAAAAATGAATTGCCTTTTCTCCTGATTTGTTATATATTTGGTTGTCAGAGTTTACATGTAGATGCAATAAAGGTTCAGAATGGAGACATTTTTACTTAGAACACTTATTTTGTACATACAGATGTAATGAAAAGAGAATGTGACACTTCATTGTTAAGTTTGGATAAAAGAATCTCTTTAGATGAACAATGTAAATTAAAATCTGAAAATTGTGTGTTCTTTGTGATGTTTTAGGGTGTATTTTTTTTAGTTTTGTTGAGTTATACGGAGAAGTTACATAAAGAAAAGGATAAAGTGACTTGATATATATAAAACATTTATTGTTTGAAACTACAATAAAACAAGCTATTAGTGAAGTGCTAACATAATTCAAAATATCTCCAAGTTAATAGTACATTTTATTACTATTGGGAATGAAAATGAAAACCATTTAGCTGTAAATGTGTATTATTATAAGCTTGTAACCATGTTTTACATACTGTAGATGTTTAGCTCACCTCAATGAAGTCGAGAAGTCATGAAGTCAAGATGACTTGTGCTATTAATAGCCTTTTCTTTGACAGTGGCATCAGGGTCCCAGTTAAAGTTTTAATGGCATATCCATTCCCAGTAACTGTAAGCCCTACCTGGACCAAACTTGCATGGATGATGCATCTAGGGAGACACACTACCACACTTGCTTCAGATGCTGGATTTGACCTACATTTCCTAGATGAGTAACCATGTTAAAAATTTTGGAGGAAGTCAACTACCACGTTATAACTATGAAGTTTATTAGGACCAAATTTACATGGAAGATGCATCTAGAAATGCACTCTTGGGAAACTCGATCTGAGCTACAATTTTAGGTCACCTGAGTCACTAGGGTGTTCTAATACACTCTTGGGAAACTCGATCTGACCTACAATTTAAGGTCACCTGAGTCACTAAGGTGTTCTATTGCTATAGTACGTCATCTTGTACCTGGTCTTCGGTTGTAAACTTATGAACAATTTCAGCTTATTCTCCAGAATGCCTGAACCAGTTTCAACCAAATTTGGTATCTAAGGTAAGCTTAGAAATCTTTGATTTCACACATTTTTTTTTTGTTTTGAAAAGGCCGGGGGGGGGGGGGGGGGGAGGTTTTGTAAATAATTGTTTTTATTTATCTTTTATTTATGATTTCAATCAGAAACAATTCCCCTGTAAGTGCACCCAAAGTATTTTTTCAATTGTCGGAGAATAAGGGCTCCCCTTATTACCTTACCAAAGTGTCCAAATCCACAAGTCGTACCTTCAAAAGTAATAGAAAGTCTGAATGTCCAATGATTTTGATCATATCATCAGCCTGTGTGACTAGAGTAATCAGACAGACAAAATCTAGGAATGTTTTGTCTTGTCAGAAATCTTATAATGGTCAGGACTAGAGAGGAAAATACCATATTCAACAAAAAAGATTTCATAATATATCAAATAACTGCTCCTATTTTGCAATGTCTATGTGCAGAAAACAGAAAATTATTTCTAAATGATAATTTAAACTTCTCCATTTATGCTCAACTATTATTAATTTTGTAATAAACAGGGACAAATTCTCCACTTTTTGTATATATAATGTTATGTAGTGGATTATGATGTAATGTACTTATGAAACAGCTTGATAAAAATCATTTCATCCATATTTGAAAAATTCAATTAAATTACATTCGACTAATGATAAATGCAGACTAATTAGTCTAATTAGTAATCAGACAATTTTGCCTTTAACTGTTTACTCAAGATTCCATCTGCTATAGGCTACTATAGTTGTATGTTGGGCTTCTTTTCAATATCGGAAAACAAACTTCAAAAACAAATATAGTAGAAAAATAACTTTATTTATCAGCATATATATATAAATTGTATATTGTAAAATTTAATGATATGTTATTTGCCAATGAGTTTTATATAATAAAGTGCCTCAGGCTGTGAATACAAAATGTATTAATGAAACTGATAAAGTGTTATACATGACATAGTCAAGTGATTATAAATTCATGTCTCAATAAATATGTTGATGAATAAACAATTATAAACAAGAGTTATTAAATAGACCTCGTATACAATCCTTAATTCAGCATGTTTGGAATTTCTTGAGGTGGTCTATTAGGATGTAATTTCTCCTTCATCCAATCGAGCTGTCTTCATAATCTCGCAATCACTTTCACTCCATATCCAACTTACTGTGTGACAAATTCAGACACAAATTTGAGTTCTACTACTAAAGCCTGCACATAAATTGAGGGATAGTTATACACTTGGATCCCTGAATCATCACACTAAACCAAACTTCACTTATACATGACTCATTAGAGGGTAATTATCTACTAGATACCAATAATACAGCAATTAGTCAAAATGACTAACTACATAAATACCAAATGTGTACCAATTAGTCAACATAACTACATATGATATACCGATACTGTATATACAGATTGCTGAATATAAATCATGACTGAACTTTACATGAACAATACATTCAGAGTTATCAACCAAGAGACAGAAAACTGATTTTTAATGTAAAAAAATATTCAATCACAACCATAAATAACCATGTAAGAATCAACACTGCATGCTTAAAAGTGAGGACTACAGTAAAACTCGTTAAAACGAACATGGATAGAGCGAATTTACATATATAGCAAAGTTTTTTGGTATCCCTGGAAAAATTCTTAATCCTTGTAAATTTTTATGGATACAACGAACTCAGATATAGCGAATTTACAGACATAGCAAACTGATTCTTTGTCCCAAACAGGTTAAAAATAACAAAGTTTACATCTTTTATAGCGAATTTTCAAAGATTTCATTTTTAAAGTATTGAACTGAAAATATTTTTGTATTAAGTATTTTAAATATGAAATTTAATTCATCTGAAAATTTTTGAACTCCAAGGTAACTCTTATGTTCAATACTTCCCAAAATACATTTGGTAGTTATACTTGAAGGGGAAAAAAAATCTTTTTTGCAACTTCCCTATAAATACTATAATGAATTCGTTATATACATTGTATATACTATAACAAATTTGTTATACAGATATAACAAATTACAGGTACAGTGAAGTAAATTCAAAGGTCCCCAAGACTTCCCTTTAACCGAGTTTTACTATAAAACAGAAATAAATGGAATATTAGATGAACAGACAAGTAATAAGCTTGGTTTGTGGATAAGATATACATGTACTTTTTAATAAAAGGTTTTATTGTGGAATCTTAAAGCAAAGTAAACCAAGCTGACAAACTTTTGATCCTACAATGTACTAATAATGATACGCTGTACAAAGAAAAACTATATACATCACGTACAGCATTCATTTCTGGTTTTGTACTGTTAGTATTTATCATATTTTTCACGTTATTAAAAAATGCATTATTTAATTTTAGTATCCAAATGACAAAGATACTCATTAAAATACTCAATATTTTATAAAGAGACATTCACCATAAAAGCAGATTTGATACATATCCCTGTGTTTGTCAATTACACAAGTTAGAGATAACCTTTATATGAATAACTGTGTGCATGTATTTATACATTTTTCAATTGTAAAATGTCCCAAAAAATAAAATTAAAAAAAAAACATGATTTCTGTCAGTAATTTGTATCATAAATAATTATCACAGAGAGTAAAATAACATTGAAAAAAAATTGATTCATAATTGTAAAAGAGAATGGATTCAATGGAAAAAATCCATGACATCACAGACAAACACATTCACAATCTCTAGGTCAAACAAGAGGCCCAAGGGCCTTAACGGTCACCTGAGTATAATACAACAATTTAGAGGATCCATAGAGTATAAAATGAACTGAAAGGTGAAGCTTTGTTGCCCAAAAGCAAGAAAAATAGGGTGATCAGGATCAACAAAATAATTAGTCTAGTATTCATTAACAGTTCATAAATTAGATTCTAATCTGTTCCCCATTTATCACTATCATCATACAGTATATTAGCAAACTATCAGTGCTTCTGTACAACTTTAATTCCTTGTTGAAATCTCTTACATTGGCTTCTCTTGGTTCTTTGATGAACATTTAAAAAGACAAGTTATTTTTGTCTCGTTTTTATTTATCTATTACTTACAAGTACACCTGATCATTAAAACTATAGAAGTACTTTTTGTATTATACAATAAAAATTCTTGCATAATTCTCTTATTCTATTAACCTTTCAAGTACATTATTTACAGTGATTAATTATCAAAAGTAAATGGCAAAGGGGAATAACTCCTCTCAGTAGAATACAAATTAATAGAGCCCTGGCCAGGACCAGAACACTTGACCAAATGGTCCAGATGTTCAAAAATCTGGTAAAAATACTCTTCCTTATTAAAACTTTTACTCTCTTTGCCTCTGATATGCCCAGGTGCAGAGAAGATTTTTAAAGAAATGATGCATTTTTATTACAGATTCACTATATTATCAATAGAGCCCCCCCCCTCCCCCTCCCCAGTGAGAAACACCAGATCCTCTCACCCTGCGACCAGAAGTTTGCTCATCATAAGTAATCACTTTGTTTATCTGCTTAACACTAAGAGTAGACAGGATTATTTAATAGAATTAATGCATTTTCACTATATTATCAAGAGCCCCACCCTTACACCAGCACATCTGACCCAGGGGTCACGCAATTCACTACTCTGGAAGAAGCACTCTTGCTCATCATAACTATACAATTAGCTTCTTTGCTTTTTAACCAGGAGCAGGAAAGAATATTTTCAAAGAAATTTTGCTTTTTCACTATATAATCAATAGAGCCCCCCCCCCCTTTTTTCACCAGAACCCTTGACCCTGGGGCCATGAAATTCACAATTTTGGAAGAAGCATCCTTGCGTATCATAACAATGTACTTAATTTGTTTAAATAATACCCAAGGGCAGAGAAGAAGATTTTCAAAGAAATAATTCACCTTCACTATAAGATCTATATAGCCCCACCCTAACACCAGAACCCCTGATCCTTGGGCTATGAATTTCACAATTTTGGAAGAGGCATCCTTGTTTATCATAACTATGTATTTAATTTGTTTAAATAATACCCAGGAGTAGAGAAGAAGATTTTCAAAGAAATAATGCACTTTCACTATATGACCTATGTAGCCCCACTCTAGCACCAGAACCTCTGACCCTGGGGCTATGAATTTCACAATTTTGGTAGAGTCACTCTTGCTTATCATAACTATGTATTTAATTTGTTTAGATAATACCCAGGGGCAAAGAAGAAGATTTTCAAAGAAATAATTCACCTTCAGTATAGGATCTATATAGCCCCACCCTAACACCAGAACCCTTGATCCTTGGACCATGAATTTCACAATTTTGGAAGAGGCATCCTTGCTTACCATAACTATGTATTTAATTTGTTTAAATAATACCCAGGAGTAGAGAAGAAGATTTTCAAAGAAATAATGCACTTTCACTATATGATCTATATAGCCCCACCCTAGCACCAGAACCCCTGACCCTGGGGCTATGAATTTCACAATTTTGGTAGAGTCACCCTTGCTTATCATAACTATGTATTTAATTTGTTTAAATAATACCCAGGAGTAGAGAAGAAGATTTTCAAAGAAATAATGCACTTTCACTATATGATCTATATAGCCCCACCCTAGCACCAGAACCCCTGACACTGGGGCCATGAATTTCACAATTTTGGTAGAGGGCTCAATGCTTATTACAATCATGCCAACAGTTTGACTGCTTGATGTCCAGGAGTAAAGAAGAAGATTTTTAAAGATAGCACTAATTTTGATGGTTTTAGCCCTACCCCTCAGGCCTAAGGGGGGCAGGGACCATGAAATTCACAATTTTTGTACCCCTTCACCCATTGATGCTATATGCCAAAATTGGTTGAAATTGGTTCAGTGGTTCAAGAGAAGAAGCTGAAAATGTTCAAAAGTTTACGACCGACGGACGACTGACGACGCACGACGGACAAAACCAGATAGCAATAGGTCACCTGAGTGACTCAGGTGACCTAAAAAGAGTAAATAGGCCTATGGGCCACAATGCACACTGTTGTAGCCCTGCTATTCTTTAACAGATTTTTTGTCATTCCTTATTCCCATGAAAAATTTTGACCCATATTATGACCCATCATACATGTAGCTCAATAGGGTAATGACAAATCTATACATGTAATATATTTGGATCTCTGATTTTATCCCCACCCTAACCCCAGGGTCCATAATTTGAAGAAAAAAAAAGAATCTACACAACTGGAATGGTTTGCATTCTTTAAAGATTAGTCTGGCCCTGCTACTGACTTGAAATTTTTTAAATTTGTTACATATCCATGATATGAATCTGCACTACCTAATGATGCACACATATAAATATGATAATCACGGCCCTGCTGTTCTTAAAAAATTATCAAAGATTTTTTCCAATATATTCCCATGTAGAGGATTGATCAACTATTGTGGCCTGACCCCCCCCCCCCCCCTCTTTCGACGGCATGATTTGATTAATTTTGATTCTACACTTTAAGAAAAAGATCTCACTAAAGTTTTGTATTTTCTGCCCCAGTGGTTCATGAGAAGATTTTTAAAATATGCCACCAAATTGTCACCTTTTGTTATCTCCCCATAAAAGAGCTTGTATGTAGACTTCATTTGAAGAATTCAAAAATCCTAATTGTAGAAAAGTTTACTTGAGCTTATAGCTCAGGTGATCTAACAAGACTTGTCACTTGTAACTTCTAAAATGTGGAATTCACAAATTAAAGGCCCTGGTCATAAGTAGATCTTGACTTGTAGACATATAAATACTTTTGAATCTCTAGTCTGAGTTATTCATGCCAAGTTTGTACAGATGGAAGAAGTACTTTTTCAAAATAAGATTTTTTTTCTGGAGAGGGAGTGAACCCTCCAGGGAAAAATTCCTGGGCCTGCTCATGATGTTTTAATTAATTTTATATATATTTATAAAATGTATTATTAAAAGAATAATCATGTAACACATTCCTTATGACTTCATATTCATAAAACAATTAATATTTAATAATGCATAAACCTAACTGGTTCAACATATACAAGAATGTGACATGAATTATTAAATTCATCCGACCCAGAAAACTACCATCTCTCCATGATTTTATACAATAGAGGAAGCACTGTGAGCAACAGAATAAGGCTTGTAGACGATTTTGATCCCTGAGCATTATTGCAATAGTCTGAATTACATGTACAGATGTAGACGGATATCCCATTATAGTTCCCGTCGTGACAGTCATCAGTGGTCTGTGGAATACAACCGCGAGTAATCTCAACTGTCCTTACTCCGTTAATGTCTGAAAAAATAAAAATTGGGTCAATATATATGAAACTGACAAAATATTTAGAAAGACAAGTCATGGTCCAAATACCACAATTGATAAAGAATGTTTATCATTAGCACTACATGTACTGAATAGTATATATCAATATTAAAAAAAACAGTACATGTATAAACATGTTTTTATGTTAGACTTAAGTGTACATCAACTCCCCAAAAAACTGGCCACAGGCCATACATTGTACATGTATTCCACAGATTAAGACTTAAGACCAATTCCCAAATGGGATATAATAGCCTGTTTGGGATAACATTTCCCAAGTTAACACTGCATATAGATAGATAAATAGATAATTTATTTAGCTGTAAATGTTGTAAATGCACATAAAAGTATATAAAAAGCAACAACTTTTGATAAACAAGTTTTTCTGTTTCTCTTCTGTATAGGACAATGGACCACACTGAATATCTGGCATCAATCTCACATACAGAGGACCCAAGACCCAGAAATTGGGAAAAAAAACACACCACTTTTTGGGGGAATGGGACAGAATACAGGCCTCCTACAACCCTTAAAAACCCTGCAGAAACTGAGTATTAAAACTGAAAATCTGCCAAAATATAAAATGCCAATTCAACTCCTTTTTGATGAAAGATTTTTTACCAGATATTCCCAATGCCAAAATTACCCAATATAAGGATTATCCCAATCTAAAACTTGGGATCTGAATATACGTTTTAAAAAAAGATCACCTCGTGTGCCCCTTCTTTTGACACAGGTGCCCTGGCATTGGGATGCATCTGTTGTTGTAAAAGCAAAGGCATCTCCACAGCGTGTGTCGTAAGTCGTGGAACAACTAAAGCATCGAACAAATGCTTCACCTGGAAGAACACCAATACATGTTATAATGTCGCCAGATAACTCACTCGGAAACTGTTTGTTTTGTTTGCTATATGTCTACGCCTTTTCCTATGGTAATGATATAGAATAATCATAGTGGATTGAATTCCAATCGAATCATTAAATATATATAGCCAATTAGCACTGACATTTCTGCCAACCAAATGTTTACAGTTATTAACCAATCAATACTAATGAAGCAGATGCTAAATAGTATAAATATGGACACTCGTCTAGTTTTCGTTTACTTGGTTGTTTCTCATTGGTTGAGTAACACTTTCTGGGCTAGGTTCTTGGGCTGTGTCGGGAAACAACAGAATTGTAAATTAGAACACTCAGCTCAAACATCTAGTTCTTTAGTGTCTTGGAGACTCTAAAATAATAAAGATGTCTCAGTGGCTTTTTAGGGTGTACGTGCTTCAGGTACTTGCAGACTGTGTCAGGAAACAACAGAATTGTTAGTTTGTCAGTCTGCAGCTACAGGGATAAGTTTTAAAGTTATGTTGGCATCATTGATTTAGTTTAATTATAGTTGATTCTTTTGTTATAATTCGTTATTGCTTTGTTTGACAATCATTATCCAGATAGGACCAAGGAAAAAGTTTACATTACACATTTCGGTCTGTTTTCTATAAGTGCCATTTTTTAGTTATTTAAGATTGTTTTGTTTTAATATAAGCGTGCTTCCCAGGAAGGAAATCTAAGCGGACTCAACCCATAATCATTTGTATTAGTAAAAACGTTACACTATTTATATTGGAACGCCACCATATTCACTTGCGAAAGTGTATGCATTCGACAGTCGGCCACAGAGCAGAGGGATCTTTTTCATACTTGGGACTGTTACAAGCATATGTTTAATACAGTAATTTATACAAACAATTAGAAAGTATACGTACACGACGGTATAAAAATCAGAAGCAATATCCAGAGTTTCATTTCACTTCCGAACTCCAATAACACGACTAATCCTATCTCCCATTGCACAAGAGTTCTTCTCTGTTTAACGCGATCTGCACGATCGAATTTTCCTTTTATAGCCTAGACAGACCCTCAAGATATCAATATGAGACATTAAAGTTGAATGTACATGATTTAAAAGAGTTTATCTCATTAAAAGGTCTCTAATATATCATTTAAGGTATATATTCCTATTTTCTGTTAAGTAGTACAAAGCCTCCGTGGCCTAATGGATAAGGCACCGGCCTCCTAAGCCGGGGATTGCGGGTTCGAGTCCCGTCGGAGGTGTTCACATTTTTTTCTTTTCTAATCTTGTATCCTTTACATTTTCATACCCGCTATTTCTACAGAAAGTTGTTTATTTAGGTCCTCTTACAATTTAAGAACCCTCTATACACTGCACACTAGAGTTTTGATTTGTGGTATTCAGATAGAATATATAATCTGCCTTCTGTTCTAGAGTAAAATAAATTGAAATGTACAGTGTATTTCTTATAATTTGTGATCAAATCAAGCATTCATAACATTTTAATAGGCCAAGGTGGATAGATTGAATACTTCGTTTGCAGGTATTTTGTCCAATCAAGTAAACAACAGTGATTTCTGTTCATTAGTACTTCATTGTCTTTGGACATTTTTCCTGGGGGTAAATCAAAAGAGTTCGCATACCTATCAATTTTACCGAAATTTTTAGTAAATAAAAAAATACGTAACACCTATAATAATATCACAGGAGTTCGCATACCTATCAATTTTACCGACATTTTTAGTAAATAAAAAATACGTAATACCTAGGTACTACATATCTTTTATCTATACTGAACATTTCGGTAAAATTGATAGGTATGCGAACTCCTGTGGGGTAAATGCAAGGTACCTTGTGTTGAAAATTAAAAGATAAGCTCAATATCTATATCTTTACATGCTATAATTTTCTCAATGTCCAAAAAAACTTTTTCTTAAGTGTATAGAGCACACGCACTTGTTTCGTATACGGGACACCCCTACTTATTTTTACCGGACCCTCTATACCACAGGCACTTGTTTCGTATATGGGGCACCCCCTACTTCACTGGTAAAAATAAGTAGGGGGTGCCCCGTATACGAAACAAGTGCCTGTGGTATAGAGGGTCCTTAAGCAGCAACCAGTTCATGATAAGTGTTTTCCGGTACATGTGCAATAAGGTTTTGAACAATGTTTTCATCATGTGGCCAAAAGGGGGTCGAAGATGTTTTTACAGGAACTCCTCATACATTTTACCCAGTAGCTAAATCATTTTTATGCCCCTGTAATCGAAGATTCGGGGGTATATAGTTTTTGCCTTGTCCGTCCATCTGTTTGTTTATCTGTTTGTACGCAAATACTTTAACATTGCCCATAACTTTTGATTAGGCCATTCCAAGTTTTTTTCTATGATTAGCGTCCACCCATCTTTCAAAAACCTACCTACCTTTTCGCAAAAAAAAAAAAAAAAAAAAAAAAAAAAAAAAAAAAAGAAAAGAAAAGAAAACGGACTTCGTAGTAATAAAAGTAACGTCAATCAAATGATTTGATTTCAAAAATGTTTTCTCCTTTCTAGATCTATACTTTAACAAAATCAAGGTACTAAATGCTTAAAATACCACATATGAAAAATTGGAGACAGATCATTACAGGAAATGATAGAATTCAAAGATTTCGACCAGAACAATCAATTTCGGGTCTTCTGATTTTGTTTGTTTTTTTTTCTGATATTGGGTTCAAAAAACCAAGGCGCACGCGAACGTACGCTAAACATAGAAACAAGATGTGTTTGTGAAACACTGATGCCCCCGTATGGCAACTTATAGCAAAGGTTAAACTTTCTCAAATGCAAATCAAATATGTTGGTACCCAAAGTAAGGTCTTGTCTCGAGGAATATACCTGTGAAATATGAAAGCCCTAGCAGCAACCATTGAAAAGATATGGAAAAGGTTAAAGTTTTTCAAAAGGAAGTCAAACATCAAGGTCAAGGTCAAATGGTAAAAAATAATGGTGCCTAAGGAAAGGCCTCCTCACAAGAAATATACTGGTGAAATATGAAAACTGAAGCACCAATCTTTCAAAAGTTATTACCAAGGTTTAAGTTTTCCAAAAGTACGTCTAACTCCAAGGTCAAGGTCAATGGATTACAATTGTTGGTATCCAAAGAAAGGTCTTGTCACAAGGATTACATATGTGAAGTATGAAAGCCCTAGCACCAACGGTTCAAAAGTTATGGCCAAGGTTAAAGTTTTCCAAAAGTAGGTCAAACTCCAAGGTCAAGGGGTCAAAGTTGTTGGTATCCAAAGAAGGTCTTGTCACAAGGATTACATATGTGAAGTATGAAAGCCCTAGCACCAACGGTTCACAAGTTATGGCCAAGGTTAAAGTTTTCTAAAAGTAGGTCAAACTCCAAGGTCAAGGGGTCAAAGTTGTTGGTATCCAAAGGTCTCGTCACAAGGATTACATATGTGAAGTATGAAAGCCCTAGCACCAACGGTTCACAAGTTATGGCCAAGGGTAAAGTTTAAAAGTAGGTCAAACTCCAAGGTCAAGGTCAAAGTGTCAAAGTTGTTGGTATCCAAAGGAAGGTCTTGTCAAAAGGATTACACATGTGAAGTACGAAAGCCCTAACTCCAACTGTTCAAAAGTTATGGGCAAGGTTAAAGTTGGGTAAAATTTTGTAAAACTAGGTCAAACTCCAAGGTTAATGTCAAAAGGTCAAATATGGTGGTACCCAAAGAAAGGTCTTGTCACAAGGCATACACATGTGAAATATGAAAGCCATAGCTCCAACCAATCAAAAGTTATGGGCAATGTTAAAGTTTTTGCGGACAAACAGACAAACAGATAAACAGACAGACAGACGGACGGACAGGGCAAAACCTATATACCCCCGAATCTTCGATACGGGGGCATAAAAACTTGGAATGGCCTTAGTTGGAGCTATGACTTTCATATTTCACATGTGTATCCTTTCTTTGGGGTACTACATATTTAGCTTTTGACCTTGAATGCTAAGCAGCAAGCAACCTGAACAGATTTCTTGAGCAGCGGTTCTTCCATCAAAGAAACATACAATATTTAACGGACTTCAGTTCACTTTATATGGTTATTTATACAGATATAAATATAAACAATAAAATGTCTTTGCTTGTTAGTATGGGAATTAACGTTGCAGCTATTGCAGAAAAGCGCTTACCAGTGGCGGAACCAGGAATTTCAGAACGGGGGGGGGGCAGTAGAAGGCGGGGGGGGGGGGGTGTCTGAAGGCTGCATTGAAGCCCCCAGTGAGTCTAGGGCAAAGTCAGCTGATTCTTACAAATAAGAGATGTTTTTTCCTTGATTTTGGGATAAAGGACAAACAAGTTCTACATACAAAAAATTCAAACGGGGGGGGGGGGGGGGGGGGGCTCGGCGCGCCGGCCCTGGATCCGCCTTTGCATATGCGGGTTATGTATTTTTTCTGCAACATGAAATATATGGAGATAACGAACAGTATTCAAGCTCAAAAGTCCATTAAACAATACAAAAATAGGAGCAGAGCAAACACGGACCTCCAAAACATCAGAGTTGGGATCAGGTGCCATGGAGGAGTGAGCATCCCCTGCCGATCGGTCACACCCGCCGTGTGCTCCGTGTCATGATCGGGAAATAACGGAAAAATCCGTCGACAATTCAGTGTGTTAATAATGGCCTAACAATTAGTATGAAAAACGTCAGTCAGCATTTGACTCAATGATAAATTATATTTGCTGACAAGGTCATTGTATCGATCATAGAACTTACGAAATGATGACTTTAAACGAGACTGCTGATAATCTTGTTTCATCAACTTGTTTGTCAATAATTTACCTCGTTTTAGAAATTGTACATACGTAGAGCATGCTCTTGCGTATCGAATCAACTGAGAGATATAAACCCCGTATGCAGGTGATGAAGGTATATTGCTGCATAAGTAAGGGAAGTTGACGATTGAAAAGTTAAAGTCATTATGTTGATCATAAAGCTTGGTTGTTAGATAACCATTAACGTCTTTTTCAAGTAGAATATCCAAATATGAAACAGATGTGTCTGACTCTGTGGCATCTTCTTTTCTCAAGCTCACCAGGATATATCGTATCGACATAAGAATGGAAATAACCATTGTTAATTGACAATACATATATTGCCTAATATATCTAAATGTCTATATATCTAAATGTCGAGTTGAAGGCCACAGCAAGTGTTTTCTTCTTTTCACGTATAAGATTTTGGACAAATTCTGCTTCATATGAATACAAAAAAGGTCTGCTAATAACGGGGCGCAATTGGTACCCATGGGAATTCCAATAGATTGTTGGAAGACCTTGTCTCCAAAAACCACATAGATATTGTCAATCAGAAACTCGAGCATCTTTTTCGTCTCAACTTCAGAGTACTTGTGAGTACAATCAGAATGTTTTTTAACAAAATAATTTTGCAAATGACCAATGACAAGGTATGTAAATTTACGAGTTCCATTTTTATTGAAAAAGCAGCTGTCAATGATATCAAAAACATTTAATTTCCAAACTAACAACCAAAGAAAGATTTTATTGTTTTACTTCATTACATTTAATTTCAGGCCGGTAATGAATTTTGACATAAGAAACCCATTGTCATATGCTCACCTGTGCATTTTATGCTCAATTTGATAGATCTGTGCATATTTTATGTTTATAGAAT
Organism: Saccostrea echinata; assembly: GCF_033153115.1. Classification (NCBI taxonomy): domain Eukaryota; kingdom Metazoa; phylum Mollusca; class Bivalvia; order Ostreida; family Ostreidae; genus Saccostrea; species Saccostrea echinata. The sequence continues at coordinate 5,033,795 of NW_026889806.1, read as the reverse complement.
AACTTATGTGGCTTCTTTGCTACCAAGTATAAGGAAGCTAGCGTACATTCAGAGGCAAACACTTAACGTTCAGGTATAGCTGGTCTATGACAGCATCTAATTTATTCACTGTCGTGAACCCGATCAGGGGTGGTCTATACTTACATGATGGCGGCCGATTCGAGAGGAAAACGGTATGTATTCGTTTAATGCTAAATTCTCCTAGTCGGTAGATAGCTTAATGACCCTCTTCTATACACTAAAGCAAAATGTTTTTTTATACCGAACTTTTCAAAAAGTTCGGGTATATTGTTATCTTGGTTCGTAAGTCACACTCTATTCTTCCTCAAACCAATCTTACATTTTAATCAGAAGCCAACACTTCTTTTGGAGGTGCCTTGAACTTGTGTAGAAAGATACATGTATTTAAATTTTCATTTTAACCCTAGGAGCCAAATGGGGGTTAAAAAACTTTTTTTTCAAAAAAAAATTCCCAGAACTCTTACATTTTTCGCAATAGTCTATTAATTCATATTTTGGAATAGGATTGAGATGAAATATGGAGAACAGTATTCAAGCTCAAAGTCCATCTAAACAATATACATCTCGGGAGCAGAGCAAACACGGACCTCTGAGAGTGTCCTGTCCACGTGCAATAAGGTTTCGGAATTTCGATGTTCACCCCATGGGCGGTTGGAGGTAAAAAAAAAAAGACGTTTTTCTACAAATGCTGGTTCCCTTAACTCCTCATATTTTTTTTTTTAAACAGCCAAATCATCTTTTGGAATATGATTGGTCATGTCTTGTAGATGTTTCGTACTTTTCCTTTTCACCCTTGGGGCTTTTTTCTATAAAAACCTTGTTCCTTGAACTCTTCTTATATTTTTCGCAGTAGTTCATTCATCTTAAGAAACCAGTTGTCTACGAGAATTGTATATTGTTTTTTATTTTTGTTTGTTTTTTTTTAAATTAATTCAACCTGACTAAACGGAATTCAATTTACTTGGGGTGATCAGCTAAGAGCCGATTCGAACACACTTTTATAAAGCGGTAACGTTAAAGTCAATGAAAAAACCCTCGGCGATTTTGTCGTCAAGACCTCTGACAAGAAAGAATCCGTGAATGGACCTCTTAATTTAGTGATTATGAACTTGCTTTTTATTTCACTGGAACTGTTAATTTAATATGAACTTTTTAAAATTTTACTATTCATTTTGGTGCCCGGAGTGTCATGGATTATCCGCGAGTAAATGGGAGTTTTCTAAGCGGAAGCTTTTTGATCGGGTCTCCGGGTATATGTAGAACAAAACATACGGACAAACAGCTACTGGCAATAGCAAAAGACGCTGTCACTTTAGACCGTCGATATAGGAGAACCTGTTTAGTTGAATGATAGTGAGAGCACTGTCCATAACTTACTAATAAATCTTCAGAAGGTCCCAGGTGTGTGCGAGATTGGTTCCTCGACTGTTTATAGGGGAATAAAGGGAAAATCAAGTATGTTCATCAATGAAATCCCCGAATTTAAGTGGGGCTTATCCAACTTTTATTTAGCAAAGAGGAAACGTGACACTGCTTTAGAGACTGACGTTATCATCCGTGCGCCGTAAGGCGATACCATACGAGTACATAAAATCTCATATTTTGTTTATTTGAGCATATATCTATTTGAAATTTGCTATATATATTGATGAAAAATGTACTAAAAAGTAGCGAAAGTTTTAGAACACAGTGATGATTATTTTTCAATATAGACAACTTGTCCACGATTTTACCGGACAATCCTCGTTATGAGGACCATTTTATAGTCAACTCATTCAAGTCTAATCAATCGTACAAATATTGGTTTCTATTGCCAATATTTTTATTAATTACTTTTAATAGTTTACCTAAAACATTTATACTCAGTTCCTTTAAACTAAGGAAATTGAGATGTCTCTATCTTTTAACATATAATTCTTTTTATTGTTACAGAAATTTCAGATGCAGAATTCTTATAATCAATTAATTAACATTTTTTTCACTAAAAATATTTTGAAGAACGATAACGGAAAGATAACTCTTGTAGATGGATGCATTTTATTTTACAAGCACAGGAAACAATGTGATATTCTGATTTAAACAGCAACGCTTCATTATGTTTTCTAAAGCGAATTAGATAGGTATGATAGTAAATATAATTTTTATATATACCTTAAATTATATTTTTATTGTGATATAGAAAAATATTTACCTTTCTACTTACCATGTCAAATTTTCTTCATATCATGATTAGATATAATATTCATTTCTGAAAAAGTAAGCAACGCTTCATAATTCAAACTATTTTCCATTTGAATCTAATGCTACTGTTGTTGATGAAAATCAATGTTGGGAATTTAAAAAAAAAAAAAATGGTGAAATTTGGAACAGAGGGATATTTCACCTTCAGGTAATATGGGATACCTCCACATTAAGACGTGCTTTCGTTTGAAGTATTGTTTTGATTTGCATGAGTGCTTATTGTCGGGTCAAAATTTGTAGATACACCGCTAACACTACAAATTAGGATTGTTACCGACTGTCTAAAGAAATATATCCGATTGATCAATTACATACGATGAAAATCGTAGACGGCGAAGCGGACCAGACCTTCCACCCTACTTGCAAACAATTTTTAGAAAGTGTGTGTTTGTACATGGGGGGGGGGGGGGGATATATAGAATCTACAGCAAAGGAAAAAATCATAAAACAGTTGGAGCCCCCACCCACCCCCTTAATTAGTACCACGAGCCTGCTGGAAGTGATGATCAAGATATATGTAATACAATATATTTTAATTCTCTTAATTTAGATATACCAACATTTCGACTATCGAGTCCCGTCCAATTTTTCATACATGTACAATCAAACTCTTCAAAATGATCAATCTCACCTTCTATGATATCGCATGGCCGTATGATCTGGGGGGGGGGGGGGAGGGGGGCTCAAGAATACTATAGAACACGTACGTACTATATGCTTGTGCACCCTCAATAAAAATGTCTGCCTTTTTTTTTTGCTTGTCAAGGGATTTTTGGTAGTTGATAGTGCCCCCCAACTGAAAATGTATGGCTGTGCCCCCCACCCCCTTCAACTGAAATTGCTTCCTACGGGCCTGTACTGTCAAGTTATCTAGAAAAATCTTTGAGGCACCTTTGTCAACTTTTAATAATTTATATAAAATACATCCATTGAATATTTTTTCCTTTATTTCTTATAAAAACACTGCCATTTATCAGTCAGTAAACGCCACTAGGCAAGCCACCTGCATAGAATTCTTGAGCAACGGCTCCTTCATAAATTAATGTATTTAATTTTACTTGAATTTTTTTTTTTTTTTTTTTTTTTTTTATACACAGATAACAAATGTAAACAATAAAATGTCTTTCTTTGTTTGTTAGTACGGGAATTAACGTCGCAGCTATTGCAGAAAAAAAATCAACCTAAGCGGGTTATGTTTTTTTTTTCTACAACAGCTGCGACGTTAATTCCCGCACTAACAACCAAAGAAAGACATTTTGTTGTTAAAGTTTCTGTTCAGGCCTAATTTTAAATGTTTTCCCCCTCTCGTTTGAACGAATCTCGACGCTACAATCACTTGTGATGCAAACACAAAAAATCGGACGTCATTTCTTAAAAGGGCCGCTACTCTAATTTCAAAGAGAAACTATTACGAACAGTGGTTCCCTTTATAATTTGATTTCCAATATCGTCGCAACGCGTCGGCCATATTGCCAAATATTAATTTCACCTGCCGGACAGAAATATAGTCGCCAGTCACGTGTTATGTTTAAACCAATGGAAATGCGACATTTCAATCCGATGCAAATTAAAAGTTCATATTCAGGCCAAGATCCACTAAACGTAAAAAGGCCAACTTCCAACAAAAGCTCATATGATATATCAGTCTTTTGTATCTTGGCCAATATCCACAACAATATAGAGCACACCTTCCCACAAAAACCTATATCATCAGTTTATTATATCCCGACTGATATTCACAACTGTAAAGCCCAGCTTCCCACAAAAAGCTATTTCCATGATTTTTTTTTGTATCTGGGCTATATAGTCCAACTTCCCACAAAAGCTTATACAGTCTATCAAAAGCTTATACCAGTCTATCAAAAGCTTATACATGTACCAGTCTCAATAGCTTATACCAGTCTATCAATTTCAAGAGATACTTTCTACATTTCCTGTATATTCCATGATGAACAAACTTGTACTGATTGTCAATACTTACACAATATGACTATTCAGGTCTTGAAAAGAAGATTATTAGTAATTTAAAAAAATATTCATTATATTACTATAGATAGAATAGCTTGTTCCTAGTCCCCCGTGCCATATTACTATAGATAGGATAGCTTGTTCCTAGTCTCCCGTGCCATATTATTATAGATAGAATAGCTTGTTCCTAGTCCCCTGTGCCATATTATTATAGATAGAATAGCTTATTCCTAGCCCCCCATTCCATGATTAGAATAAACCTGAATCTGCACAACATCGGGATGCTGGAATATTAATTAATACGACTAATCACTCTCTCAGAGATTTTTATAGAATTTCTCCTATGATTTTAGCCCCTACTAGAGATTTGAACAAACTTAAATCTACATTTTATTGGGATGCTTGCACATGAGATTTTTTACAGAATTTTTCCTATCATTTTAGCTCCTATTGTGGTCCCACACTAACCTCCTGGGGCAATGGTTTGAACAAACTGGTTTCTGCCCTATCTGAGGATTCTTGAATACAACTAATTATAGTCCAGTGATTCTTCTTCAGATTTAACCAGATTTTTTCTTATATATTTAGCCCACTGTTTCTGCCCTATCTGAGGATACTTGCATACAACTAATCATGGTCCAGTGGTTCTTCAGATTTTAACAGATTTTTTCTTATATATTTAGCCCCCTGAGGCCATGAATTGAACAATTTTGAATCAGCATTCACTGAGGATGCTTGCATATTTATAAGATTATTATAGCCCTACTGAAGATTTTTAAAGATTTGTTTTGAATTTCATGGCCATTTATTTACTATTCAGTATTTTTTTTACTCATTCTTTACAAATAAAACATAAATTGGGTAAAATCCAAAAATTAATAAACAATAATTTATTGCTGTTCTCCTTAAAAACTACTTCCGGACTTAGAGATGATCCTATCTGATGATGGTTACGTTGTTTAATGTTCATAGTCACCATTTTCCACTTCTGAGAATAGTTTTTTGTTTTTTTCTTTTTTTTAGCATTTTCCATTGTGATGATAACTTTCCACCTGATCAGCTTGGTTTCTGGTCATTCATCCAGGCCATTATATTCCTAGTTTTCTGATAATAATGGTCCTCTTCTGAGGAATCTTCTTTGAATTTTCCTTTTTTGCATTTTCTACTGTGATGACCATTTTCCTCTTCTGAGGAAAGATCTTTTTTGCGTTTTCCACTGTGATGATCATTTTCCTCTTTTAAGGAAAGTCCTTTTTTGCATTTTCCACTGTGATGACCATTTTCCTCTTCTGGCAAAAGTTCTTTTTTGCATTTTCCACTGTGATGACCATTTTCCTCTTCTGACAAAAGTTCTTTTTCGTGTTTTTGATTCTGATCACTTTTTTCAGGAAGATTAGCTTTTTCTGAAGAAGAACTGCTTTCACTTTTTAATGCTCTTTTCCGTACATTGTACGCTGAAGGGTGAATCTTGAAACCAAATAACCTGAAAAGATCATCAGTTTTCAAAGGTTGTGGAAGCACAAATAATGATTTAGACAAAGTTATCAGTTACTGTGATGATTTTGTCCCCTTTTTACTTAAAGCAGGGGATATTAATTTGAGTCTGTTAATCTGTCTGTGCATAACGTTTTAATTTCCAGACGATACCTTAGCAAAAGGCCCATGGACCACATCACTCACCTGAGTCATTATGGCCTTGCTGTTCTTCATCATCAGATTTTTTTTCTATCATGTATTCCTGTATGTAAGACTTTGCTGCCTGTTGTGACCCCACCACACCCCCAGGTGTCCTTATTTTTATAGATGTAGCCCCACCCTACCCCTCAGGGTCATAATTTGAACAAATTGTTATAGAGATATAAAAATTAAAATAAAATGCAAGATACAATATCAAATTAGATTATTTTAATTACTTTACACCAAATTTATTTTGAAAGTAATGGCTTGCCAACAAGAAATATTTAATCTATCAACTGCCCAATTCCCAAGAGATATAGCATCTGCTTGATCAGAGATGCTCTACCAGAATCTCCTTACACTAAACTCATTAATTAATCTCTAATTTGACATGCAATTTTCTGTTATCAAAATTCTCCTTGACCATTGCTTGATAATTGCACCCATGGGAAAAGTGGAATTTCTCTTGTAGGGCTGTGTCCATATATGGATATGTACTGATATTCAAGAATGTATCATATAAAAAAAAAAAATAACTTCCAATACGTATTGGGCAGGCAGTTTTTCTTATAATTCTGTGAAAAAGTTGGGATTTTCAATCATCAAAGATAATATTTTACTGTTTTGAATTTAAACTGATCAATTATGATATAATCTTTATGGAAATAGCACATCTTAAATAATTATTACAAAATACATAGACAACTTTATCTTTGATTTTACATTCGTTAAAAGTTTGAATTTGAAGTGTAATTTGTAATGACAGTGAAACAAGAACTTGGAGATGGGTTTTAAAACACTTAGTTTTTATGAAATTCATGCATTAACCGTCTTATACCATAAATCTGGAAATTTTTACGTCGATATATTTTTGCGAATCTGGGTCAAAAAGGTGTTGATTAATTTTTATGTTTTAAAATTTTGCAAATTATCATTGGCGCTAAAAATAAAAAGCACTTAAACGTTTCATAACAGTTTATAAGTTACGTGTGTGCATACAATGAATTACGCATATACTTGCAATCTCCTTTCTTTCGTCGGGGTTTCATTATACACGAGAGTAAGTTCTTTATTAAAAATCTGTCGTGCTAAGGATTCATTGTTAGATAAAACAGGCCTTTCTTTCTTGGAGAAATAATTTAAGAGACCAACTGCCTGTCAAACTATCGGACGATATTGAATGTAGTTAAGGCACAGATTATCATGGGTAATAAGCTTGTAGTATAAAATATTTCTTAAAATGACCACTGCTTACGAACACCTGTTCATCGGGTTAAGCATAAACACCAGCTGTCAGCAAAATTTTTGTTCACCTTTTTTGTTGTTGATTTATTTTTAAAAAAAATATTTTTGCGAATGCAGTGCTCGCGCAAAAATTAATCTAGAGTAAAGATTTCCAGATTTACGGTAAGACTTTTTTGATAGACTTCTTAAAGAATCCAATACTGTGTGTGTACATAAATTGATGGATTCAAAATTTAGCGTAATCCGAGGATATTAGTGGTTGGCGTAATCATGAATTAGCACTACATACATCCGTGCCGTATTGTATTTATAAATGATTTATTAACGGTATTCGTGACTCAGTGCATTGTTCTCTGCGCAAAAGCCGCTAAAATATGAAGCCCACTTTTTTAAGTACACGTACAGTATATCGCATAACGCTTTATAAAATATCGTATTGTATCGAAATTTTTTGCTCAATACACAGCCCTATAATCTCTTGTAAATGACACATAAGAAACATTATATTTGTTATAGATTGCTGTAAAGTATATCATGAAAAAAACATAGGTAATCAGAGATTACAGAGCTCACCTCAACAAAATTAATGTAGTCTTAAGGGTCCTCCACACCCCGTGACTTGTGACGTATATCGAGAAAAAATACTTTTACTTCCGGTTTTATATAGTTTGTGCACTGACGATTTGACTGGCACTGCCTGTAAGAGAGTCTTACAAATGCTTTAGATATTAAGGTTTTGTCAAAGGAAGAGTATGCAGTCAACCGAGAGCGACACCCTGATGACATAAACAATGAACACATGGCATGATCACACCGTGACCGAAAGAAGAAAAAGTGTCGATCTTTTTCAATAAAAAACAGCAGACATTTGAGATTTTGTTGCATAATGATTCGTAAATAACAGGTATATCTACTCGAAAATGTTTATTATACTTTTAGGCTAATAAATCCATTGCAATATCGTCAACAAGACTCTTGTGAAAAGTTGATATTATTGTACACTGATTTGTGCGTTTCAATAATACCTATCTCATTGTGTGTTTATAAATATTGATAAAGTGTGCATTTCTAGTTTTGCTCATTTATATCTGTCCTGTTCAGTTGTGAATAACGAGTTACTGAATACATGTATGATGACGTATGCGGAGACTTACCAAAGTTTTTGAGTCCTGGGTAACAGGAAAGATAACTCTCAAAACGGAACTTTGATACCACAGATTTTGAAAATAATTTTTCCTATTCAATAAATTTGATTTTGATTCAATTTTTTGTTGTAATTTAGTTCATTATTGTTTCTTCTATACTATCAGGAATCTTCCATAATTTTTTCTCCATGAATTTTAGAGTAAATGAGTTATATTTATTTTTTATAGCTTTGATTAATTTTTAAAAAAAATATCCTCAGTGATAAAATTAAGTTTTTGTGGTTGTTTTCTAGGCTTAATAATATATTCCAGGAGAACACAAAATTTGTTGTGCTACTTATAGAAACTCGGTGGGGAAAAAATCTTAAAACTTATGAAATTAAATTTTAAAAAAATCAGTGTAAATTATATTTCAATTGTTGACCAGTTTTTAAAGGTTGATATGCTTGTTAAAAGTAATGCTCAGTAATATGAGAACATAAGTTGGGGGTGTGTGGAGGACCCTTAAAGTAAGGTAAAGTCCCACACTAAATAATAATCTAGTAGTATGCATCCCTAGATGCAACATTTATGCAATTTTGGTCTAATAGGGCTTGCAGTTATTTGGGAATGAACTTATCCAGTAAATATGTCAAATTCAGCATCTGAAGCAAGTTTGAGAGTGTTCATCCCTTGATGCATCATCCATGCATGTTTGGTTAAGATAGGCCTTATAGTTTCTTGGCAATCGACCTGCTCCAAAAACTTTAACCAGCTGGTCACTCATCAGGAAAATGTAGGTCAGATACAGCATCTGAAGCAAGTCCAGTAGTGTGCATCCTTAGATATATCATCTATGTAACTTTTTGTGGTAGTGGGGTGAGTTCATATTGGTAAGTTCTTATAATGTTAAATGCGAAAACCGTCCTTAAACTGATGTAACAGACTGGTACTAAGACCAATGGTGCGAAAAAAAAACCCCGGAAAAACAGTAACCCAAACAAAAAGGTCAGATACAAACTATACCAAAGTCCAGGATCAGAGCAGTCTGAGCTACCCAAGGTGGTGGATATGAACATTGACATGATGGAAGAAGATCTTAACTCAGAAGGAAATATCAAGAATGAGGAGGAGGAAATACATCTACAGTCAGATCTAGATACGGACAGTGGTGAGTGTGATGATTCATTGATTCAGTTGTGTAATAAATTAGATTCACCACCCGCCCATTCGAACACGAACCCATACAACATACAGGGGTGACCTACTTGGGTTAGGGAAATATTTACAAAGCTCACAATCATTGATAAAAAAACTCTCCAAGATAAACGAAATAAATGACAAACTTGAGAAAGTCATATAGAAAGTTCATACAGTTGAAGCTGATTTAGCTAACCTTAAGAAAACATCAGGAAATATGGGCAAGGCAATAGGCTTACTGAAAAAAACGTCAGACGAGGTCAAAGGTCAAGTATTTGAACTAGAGAAAGCGCAGAAAACAATGGAAGATACAATAACTGACCTACAATGTAGAAGCATGCGAGAAAACCTGTTGTTCTATATAGAGGCGACAGGTGGGAGAACTGTGCTGCTTTAAACAGTGATTTCTGTGAAACACAACTGGATCTACCGTGCATTGGAGAAAGTATTGAGAGGGTGCACAAAATAGGAAAAGTGGATGAGGAGAGAGAGAAGCCACGCCCAATTGTAGTAAAATTTAGCTCCTATAGAATGAGAGAAAAGGTGCGGGAACATGCTCCAAAACTTGTGGGTACCACATTCAGTATACAAGAACAGTTTCCAAAAAAAAAAAAAAAAAATACAAGAGGTGAGAAGTAAATTATTCCCCATAATGAATGAGGCAAGGTGTCACCGAAAGAGAGCATCACTGATAAGAGACAAACTGTACATAGATGGTGTGGAATATATTCCGGAACCTGTTGACACAGCAAATAATGGATAGGACAGACATGAAAATGAACATTGTGACAACTTGAAAATAATTTCATGGAATATAATGGTGGATTTTCATAAAAAATTAAGGATAAGAGTTTCAAAAATTTCATTCTTACTTATGATATTGTGCTTTTGACCGAATGTTGGTTAGAAAAAGATTACCATGGTTCTATTGAAGGTTTTGATTCCTATTACTTTCCTAGACAAAAGAGTAGAAGTATACAGGGAGGGGGGGTCAGTGATTTTGGTCAAGAAAAAATTCCATTAAAATGTTATTTCTGTTAAAAACCAGTGCGACTCAATTTTATGGTTAAAAATCCAGGATATATTTTATAATGTAGGAGACGACATATATAGAGGATTGTTTACATTCCTCCTAATAATTCTACATTTTACCGTCAGTATGAGTGTGATATTTTTTTGGAATTAGAGACAGAAATAAGCCATTTTATGCCAAAAGGTAAAGTTATTATATTGGGAGATACAAATGCCAGAACCTCCACTAAAGATGATTTTATTACGGATGTGAATGATTTTAAAATGGAATTTTTAACAAAGGGTAATATTCCATTACAAATATTAGAATTAAATCTTTTTGTTCTTTTGTATGCTGATGACATGGTCATTTTTGCGGAAAGTGTAGAAGAACTATAGTCTCTGTTAAATACATTGTATACTTATACCAAACAAGAGGCCCAAGGGCCTTCATGGTCACCTGAGTATAATACAACAATTTAGAGAATCCATAGAGTATAAAATGAACTGAAAGGTGAAGCTTTGTTGCCCAAAAGCAAGAAAAATAGGGTGATCAGGATCAACAAAATAATAAGTCTAGTATTCATTAACAGTTTATAATCTGTTCCCCTTTTATCACTCTCACCATACAGTATACAGTGGTTCCCGTTTTATCGAATAGTCAAGTTGTCAGCCTAGTTTTATCTGAATAGCCGAATGTTAGAATAGCCGATTGCTCCATACCGAGTCCAAAGATAGATGTATAGAGCTACATGTATTGATAATACATCGTAGCAAATTTCAAGCTTGCACTTTCGTTTTCTTTTGACATGTTTACTAAATGACTTTACTAAAAATAATTCATTTCACTTACTTATGAATTGAATATGAATTTTTTTTTCAAATAAATTGACGTATAGAATATATTCTTTGATAGTTATTGCCATCTTTCTTCAGCACATGTTTACATTCCTTCTTCGATAGTCGCCATTTTGGAAACGGAAGTAGACTTAATGCTTGACTAATAACCGTAAACTATTTTTCCTGGATAGATTGTAAATTAAAAATAAACAAAAATATTAAATATATGTAATTGTTTCGTTTTTATTTGTTTCTTTAATACGGTTACGTATTTTATACTGTGTGTGAGTTTACCAGTCTCGTTCTTGTCTGCAAGAGAAATTTTGAGAGCCATGTGGAGAAAGATGGACAGGTGTGAATTTTGAGACGTATTCTTATAGAATGGGCCATTTGTGATTTTTACTATAAATTTTGCACTGAAAAGTGAATAAATATTAAGCCAATTGACCAAGTTAAACGATTGAATAGGCTTATTTCATTATCCAAGCAAATTGTCATACACAAGCTAATCAGTTCAATAATTAAAATTTCACGCTGAAAAAATTACAAATAATTGTCATAATTAACAAGTGCATCATTGAACCCAAGCTGATCACCACAACTGTAATCAAAACATATCTATTTACTATGCCCACTATTGACACAGGTAAGGTGCCTGTGTGCGTCCAGCCGTAACTAATCCCCTCATTGTCGTACTCAAGTCAGTCAAGGTAATTGGTGTCAAACTGTGTAAACAAAGGCTTCACATACGAAGTTGGAGGTGTGAACAAGGTGCTGATTATCAAAAAACACTATGATAGTCAAAATTTTTGTATCGGATAAAATGAAATTCCAATATTTTCTCATCAGAATATCAGGTGAAATTATTAATAAATATATAAGAAATGGTTTTGTGCTCTGATATTATATTGAAATAGCCGAAATATTCGTTAAACCGCTATCCGATAAAATGGAAGCCACTGTATTAACAAACTATCAGTGCTTCTGCACTATTTTAATTCCTTGTTGATATCTCTTACATTGCCCTCTCTTGGTCTTTGATGAACTTTTAATAAGACAAGTTATTTTGTCTCATTTTTATTTATCTATTACTTACAAGTCTACCTGATCATTTAAACTATGAAAGTACTTTTTGTATTATACAATAAAAATTCTTGCATAATTCTCTTATTCTATTAACCTTTAAAATACACTATTTACTGTTATTAATTATCAAAAGTAAATGGCAAAGGGGAATAACTCCTCTCAGTAGAATCTATACTTATAAATTAAGAAATTTTGCAAATAAACTCCGAAACGAATGCACCAGGGTTGTTACCAACTCCTCTGTGAATACACTAGATACAAGATGATGTCCGTAAACTATATTTAGATTTCACTTGCATTGTAAGTATCGTACATTAATTAAAAGTCTACTTTTATTTTCTATGAACAGCCACGAAATCGCAAAAAAGTGAGTACGGTGGCGTTTCCAGTTGGCGGATCTAAGTTACTGGCAATTTTTAATGAAACTGGTAACAAGCAATCGTTTTTTTATTTCATTAAACGTCATTACTGAATTATTCAATCAAAACTTGATTTAAATGATATTAAAGAAATAAGTTGTGATAAGCGATTAAAAAGGAAAATGTGCAAATTATTTTCATCATTCACCGATTGTAATATTGACGGAAGCTTCTAGAACATCATATAGCATCGAGCCCGATGTTAAAAAGAAAATAGCTGCTTTAAACTAAAAAAAGCTTTCGTGTGAATGGTCATTGAAATAATGGTAAATCATTGATAACACTGTAAGTTGTGAATATATTTATACAGGGTGTTTCATAATATATGTTACATTTTTAAATCTAATTATTTTTCTTACCTATCATATTTCTATTACAAACTATATATCATTTTTTACATCAAATCCTGCATTTTTATTCCACGTGAAAAAGTCAAGGAAATCATGGTAATACAATGATTAATTGTGACATAAACGCCGATGTCATAATTTGAATATTTTTCAAAATGGACTTAACTTATCAACATATTGCTGAATTGTAAAGCTGTTTTTTTTTTCAATACATGTCGCCAATATTCATTCAGAAGTTGATTAAGGAAATATTCCAAAAGAATGGAAGCTCTTCAGGATGCTTATCAGAAGGCTAGACAAGGTTAAAGGACAGGGACGGGTAATATGCGATAAATGACACAATAACTCCAGAAAGCCTAAGGACTTCAAGAGCCGAAGATTTAATTGGTGAAGTGGAGACTCTTAGATTGTTTAGCAAACTCCTGAGAAAACTGTCAGACGGATGTTTTCAGAAATTTATGCTGTTAATATCAGCATTTCCATCATATATTGAACTTTGAAATATGATATGAAGTTATCAGCGTACAAATTTTCAATAATGCAATACCCCAAGAAAAGAGTTTGCTCTCTGCATTCGCCAATCTCAATCTTTGGGCTTTTTTCGGGGGGGGGGGGGTGTCTTTAGGAACAGGGTCTACAATACTAGACAACAGATACTGAATGAGCTCAAAAGAAACAAACCTTCAAATGAGGAGTGTCTAAGCAAAAATGTGTGACAAGGTTATACAAATTTCGAGAAGCAACTTTCATTTGTAGGTGTAATAGTGGAGGTCATTACGAACATGTAACGTGGACTTTTGACGTTTTGAAATTCAACGTTACAAAAATGACGTAATTTAGAAATTTCACTAATTTTCATTAATGTTTGAGATTTCGTCCAAATTTAATATTTTAGTTGGTAATTGTACATAATGAATCTTATGGATATATGCATCAAGTTGATAAAAACACTTGTGTGTATCTTTTTCTTGTGTTTGTTAAATAGAAGATTCAAAATGTAACATTTATTATGAAACACCCTGTATATCGAAAGACTATTACATATATTTAGTAGGTTTTCCTAATAAAGAGCTAGGTTCACTTTATGCATAAAATGGCCCTGTAGATATACCAATTTATTGACTAATACCCCGTGTACCATTTTCAACATTATTATAAAGTAGAGACTTAGTGCTTTCAGTTTATACAACAGAATTTCCTTTGAAGAGTCCAGGCATTGAAAAACAGGTTGGTTGAAACTGCAATGTTATTGAATTTTGCAGAAAACAGTGTTTTAGAGAACCTTCAGCAAAGAATAACAAGAGGCCCAAGGGCCTTAACGGTCACCTGAGTATAATACAACAATTCAGAAGTTAAATACACTGATAGTTGAAGCTTTGTTGCCCTAAAGCAAGAGAAGTAGGAAGATCAGGATCAACAAAATAATTAGTCTAGTATTCAGTATCAACTCATAAATTAAGTTCTAATCTGTCCCCCACTTAACACTATGCAGACTATTAACAAACTATTAGTGCTTCTGTACTATTTTTAAACCCATATTAAGACCTCTAGCATTGACCTCTCTTATGGTCTTTGAAGAACTTTTAATAAGATAAGTTGTTTATGTCTCATTTTTATTTATCTATTACTTACAGGTCTACCTGTTTATTAAAACTAAGAAAGTACTTTTTTAATTATACGATAAACATTCTTGCATAATTATCTTATTCTATTAACCTTTCAAATACATTATTTACAGTGATTAATTATCAAAGGTGAATGGAAAAGGGGAATAACTTCTCTCAGTAGAATACAAATTAATAGAGCCCTGCCCAGGACCAGAATGCTTAGACCAATGGTCCAGATGTTTAAAAATCTGGTAGAAATATGCTTACTCATATCATTTAAACTTTTACTCAGTTTGCTTCCAATATGCCCAGAAGCAGAGAAGAATTTCACAGGTACAATGCATTTTCACTACAGATTCAACAAAGCCTTACCCTAACACCAGAACCCAAGACCAAGGGTCAAGAAATTTACAAATTTGGAAGAGTTACCCTCATCATCATAACTATGGACTTCAAAGAATTAACACTTTTCCACTATATTATCAAAAGCCCCCCCCCCCCCCCTCGTTATGTCAGAACCCCTGACCCTAGGACCACAAGATTTAAAAATTCTGTTCGAAGCTCCCATTTTCATCATAGCTAAGCAATTTATTTATCAGCTCAACACTAAGGAGCAGACAGGATTAATTAATGATTAATAGAATTAATGCTTTTTCACTTTATAATCAATAGAGCCCCCCCCCCCCTCCTCAAGAACCCCAAAAACTGAGGCCATATATTTAAAAATTTTGGAAGAGGCATCCTTGTCTATCATATTCATGCACTTAGTTTGTTTATATAATCTCCAGTAGCAGAGAAGAAGATTTTCAAAGAATCAATGCATTTTCACTATATAATCTATAGAGCCCCGCCCTAACACCAGAACCCCTGACCCTGGGGCCATGAAATTCACAATTTTTGAAAAGGCATCCTTATGCATCATAACCATGCACTTAGTTTGTTTAAATAATCTCCAGTAGCAGAGAAGAAGATTCTCAAAGAATCAATGCATTTTCACTATATAATCAATAGAGCCCCGCCCTAACACCAGAACCCCTGACCCTGGGGCCAAGAAATTCACAATTTTTGAAAAGGCATCCTTATGCATCATAACCATGTACTTAGTTTGTTTAAATAATACCCAGGAGCAGAGAAGAAGATTTTCAAAGAATTAAAGCATTTTCACTATATAATCAATAGAGCCCCGCCCTAACACCAGAACCCCTGTCCCAGGGGCCATGGCTTTCACAATTCTGGAAGAGGCCCACCTCCTCATCTTAACTATGTACTTAGTTTATCACCTTAATGCCCAGGAGCAGAGGAGAAGATTTTCAAAGAATTAATGCATTTTCACCATATAGTCGATAGAGCCCCGCCCTTACACCAGAACCCCTGACCCTGGGGCCATGAAATTCACAATTTTGGAAGAGGTACTCTTGCTCATCATAACTATGTACTTAGTTACTTTACTTAATATCCAGAAGCAGAGAAGAAGATTTTCAAAGAATTAATGCATTTTCACTATATAATCTATAGAGCCCCGCCCTAACACCAGAACCCCTGACCCTGGGGCCATGAAATTCACAATTTTTGAAAAGGCATTTTTGCTCATCATAACTATGTACTTAGTTACTTTATTTAATACCCAGGAGCAAAGAAGAAGATTTTCAAAGAATTAATGCTTTTTCACTATATAATCTATAGAGCCCCGCCCTAACACCAGAACCCCTGACCCTGGGGCCATGAATTTCACAATTTTGGAAGAGGCACTCTTGCTCATCATAACTATGTACTTAGTAACTTTATTTAATACCCAGGAGCAGAGAAGAAGATTTTCAAAGAAATAATGCACTTTCACTATATGATCTATATAGCCCCACCCTGGGGCCAGAACCCCTGACCCTGGGGCCATGAATTTCACAATTTTGGTAGAGGGCTCCATGCTTATTACAATGATGCCAACAGTTTGACTACTTGATGTCCAGGAGTAAAGAAGAAGATTTTTAAAGATTGCATTAATTTTGGTGGTTTTAGCCCCACCCCTCAGGCCCCAGGGGGGCAGGGATCATGAAATTCACAATTTATGTTCCCCTTCACCCATAGATGCTATATACCAAATTTGGTTGAAATTGGTTGCGCGGTTTTAGAGAAGAAGTTAAAAATGTTCAAAAGTTAACGCACGACGGACAAAAACAGATAGCAATAGGTCACCTGAGTGACTCAGGTGACCTAAAAATATGAGCACACCCCTCGATCCAAAAATTAAAATATGTTTTGTAATGTTCATTAACAGTTCTTTTATAATATATTTACTTATTTTGGATCGGAGGTTGTGCTGTATACGAAATATTGAAAAATGGCATCATATTTTAGCAATTTGTGAAGAAATATTCAGGATATGTGAATAATGACGCTATTCTTGACGTCATAATGCATTGACTAGAAAGAAAATTACGTCATTTTCAGTAGATATTCATTCACCAAGTGCTCAAGTAATATTTATTGCCTTGTTGACCTAAACTATACAGTTTTGAATTTTCAGAAATTCACAGGGCCAAAAAAGGCCCTAAGTGGCTCTTTGCTCTTTATCGGTAAAATTTGTATATATTCCTCACTGAGAGCATCGTGGCAACGAACCCGAAGTACAACTTGGTTATATAAAAGCCAATTTTTACACAGAAACTTGGGTCTTGGATTATAAATATGTATGTACCTTATTGATATGTTAAAAAAAAAAAAACAAGAGGCCCATGGGCCACATCTCTCACCTGAGTAACTTTGGCCATGCTGTTCTTTACCAAATTTCCCCCCTTGTAATACCTATTGTGGCCCCGCCCTACCCCCTGGGGTCATGATTTGAACAATTTAGAATCTACATTACCCCAGGATGCTTCAAAATAAGTTTCAACTTTTCTAGTCCAGCGGTTCTTGAAAAGAAGATTTTTAAAGATTTTCTTATATTTCAATGTTAAAGTTGGATTCCCTATTGTGTTCCGCCCTACCCCTGGGGGTCATGATTTCAACAATGGATGCTTCCACTTAAGTTTCAGTTTTTCTCGGCCAGTGGTTCTTGAGAAGAAGATTTTAAAAGATTTTTCCTATATATTTCAATGTGTAACTTGTATTCCCTATTGTGGCCCCGCCCTACCCCTAGGGGTCATGATTTGAAAAATTTAAAATCTACACTACCCCAGGATGCTTCCATATAAGTTTCAGCTTTTCTGGCCCAGTGGTTCTTGAGAAGAAGATTTTTAAAGATTTTTCTTATATATTTCAATGTAGAACTTGGATTACCTATTGTGGCCCCGCCCTACCCCCGGGGGTCATGATTTGAACAATTTAAAATCTACACTACCCCAGGATGCTTCCACTTAAGTCTCAGCTTTTCTGGCCAAGTGGTTCTTGAGAAAAAGATTTTAAAAGATTTTTCCTATCTATTTCAATGTATAACTTTGATTCCCTATTGTGGTCCCGCCCTACCCCCAGGGGTCATGATTTGAACAATTTAGAATCTACACTACCCCAGGATGCTTCCATATAAGTTTCAGCTTTTCTGGCCCAGTGGTTCTTAAGAAGAAGATTTTTTAAGATTTTTCTTATATATTTCAATGTAAAACTTGGATTCCCTATTGTGGCCCCGCCCTACCCCCAGTGTCATGATTTGAACAATTAGATTCTACACTACCCAAGGATGCTTCCATATAAGTTTCAGCTTTTCTGGCCCAGTGGTTCTTAAGAAGAAGATTTTTAAAGATTTTTCTTATATATTTCAATGTAAAACTTGGATTCCCTATTGTGGCCCCGCCCTACCCCGGGGTTATGATTTGAACAATTTAGATTCTACACTACCCCAGGATGCTTCCATATAAGTTTCAGCTTTTCTGGCCCAGTGGTTCTTGTGAAGAAGATTTTTAAAGATTTTTCTTATATATTTCAATGTAAAACTTAAATTCCCTATTGTGGCCCCGCCCTACCCCCGGGGGTCATGATTTGAACAATTTAAAATCTACACTACCCGAGGATGCTTTCACTTAAGTCTCAGCTTTTCTGGCCCAGTGGTTCTTGAGAAGAAGATTTTAAAAGATTTTTCCTATATATTTCAATGTGTAACTTGTATTCCCTATTGTGGCCCCGCCCTACCCCCATGGGTCATGATTTGAACAATTTAGAATCTACACTACCTGAGGATGCTTCCATATAAGTTTCAGCTTATCTGTCCCAGTGGTTCTTGCGAAGAAGATTTTTTAAGATTATTCCTATATATTTCAATGTAAAACTTGGATTCCCTATTGTGGCCCCGCCCTACCCCCGGGGGTCATGATTTGAACAATTTAGAATCTACGCTACCCCAGGATGCTTCCACGTAAGTTTCAGCTTTTCTGGCCCAGTGGTTCTTAAGAAGAAGATTTTTTAATGACCCCACCATATTTTTGTCTTTTCTTGATTACCTCCCCTTGTAAGGGGACATGGCCCTTTATTTTAACAATTTACATCCCCTTCACCCAAGGATACTTTGTACTAAGTTTGGTTAAAATTGGCCCAGTGGTTCTTGAGAAGAAGTTGAAAATGTGAAAAGTTTACAGACGGACGGACAGACGGACGGACGGACGGACGACGGACAACGGGTGATCAGAAAAGCTCACTTGAGCTTTCAGCTCAGGTGAGCTAAAAAAGGTAAGGTACACTTTTTACATATCAATAAGGTACATACATAGTTATAAACCAAGACCGAAGTACCTGTGAATTTTTACCAAAAAAAAAAAGTCAGTATCTCAGTAAAATGTGCATTTCTTGATGGAAATGAAATAAAAGTATCTGAAGTACAATATCCATAACATAGTATATTCAATATCAATAACATAGTATATAACAGGTTTCACAATAAACGTCAATTAATAAAATTGTTATCAAGTTTTACAAAGGAGGTGGGGGTGGGGTGGGGTGGGGTGGAAACATACTTCTACTTCATGCGGGATTTTGAACAAAGTATTTCTTCCTGCTATAAGCCTGTAGGCTGTCAGTAGAAACTAAAATATATTTATATATTATAGGCGTCGGAAGCAAATTGAAAGTGGGGTGGCTAATTGAAAGTGGGGGGCTAAACCAACGAAAAAAGTTAAGCCCTAATTTTCAATGCCTATATTATGTCTATCTTTGCAGAAAAAGTGGGGGGCTAAGCACCCCCCCCCTCCCCCGGTTCCGATGTCTATGTATATTATTGGATTTTTTTCTGTCGGTAGTGGTATAAATTCAATTCCTGGACCCCGCGCTTGTGCGGGGGTTCATCTAGTACAAATTAATAGAACCCTGGCCAGTACCAGAACACTTGACCAAATGGTCCAGATGTTCAAACATCTGGTAAAAATACCCTTCCTTATTAAAACTTTTACTCTTTTTGCCTCTGATATGCCCAGGTGCAGAGAAAATTTTTAAAGAAATAACACATTTTTACTACAGATTCACTATTATTAATAGAGCCCCCCTCCCCAGCGAGAAACACCAGAGCCTCTCACCCTGGGACCAGAAGTTTGCTCATTATAAGTAATCACTTTGTTTATCTGCTTAACACTAAGGAGCAGACAGGATTATGTAATAGTCTGAGAATTAATGCATTTTCGCTATATTATCAAGAGCCCCACCCTTACACCAGCACATCTGACCCAGGGGTCATGAAATTTACTACTCTGGCAGAAGCACTCTTGCTCATCATAACTATACACTTAGCTTCTTTGCTTTTTAACCAGAAGCAGAAAATAATATTTTCAAAGAAATTTTGCTTTTTCACTATAAAATCAATAGAGCCCCTCTCCCCCCACCTTTTCACCAGAACCCTTGACCCTGGGGCCATGAAATTCACAATTTTGGAAGAGGCATCCTTGCGTATCATAACAATTAATGTACTTAGTTTGTTTAAATAATACCCAGGAGCAGAGAAGAAGATTTTTAAAGCATTAAGGATGGATTCTTGTCAGCATTTTACGTCGTCAATGGGTCTCCATAAATTATGCAAGTCGTAAAATGCAAAATTCATATTTAAATTAAACTGAAGGAAAAACTATTAGTTAATTTGTCAGTTTAAGTAATGTTGAATCTATTTCTTTTGAAATTAATAAATTTTTCGTAATATTTTCTTTGATTTGCGACAATCGCCATAATATTCGCAGTTCGGTAGCGAATGTCAACATGTACAGATCATTTTCCGTAGAAAACCCCGAGAGGGTTGTTTTGTAAAATCTACAAACTGTGAACATTATTGAAGCATTGCAGAAGCCCAGGGACAGTTATGACACATTAAATCATAGTTATTTATGCCCGAGGCATTCCGATCAGCCAAAAGGGAAGCTTGAACTTGAAGGTAACAAACATGTGCAAGATTGCAGATCCACGTTGCCTCGTCTGATGTCATGTCGTGAGCATGTAAGTTAGTTATATATGTCTGAAGATTTTTATAATTTTGGTATTGAATTCAATTACATGCTGGTTTGTATTGATTTATGGGAATTCGCACGGAAATTATAGATCTGTTATCAATATTTCGTCTGCTTATTCCCGTGACTTGTCAGCATTTGAAGAGGATATATTTCGTGTGTTCGTCAGGTTTATGAATAATAATTCACAAAAATAGCATTTTTTGTATATGATTACAACAAATTTTATATTTTTAACTAGGTACTATGTTCAAGACACAACAATCATCAAGTTATTAGAAAAGTAAGGTGTCCCGCTTGGGCACAAATCAAACGGAAAAATAACTTGATATTGTATGTGGAAATAATATTGAAACACACAGTTGTCTAATAAATAGGGCAAAATGAAACATTATTGTTAAAAAACTATTTATATTATTGTTTTTTTTTTTTTTTTTTTACTTTTCTGTACTGTAAGGATAAAAAATGTCTATTTATTTAGATCCAATACACTATAATATAAGACGTTATACATGTGGTAGAATCTATTAAAATATCTTCATTCATTTAAATCAATAAATAAAATACAGATGAGATAAGTTGTTTAATCTTATAATCAAATTCCATTAATTTAAAAAAATAGTCTAAGAGATGTTCATGTTTAATTCTTAGGAGAAAAACAACCCTACTTTACCCTAGACTAGAAAAAAGACTGGAGGTCAGAATGCAGGATGATTGAGCAAGGAGTGCTGGCAGATTGACTATTGAGGTACATGTATAAGAAATATGGATACAACTTTATCTAACTATCATGTAATGCAGCATCTGTGCTGCTATGTAAAATATATTACTTTTTTAAAAATTATAGGTCAACAAAAAATTTGGACTTTCACCAGGTGGACACATGTTCAGCAAGAAATTCTAACATCAAATGAATGATGGCTGTCTGTGGAAAAGAGATTTTCTCAGAATATATCATGTCAGAAGCAGGAATTACATATTTATCTGATCAAAGAAATGTTTTTGTAGAAATGTGGAAGTCAATGCATGTTATCAAAGTCACTGCTGCTTGTTGCATGATTCCATTCTTGATTTTTTTCAGAAACTTTCAGTCAAAAATAGTTTTATTTATAATTATATAATGTTTAATTATTTGTCTCAAGTACCCGATACAGTGCACGCTTTGTAGAATGTGATTACTTTACAAAATCTTTGATTCAGATTTGAAATCTTACTCCCAGAGTGAATTTTTCAAGCATTATCTTTCATTAGATTACAATGTGAAGATTTACATGTACTGGCATTACAACAACTTGTAAATGATATATACCTAGCTCTATGTATTCAGTTGCTTTACATTTTCAAATACAGTTAAAATCTTAAAATACAGTTCTGGAATGCATAAAATGTGCCTGCTTTAGATCATTTAGTTAAAGGGTGATTTTAAGCCAAGAGCATGCCGAACAAAATTGCTGGTAGTGGCCGGGTTAAAATTTAGATTTTTACAAATGAACTACATATACATGTACTTGCAGTAGAAACCCTCAAGAGGTAATTTTTAATTCAATTTCAATACAAGTTATTGACACTGATCAATAAATGTTTGTGCTACAAATTCTCAAAAAGAAATTTCATCCTTGAATAAGTATTTTGCATCTAAATGTGAAATTAAGTTTGATAGCTGCATGCATATTATTGTTACAAAGTTCAAGGATGTCATTTTCAGGCAAAGATGTCAAAAGGCATTTGATTGTCATAGATGGCTTTTTTGTTATCTTAAAACTCCAGCAAATTTTATGCAATATATGATCACATTGAGGAGTTATATTTATTGGTGCTGAACAAACTATATACTTATAAATGTGTGTAGGTATTTACTGTCCCTCGCTTTAGCGAAAAAGAGGGGACATTAAATCTCATTTGTCTGTCGGTCGGTCTGTCACAAAAACTTTAACCTTGGCCATAACTTTTGAGTGAGAAGAGATTGGGTTTTTGTATTTCACATGTACATTACCTGTAACAAGACCTTTCCAAATATACTGTGAATTTAGACCCCATGGCCTTGAAGTTTGACCTACTTTTCAAAAAAATTAACATTACCTTAAATTGGTCATAACTTTTGAATGAGAAAAGATAGGACTTTCATATTACGCCTGTTCATTACCTGTGACAAGACCTTTTGAAATTATACTATGATTTTTGACCTTGACATTGAAGTTTGACCTACTTTTCAAAAAATTAACATTTCTTTTAATTGGTCATTAAATTTAAATGAGAAAAGATAGGGCTTTCATATTAAATATGAACATTACCTGTAAGAATACCTTTCTAAATGTACT
Organism: Saccostrea echinata; assembly: GCF_033153115.1. Taxonomy (NCBI): domain Eukaryota; kingdom Metazoa; phylum Mollusca; class Bivalvia; order Ostreida; family Ostreidae; genus Saccostrea; species Saccostrea echinata. Next base: position 5,010,281 of record NW_026889806.1, on the reverse strand, counting down.
ATGATTTTTGACCCCATGACCATTACCTTGAAGTTTGACCTACTTTTCAAAATTTTTATCTTTGCTTATAACTTTTGATTTAGAATAGTTAGGGCTTTCATATTTGACATGGGCATTAGTAGTAACAAAGTGTCCGAGCATGCTATAATTTTTGACCCCTTTACCTTGACCTTCGTGTTTGACCTAAATTTCAAAAATTATATATTTGGTGATTACTTTTGAATGACATATGGTAGGGTGTTCATATTTGACAAGTGCATTACCTGTGTCAAAATGTTTCTGAATATGCTATGATATTCCCGTGACCTTGACCTTCCAGTTTGACCTAATTTTCAAACATTTCATCAGTTTGCTAACTTTTGAAGGAGCAAGGATAGGGCATTCATATTTGACAAGTGCATTACCTGTGACAAGCATTTCCAAATGTACTATGATTTTTAATCCCATGACCTTGACCTTAAAGTTTGACCTAATTTTTAAAAAGTTTATCATTGCTAATAACATTTGATTGAGAGAAGATATGGTATTTACATTTACATGTGCATTACCTGGTTTCTGATATTTTTTTTATATGTGCATCACTTGTGAGAAGATCTTTTGGATTTTATTATGATATTTGACCTCATGACCTTGATCTTGAAGTTTGATGTAGTTTTGAGAAGCTATAGTCTTTGCCATAACTGTTATTAATTCAATAATTTATGTCTTTTTGTATGATGCACAGATAAGACAGGACAAATGAACAAGAGAGTTACAATATGCCATAAATAATGGCATCCCATCCACTAAGACATCGAAAGCGGGGGACCACAATTCTTTGAATTCGCTTGTTTTCAAAACTCAGTTTACAACTGTAGAATATCCAATAATAACATAATACCAGGGACCTATATGTATATAACTACATATACATGTATAGGCATGTATATTAGTCCCTCTGATATTCATATATTAAGCATTGAATGGCATGTTCACTATACATGTATATTGATTTCATGTTTATGTCATAAATAATGTATTGAAATCTTTTCTAGTTTATGAAAATTTTATGTATGATTTTTCTCATAACTTTTTGGAAGGTTTATTATTTATTCCTGGTTATATTGAAGGTTAAGTTGCTTTGAATTAGTCCTGTGCATGTGAAGAATGTATTTGATAATTTTTCTGTAATTGCCACTAGAAAATTGATGTATTTTATAAAATTGTCAAACATAACATTCATAAGAATATCAAAAGCCTGAAAGGCTTCAATGACGTCGAAGAAGAAAAACAATTTCAAAAGATCATTTTGAATTTGAAGATAGCAATAAGTCAAGTGAGTGACTCAGGAGAAATAATAAAAAAAAATAGTTTTAAACAAAATATCACAATTACAGTCTGGGGCCTTATGTCATGGTCCGAATGGAGCAGGGTTCGAATTGACCAGACACCGTCGAACATGTTTCATGCTAAATTCTTTTCAGTCAGTTGAAGAACTATGAAGGATTTCATAATTTTATATAATATTTTTTCTTATTGCCAATGTCAAAGCGTTGTATTAGTGATTGCATCTAAACTACAACCAAGACTGTTCTGTTACAATTACGATCGAGTTACGATCAGGCGTGGTATACGGTATACTGGGAAATGGAGGAAATAGAGAAATACAGTAATACTGGTCAACATCATCGGTTTTTAGGATAAAGTTGGTCAGAAGATTGTAAACGTAAAGCTAAGATTTACAAATTCAATCTTTTCAGTCTTATAGTATTCGTGTTTATGTAATTTTGTAAATTATTTAACCGCCTGTTGGGTTGTTTGTGTTCCACGGTTATCGTTCCAAAATGTTATTCATGTCATTCGACGCACCTTTCTGTAGAAATTCATCCGCAACAACCATCACGTTTATATTGTGTGAAAATAAAACATAATATCGTTATTTTGTAAAAGAATTAATTGTAGATACAATTGATGCAATTTCATTTTCAAGCTATAATTATTCATTGTGAGCGTTTTAAAAGAAATTGGTTTATAGCTATTGCTATTTTCTATTGCGGATGCATCCACTGACACATTCGGTCGCGTACATCCCTTGGCGATTTCACTTGGCCGATCCCTAGATGACGTTCGAGCTCCAAGAGCTCGACGTCATAAAAATGACAGAGGAAATTCGAAATGAATATTTTGAATATCATTAGTGTAAAATACCATAAAAATAGAATGTATAACTGGTAGAAATGAATGTATTTATGTCACAATTACACCAAATTGATATATTTTTGGGGATTAAAAATCTTTCTTATAGACATTAAAACACTATGTAAATTGAAGATTTCAGAAAGTATAGAGCAAATTTGGGCTTATTTTTTCTCGATAATTTGCCTGATTACTATATGTTTTTTAACTTGTAAATTAATCTTGAACCTTTGAATATTCATCAGACAAAAATCTAAATATTTGACATTATATGGTCAATTGTAAAAATTGAGATGAAATTTCATGTGAATTCATGAAAACTGAGAATTTTGAAAAAATATCGAGGAAATTCGGATTAAATGTATTTATTGAATATAAAGGATTTCATGTTATCTTTTCACCAGCTCATTTCATATGAATTAGTCATCAAAAATAAGTAACAACTTTAATTTTATGGTGAAAGATATTTTTTCAGTCAGCAAAATTTATTCATATGCATAAATTTCAAAACTTCTCTGTGTAAAAGTACTATTTTTAGGACTGACTTTCAAATGACCTTGACTGAAAATCAAGGCCGATAACACCAAAGTTTTTGGATGTTAAAATAGTGTAAACAGTCTGAATGTTGAGTATTCAGAAAATCAAGATTCTGCCATTATAAGAAATATGAGAAGAATCCATCCTTAAAATAATATAACTATCAATACATTATAAGTAAATTATTTCCTTCAATTATACAATCCGACAATGCAGATAATTTCCTAAGGTTTAAATATAACGGTAAGCAACAACAAAGCGATCTATATATAGGCTATGTCTCTGGTTAACCGTAATTCTGCAGTTTCCCCTGGAAGAAAAAAACAGGTCAAAATCCTATAGTGGTGTAAAATACACACCCCTTTCTCACAAATAAATATTCTGGAAAAAAAGTGCGTATTATATTCAGCCAAATACGGTATGAATTTCTGAGCTTTTGACCTCAAAATCAATAGGGCTGTTCCTTAGACCATAAGGAGATGTGATGTAAAATTTCATTGCAAAAGCTCTTTTTAAAATATCATCTGAAAAACAAAAGTATTACAGACAGAATGTATGAATTTATGTTCTTGACTTTTGGACCTCAATAACAATAGGGATTTTCTTTCGGCCATAAAGAGTTGTGATATAAAATTTCATTGCAAAAGCTCAAAGGCTTTTTGAGATATTGTCCAGAAACAAAGTCCTACACACAGACAGAATAACAGATAGACAAACCTACGGAGGGACAGACCCAAACTAGAACTGTCCAAAAAGGACAAATACCCCCTGCTGGGTTTTTCAGAGGTGCCAAACACTAATATTTTATGGAACTAAGAGGTGTTCACAATTTTCTTATCAACATTTAGAGTGAAAAAATAATTGCTCATTATATTTTTTTTTATGAATGAAACCAAGGAACAACCTAATAAAACATCAATACCAATACATTGTTTTTTTAATACATTGAAAAAATAAATTGCAACTATCTGTCATCTTTTTGAGACATGACATTCTGCAAATTGATTGTTGAAAAAAAAATCAATTAATTACAAAATCAAATTAATCTTGATAACTTTATATCAAATTCATTTTAAAAATGAAAGGCTGGTCATCCAGTAACTATGTACTATGACAGACAATAAATTACAATTAAGAGAATTAAAGAACAGAGATCTTTAAATTCCCAGGAGATATAGATAACACATGCTTGATCAGAGATGCCCTAACAACTTCCCACACTGACCTCACTAATTTATCTCTAACTGGATGATGTCCACTCATTACTCCCAAGGGACAAATGGATTTACACTATCTGCTGTGTAATGTAAAAATTGTTTTTAATACTTGGTGATTTTGTTTTTGTTTTAATGAATAGTTTTAAGCTGTAGTTCACATTTTTGTACAGATGTTCTAGATTCTATGTCTCAAACCTTAGAAATAAACCCAAAATGACTAAGTCAATAAAAATAAAAAAATAATAATAAATCTGTAAAATGCAGAAAAATTATCAAATAATGTTAAAAATACCAGGTGTACATCTTCATATGGTAAATAATGAGGCCACAATTAAAATATTGTTGGTTTGGCGTTGCCGACTAGGTCTTTAAACGGTTGGGTCGGTAGGTAGGGAAAATATTTTTTTTTCGCTGATACAAAAACTAATGCCGTTAAATTAAATGTTTTATATCATTGTATTTTGTAATTTAAGTTAACAAACAACTCCTATATGTCAAAACAGAGAGGAAATTTCACACAATATCATACAGACAACTAATACAGTTTCATACATTGACAAGAATAAAGCAAGATGAACTGAGATTTGATTCCTGTTTTCTGAGCAGGAAATGGCATTACATTTAATCTAACATAACTGATATTCACAAAAACTTTAAGTTACCATTTTTATAAAATTATTTCAGAACATAACTCAGTAAATTTGCCATATTTTTGACGCAAAAACAAAATAAAATATACAAAACAAATCAAACAATATTCTAGAAAATATACAGAAGAAAATTCCATAGAAATGTAAGATTCAATAAAAAAGATTCTATCTGTATATCAAATTTGACTAGATTTTATGACAGTAGAGCAGATAAAACTCTTTCAATTTCAAAAATGGCACAAGTACCAGTATCCAAGAGTCATGGGTTTTCCCGCCGTCCGAATTTATTCCCATTTTTGTCAGTGATTTAAAAGCCCTATTAGTTTTTACCCTTATACATGATATTAAAAAATCTCCGACATTAAATTAGCACACAGACCTTATGATCACTTGCACGAATCCAAGCATGGCCGCTAGTTTCATCTAGCAAATCGGTCAGGACATTGTACCATGAAATTTCTATTTCGAACTGGTATATTTGTCTGTCAGTATACCTTTGCCTTTTAGAAACACATTACCATAGAGTTATGCCATCAAATTCTGTTATACTGAGTCGACAGCCATTGCTTGGATTCATGATGCGCATTTTATTCAACATCACATAGATGCTTGTAAATGAAAACTGTTCAATTAGTCAAGCGTTTACATGATTCTTTCCCATCCTGTATATTACTCAAACCTACATATCCTAAATCCAGATGAATATAACAAGAAAAAAAAATATGAATCCTATCGGTTGAAAAAAATTTCTTCGGACCGCACTGATTTATGTGAGTCGGCCGGCAACGCCAAACAAAGCTAATTTTATTTTTGGCCTGAGTGTACAAATTTTCATATAATTCTATGAAATAGTCTTTGAGCAAAGGTCAGGACAAAACCACATAATAAAAAAGCAAAAAACACCTGTAAAATGCAGAAAAATTATTCAATCAAGATGAAAATTCCAGGTGCACACCTTCATATGGTGAATAATAAGTATACAAATTTTCAGACAAATCTACGCAATAGTTTCCAAGAAATCTTGTCTACAGACAGACGGACAGACAAACGGACATGGTGATTCCAATATACCCCCCCTAAACTTCGTTTGCAGGGGTATAATTAAAGTGAAAATGGGGGACAAAATTTGAATAAATGCATGATAGAGGATACATGACCTTGCAACAGTTTGACTGGTTTACATTCTAAGTGTTCCTACCTTGGTACATACAGAATGGGTGGACTTTTGGGTCTGCACCCTGGATGAACCATTAACAATAGCTGAGGGAAACCTGTTCCAAAGTAAGCACCATCTATGTGATGATGGCTGCGGGATTTAGGGGTATACACATCCTGACATCTGGGACAGTACACCTTAACCACCGCCTCTCCAGGGACATCAGACAATCCTGTCATCAATGAGAAGCAACAATAATACCCTTTGACTTGATTACCGATCACTTTAAACAGTTTTCTAGCAGAAAGTTTAAAGCAAACTTCTATATCTTTTATCTTAATTTACCGATTGGAATCATGCCTTGTCTCTCACAATACTGTCGTGGACAGGTACCGAATACTCCCTTCTTCCATTTGTATATCTAAAGAGTCAGATTCAATCAATCATGCAGTGGTCAGCTGATGTCATATAATCCTTTACTATTTTTTACTGCTATCATTGGTCAATTGAAGAATTCATTGTTTAATACGCACCATTTGATGTATTCCTCTTTTTGTCAAGATGAACCTAGCATGAATTAAACCATATAACCTCTCAGCTGCTTCTTCAATCAGAACATTTTGGCAGGAATTCTCAGAATCAGATTCTGTCGCCAATAGAAAGTCACTGTATATAAATATAGTTAAACAAGAAACCCATGGAAGTTTCTCAAGCAGTAACTACATTAGCCCAACCTAGACCTGTAACTATGGTCTCAGGTGATGAGAGGCCCATAGGCCACAAAGCATACCTGAATCACCTTAATCCTGCTGTTCTTCAGAGAATTTTAACAAGAGGCCCATGGACCACAACGCTCACCTGAGTAATTTGGCCCTGCTGTTCTTCACCTGATTTCCTATGTTGTTATACCTTTTGTGCCCCCCCCCCCCCCCCCCCCCGTGGTCATGATATGAACAGTTTAGAATCTACACTTCCCCAGGATGCTTCAACATAAATTTCAGCTTTTCTGGCCCAGTGGTTCTTGAGAAGAAGAATTTTCCTATATATTTCAACGTAAAACTTGGATTCCCTATTGTGGCCCCGACCTACCACCAGGGGTCATGATTTGAACAATTTAGAATCTACACTACCCAAGGATGCTTCCACATAAGTTTCAGCTTTTCTGGCCCAGTGGTTCTTGAGAAGAAGATTTTTAATGATATTTTCTACATATTTCAGTGTAAAACTTGGATTCCCTATTGTGGCCCTGCCCTACCCCGGGGGGTCATGATTTGAACAATTTAGAATCTACACTACCCCAGGATGCTTCCACATAAGTTTCAGCTTTTCTGGCCAAGTGGTTCTTGAGAAGAAGAATTTTTAATGACCCCACCCAATTTTTGTCTTTCTTGATCATCTCCCCTTTGAAGGGGGATTGGCCCTTCATTTTAACAATTTAAACTCTCCTTCACCCAAGGATGTTTTGTACCAAGTTTGGTTAAAATTGGCCCAGTGATTCTTGAGAAGAAGTTGAAAATGTGAAAAGTTTACAGACTGACGGACAGACGGACGGACGACGGACAACGGGTGATCAGAAAAGCTCACGTAAGATAAAAAAGGTTTTTTCCCTCTTTATTCCCATAAAAATATATGAAGAATTTTTCTCCCTATATTCTCATGAAAAATTCTGAATCTGTATTGTGGACTCACCCTAGCTCAAAGGGATAATTTAACTGAACTTGAATCCACACAACATGGAAATGCTTCAATACGAGTTATATGACCAATGTGGCCTTGCTGTTTTAAAGACAAACAAGATGTGTTTGTGAAACACTGATGCCCCCGTATGGCAACTAATAGCAATGGTTAAACTTTCTCAAATGCAAATCAAATATGTTGGTACCCAAATAAGGTCTTGTCTCAAGGAATAAACCTGTAAAATATGAAAGCTCTAGCAGCAACCATTGAAAAGATATGGAAAAGGTTTAAGTTTTTCAAAAGTATGTCAAACATCAAGGTCAAGATCAAATGGTAACAAGAGGCCCATGGGCCACATCGCTCACCTGAGCACATTGGCTAGGCAAAAGCACAAATCAGTTCAGTATTGAAAAGATTACCTGGGGTTTGGGGGGGAGGGGGGGCTTGAATTTTAAACTACCTGATGATGCTTCCATGTCAATATAACAAATGGCTTTATTGTACTTGTAAAGATTTTTAAAAAATTTTCCCATATATTCCTTTGTAAAAATTTGATCCTCCATTGTGGCTCCTCCCTCTCTCCGGGGTCATCATTTGAACTTGAATCTACACTACCTGAGGATGCTTCCATATCAATATGACTAAACATAGCTTTCCTGTACTTGAGAATAAATATTTTCTCTATATGTTCTTATGTAAAACTTTCGATCCCCCAATGGACCCCATCCAACCCCTGGGGGTCATCATTTGAACAAAATTGAATCTACACTACCTGAGGATGCTTCCATATCAAAATGACTAATCATGGTTTGCAGTTCTTCAGAAGAAGATATTTCCCTATATATTTCTACTTAAGACTTTGATCCTCCATTGTGGCCCCATCCTACCCACGGGGGTCATGATTTGAACAAAATAGAATCTACACTACCTGAGGATGCTTCCATATAAATATGATCAATAAGGGCTTTGCTGTTTCTGAGAAGAAGATTTTTAAAATTTTTCCTATACATTTCTATGTAAAACCTTGATCCTCCATTGTGGCCCCGCCCTACCCCCGGGGGTCATGATTTGAATAAATTTGAATCTACACTACCTGTGGATGTTTCCATATAAATATGAACAATCTGGGCTTTGCTGTTCCTGGGAAGAAGATTTCTCCTATATATTTCTATGTACAACTTTGATAGTCCATTGCAGCCCTGCCCTACCCCCGGTGGTCATGATTTGAACAAACTTGAATCTACACTACCTGAGAACGCTTCCATGTAAATATGACTCATCATGGCTTTGCTTTTCTTGAGAAGAAGATTTTTAAAGATTTTTCCTATATATTATTTCTATATAAAACTTTGATCCTCCATTGTGGCCCCGCCCTACCCCTGGGGGTCATGATTTGAACAAACTTGAATCTACACTACCCGAAGATGCTTCCATATAAATATTACTCATCATGACTTTGCTGTTCTTGAGAAGAAGATTTTTCCTAAATATTTCTATGTAAAACTTTGATCCTCCATTGTGGCCCCGCCCTACCCCCGGGGGTCATGGTTTGAACAAACTTGAATCTACAATACCTGAGGATGCTCCCATATAAATATGACTCATCATGACTTTGCTGTTCTTGAGAAGAAGATTTTTAAAGATTTTTCCTATATATTTCTATGTAAAACTTTGATCCTCCATTGTGGCCCCGCCCTACCCCCGGGGGTCATGGTTTGAACAAACTTGAATCTACACTACCTGAGGATGCTTCCATATAAATATGACTCATCATGGCTTTGCTGTTCTTGAGAAGAAGATTTTTAAAGATTTTTCCTATATATTTCTATGTAAAACTTTGATCCTCCATTGTGGCCCCGCCCTACCCCCGGGGGTCATGATTTGAACAAACTTGAATGTACACTACTTGAGGATGCTTCCACATGAGTTTCATCTTTCCTGGCCCTATGGTTCTTGAGAAGAAGATTTTTAAATGTTGCCATTATTTTTTCACTAATTTCTAATTATCTCCCCTTGAAAGAGGGCGTGGCCCTTCATTTGAACAAACTTGAATCCCCTTTACCCAAGGATACTTTGTGGCAAGTTTGGTTGAAATTGGCCCAGTGGTTCTTGAGAAGAAGTCGAAAATGTGAAAAGTTTACAGACAGACAGACAGACAGATGGACAGACAGACAGACGGACAGACAGACGGACGCCGGACAAAATGTGATCAGAAAAGCTCACTTGAGCTTTCAGCTCAGGTGAGCTAAAAATTAATGGTGCCAAAGGAAAGGTCTTCTCCCAAGAAATACACAGGTGAAATATATAATCCAAAACACTAATCGTTCAAAAGTTATGACCAAGGTTAAAGTTTTCCAAAAGTAGGTCAAACTCCAAGGTCAAGGTCAAAGGGTCAAAGTTGTTGATATGCAAAGAAAGTTCTTCTCACAAGAATTAAATATGTGAAGTATATATGAAAGCCTTAGCACCAACTTTTCAAAAGTTATGGCCAAGGTTAAATATTTCCAAAAGTAGGTCAAACTCCAAGGTCAAGGTCATAGGTCAAAGTTGTTGGTATCCAAAGGAAGGTCTTGTCACAAAGATTACACATGTGAAGTATGAAAGCCCTAGCACCAACCATTCAAAAGTTATGGCCAAGGTTAAAGTTTGGTAAAATTTTGCAAAACTGTGTCAAACTCCAAGGTCAAGGTCAAAAGGTCAAATATGCTGGTACCCAAAGAAAGGTCTTGTCACAAGGAATACACATGTGAAATATGAAATCCATAGCTCCAACCAATCAAAAGGTATGGACAAGGTTAAAGTTTTTGCAGACAAACAGATAAACAGGACGGACAGGGCAAAAACTATATACCCCCGAATCTTCGATACGGGGGCATTAAAAAAACATCCTTCCTGTATATATAAATTATGTAACCTTTGATGCCCAATAATTAATAGCCCAAAACCAAGGTCCACAATTTGAAAAAAAAAACCAGAAGTCTCTGTCAAGACTGTAGCTCTACTGGTTTAACAAAGGACATGGCCTTCAAACTTTGCAAAAGCAATGAATAATGATCCATGATTAAGTCTCTTTTTGTGGTAAGATTGCAATCAGGCTAAAACTGTAGGAGGAGTCACCTTTTAAAAGAATTTTACAGAAATTTTGATTTCATAGTCTATGTCCACACCTAAAATGCACTAATCTGATAAGCATCTAGATATGTAAGTTAATTCATTTACTTATTTGTGTCACATTTGATTAAAAAAAATAGCCTAAGGGTTTCCTGTCGTTTTTTTTTTTTTAATTTTCATTTAAAACCTTTGCAGTTTGATACTGTACCTTTTTGTAAGTTTAATATTTCCTCTACTGAAATGCATGGCAACATCATTTAACAAAATCAAACAAGAGGCCCATGGGCCACAACGCTCACCTGAGTCAATATCGCCCTGCTGTTCTTTGTCAGCAGATTTCTTCTCCTATCTACATGTATTCATATGTAAAGCTTTGATCCCCTGTTCTAGGTATACCCTACCCCAAGGTGCCATGCTTTGGATAAAATTGAACTTTAACTTTTTGAGGATGCATCTATATTCATATAACTAATTTTAAGGATGTCTGCCACCCTAGCAATGGGGGTAGGGGGGAGATGTCATGATTTCAACAAACTTGAATCTACACTACCTGAAGATGCTTCCATATCAATATGAATAATCATGGCTTTGTTGTTCTTGGGAAAAAGATTTTTAAAGATGTTTCCTATAAATGTTCTTTTGTATAACTTCATCCCCCATTATAGCCCCACCCTACTACTGGAGGATGCCTTGAACAAACTTGAATCTACAATACCTGGGAATGCTTCCATATCAATATAACTAATCATGACTTTCCTATTCTTTAAAAGGTTTTCAGAGACTTTTCCTATATATTCCTATATAAAACTTTGATCCCCCATTGTGGCCCCACCCTACCCCCGGGGGTCATAATTTGAACAAACTTTAATCTACACTACCTGAGTTGATGATTCCATATCAATATGACTAATCATGGCTTTGTTGTTCTTGAGAAGAAAAATTTTAAAGATTTCTTTTATATATTCCTATGTAAAACTTTGATCCCCCATTGTGGCCCCACCCTATCCCCTGGGGTCATGATTTGGATCAAACTTGAATCTACACTATGTAATGAAGGTTTCACATAAGTTTCAACTTTTCTGGCCCAGTGGTTCTTGAGAAGATTTTTAAAAGATGACACCAAATTTTCACCAATTCTTAATTATCAGCTCTTGGAAGAAGGCATGGCCCTTCATTGAACAAACTTGAACCCCCTTCACCCAAGGATACATTGTGGCAAGTTTGGTTGAAATTGGCCCAGTGGTTCTGGAGAAGTCGAAAATGTGAAAAGTTTACAGACAGACAGACGGACGGACAGACAGACAGACAGATGGACTACAGACAAAATGTGATCAGAAAAGCTCACTTGAGCTCTCAGCTCAGGTGAGCTAAAAAAAATGAAGACAATCATGTATAACAGTATAGTCTACTTGTATGCCAAGTTATGTTGAAATCAGACCAAAACTGTAGGAGAAGTAGCATTTAGAAAGTATTTTAAGAAAATTTCTATTCACCATTCATCAAAATCAAAAACTGACTGAAAGAATTATGAAGCTTAGTGTAGTCTACTTGTGTGCCAAGTTAAACTGAAATCGGACCAAAACTGTAGGAGGAGTAGCATTTTGAAATTGTTTACAGACGGATGGACAGACAGACGGACGGATGACGGACACCTTACTATTACATAAGCTCTTCTGGTCTCTGACCAGTAGAGCTAAAAACAAACAAACCCAAGGATTTTATTGGTCAGCTGAGTATAACACAACACTGTATAGCCACCCCCTTCCCCCTCCACTTTTTCTGAGAACCGGTATAGTATTTTTCTATAGATATAAATTTTCCTTTAGATGCTGGTTGCTCCCCCCTCCCACTTTCTGTTGCTGAAAGGCCAAACACCAGCAAATTCCAGGATTTGGACAGTTAAGCAAGTTTCTTTATTTGCTTGTCAGATTATTTTGGGAAGCCCCCCACCCCCTACTTTTTGGTCAGTAGAGGTTGTTTTTGCTTGTCAGATATTTTGGGAAGTCTTCCCCCCCCTCCCCCCCTTCCCCTTTTGAAACAGTTGCCTGGAGAAATATAATGATTAGGGATCAAAAAAATAATAGTCTAGTACTCTTTAACTAATATTAAACTAAATCTATTTACCTGCCTGTACCGCAATAATATCGATATTCCAGTATATCGCGTGCGATTCGTTAACAAAAAATATTGTATTGAGATACGTTTTTCCAGTACCGCTATACATGTATTAGTAAATTGCTTCAGCTTGGGATTCCTAAAGTAAAATATGAAATTTAAGATGCCAGAAAAGCTTTATACCATGCCAAGCAAAAAGGTTGCTGTTGTATGGTTGTATTTCGTTGCAGAACTGAAGTGAAATCGACAAGAACTTTTTTTGGCTGCAACGAATCTATAATACACATGTAGTTTTATTCACTCTGATTATAAATGGAGGTTAATAAATTAAGAAAAGAGCATGTTTACTGTATTGTAATACATATCGCAATACAGTTTAAAATATCCCAATATATTGCGATATAAAATTCCCAGCCGATATCCAGCCCTTCTCAGAAGCTATAGCATCTTTAATAATTCTCTTGAGAAGAAATCAAAAGTGTGAAAGTTCACAGACAGACGGACGCTGGACAAAATGTGATCAGGAAAGCTCATAAAGACTCAGGTGATCGAGCTAAAAGTAAAACTTGGTGTATAACCAGGAAGCATAATTTCGATGTAAATCTCGAAATATGTATTTGAAATTAAAACCCAGGACAAGTACAGAATTTCTGTAACAGTAAACAGCTCTGCAGTAGAGTTTTCGTTTATTATTAAAATGTGTAACAGATGTTAAAGATCATCATGACATTTATTCAGGAACATTTTACAAAAACGTTCATTTTGAGCTAGCTTCCTTCACTATGACCACTTACCTGGTCCTTCGTCCAGAATCACGTCTAAAGCCTGTGGGTAGTGGGGGACTCATTTTCTAAGTTCTGTCATTTAGTTCCGTCCTACTCACCAGGTCCTTCCTCCAGAATCACATCTAAAGCCTGTCGGTAGTGAGGAACCTGTTGTCCAAGTTCTGTCATGTTATTTCCATCCTACTCACCTGGTCCTTCATCCAGAATCACGTGTAAAGCCTGTGGGTAAAGGGGGACTCGTTTTCGAAGTCCTGTCATGTTAGTTCCGTCCTACTCACCTGGTCCTTCGTCCAGAATCACGTGTAAAGCCTGTGGGTAAAGGGGGACTCGTTTTCGAAGTCCTGTCATGTTAGTTCCTTCCTACTTCCCTGGTCCTTCATCCAGAATCACGTGTAAAGCCTGTGGGTAAAGGGGGACTCGTTTTTGAAGTCCTGTCATGTTAGTTCCTTCCTACTTACCTGGTCCTTCATCCAGAATCACGTGTAAAGCCTGTGGGTAAAGGGGGACTCGTTTTCGAAGTCCTGTCATGTTAGTTCCTTCCTACTTACCTGGTCCTTCATCCAGAATCATGTCTAAAGCCTCGTGGTAGTGAGGAACATGTTTTTTAAGTCCTTTCAGGTTACATAGGTTCTCTATGTAGGCTTTATCTACCTGTACCAAAACAAAAACATTTCTGTTTAACATGGAAAAATGTCAATGTTTTATAAATATCTCATATCTGATATGCAATATACGTTTCTAGTTTAGAGCATTCAGGAATTGAGAATTTTTTGGTTTGATCCTCACATTTAATGTCTATTTTTTTTTTTTTTATACAAACAATGAAGTGTTTGTCAGTTTTTATTTACGGATCTATTAAAATAGATAAATTTTGGTTCAGTTGCACTGTGAGTGAAAGCAATTCTTCCAGCATACTGAAACTTCAATATTTGCATTTAGCTATATCCTTTTATCATGTTTATCTTATTGATGTTTAATATTTATGTGAAGTGTTACTATGTTATTGTTACTATTAAGAAAGAAAGAAAGAAAGAAAGAAAGATAGATAGATAGATAGATAGATAGATAGATAGATAGATAGATAGATAGATAGATAGATAGATAGATATTTATTGGTATACTACATAAGTTGGTACAATACATTTTTGACAAGATAAAATTAAGAAATATATAAAAAGTTTGACACTAAACATTAGAATTAGAATTAAAATATATCGGAATCAGTCGTTTTTTTGAAAAACATAAATATAACACATATTACATTCGTATTCCATGGATAACCCATGAAAGCCAAGGGCTAATTTCCAATGGGGCCCTTATAGTTATACAAGTATGCTAGATGTTAAATAAAAAATACTATACATTAAGATGGGATCAAGTTGATAACACAGAGATCATTAAAAATGAATTTTAATATGTATATATACCAAGTCTTCACATGAATATAATTGTAATCAACTAACAATAAAAATTAAGACTAATAAAATATGACTCGACTTTTATGCTAGGCAATTCCCCTATCTAACAAAAATTTCTTGACATTTCTTTTAAAAGCAACATTATTTCCAGTATTTAATTAAAACAGTTTTAATTTCTGCTGGTAACATGTTCCAATCTTTGACTCCATTAAAATACAATGATTCAGATTGTTCATGCTTAAGATCAGCGGACTTAAATATTACAATTTGACAAGGTATTTCAATGTAAATGTAACGTTTTCCTATGTGTGTAACTTTGTAAAGTGTGTCCAGCTGTGGTCAGCAGACTAAATCATGGACAATTAAACCATAAATGTTTCATAAACATGATTTCTACAGATCACCAAATATGCCCATCTTCTTAAACAGGGACTCAACCTTTTCAAAAACCTTGAGTACTGGGCCTCAATTTCACAGTCCTTGTGAGAAGCCTGACATTTACGAGATTGTAGATTACATGACATTAATATTAACTTATATATCAAAGAAAATTTTGTCAAACCATGAACATCCTCAATTATCTCTGTTTTTTTTCTTGGCCCCACTGAGTTTGAGATCATGAAGTTAGACTTCACCTTGGCAAAGAATTCATGTCCTCTCTGTTCACAGAACCATCCAATCCAAGTATCGTCTGGAATTCTTTCTCTGGAAATCAAACATCATTTCATCATTGTCTTTTCAAGAGCTTACAATAATGCAAGTGGGAGCAGATCCTATCCATTGAATTTAAATGTAACTAAAAATGCATTCCTTGCAGCATTTTAACTACTTCCCTTGTGGAAACTCTTTTGAAACTTTTATGGGAATAAATATTAGATTTTTATGTTGTGTGACAGGGGGGCAAGGGTAGTTGCAGCTATGGCAGATTAACTCCAAGAAGCAAATATTTAACTGGAGTGTTCCAAGCAAGGCTTTTGTCACCTGTGCATCATTAAAGATATCAACAAGAGGCCCGTGGGCCACAGCGCTCACCTGAGTAACTTTGGCCTTGCTGTTTTTCACCTGATTTCTCTCAACCCCCCCCCCCCCCAGTACTTATTGTGGCCCCGCCCTACCCTAGGGGTCATGATTTGATTAATTAGAATCTACACTATCCCAGGATGCTTCCACGTAAGTTTCAGCCTTCCTGGCCCAGTGGTTCTTGAGAAGAAGATTTTTAAAGATTTTTACTACATATTTCAATGTAAAACTTGGATTCCCTATTGTGGCCCTGCCCTACCCCCGGGGGTCATGATTTGAACAATTTAGAATCTACACTACCCCAGGATGCTTCCACGTAAGTTTCAGCTTTTCTGGCCCAGTGGTTCTTGAGAAGAAGATTTTTAAAGATTTTTACTACATATTTCAATGTAAAACTTGGATTCCCTATTGTGGCCCCGCCCTACCCCCAGGGTCATGATTTGAACAATTTAGAATCTACACTACCCCAGGATGCTTCCACATAAGTTTCAGCTTTTCTGGCCCAGTGGTTCTTGAGAAGAAGATTTTTAAAGATTTTTACTACATATTTCAATGTAAAACTTGGATTCCCTATTGTGGCCCCGCCCTACCCCCGGGGGTCATGATTTGAACAATTTAGAATCTACACTACCCAAGGATGCTTCCACATAAGTTTCAGCTTTTCTGGCCCAGTGGTTCTTGAGAAGAAGATTTTTAAAGATTTTACTACATATTTCAATGTAAAACTTGGATTCCCTATTGTGGCCCTGCCCTACCCCCGGGGGTCATGATTTGAACAATTTAGAATCTACACTACCCCAGGATGCTTCCACATAAGTTTCAGCTTTTCTGGCCCAGTGGTTCTTGAGAAGAAGATTTTTTAATGACCCCTCCCAATTTTTGTATTATCTTGATTATCTCCCCTATGATGGGGACTTTGCCCTTCATTTTTATAATTTAAACTCTCCTACACCCAAGGATGCTTTGTACCAAGTTTGGTTAAAATTGGCCCAGTGGTTCTTGAGAAGAAGTCAAAAATGTGAAAAGTTTACAGACGGACAGACAGACGGATGGACAGACGGATGACGGACAATGGGTGATCAGAAAAGCTCACTTGAGCTTTCAGCTCAGGTGAGCTAATAAAGCTAAAGATGATCCGCTTTTTTTTTTTTTTTTTTTTTTTAACAAATTTAGCACTACAGTAAAATTCGGTTATAACAAAGTCCTAAGGACCTGTGACATTGTTACATTGTTATATAATTTGCTGTATCCATATATCAAAGTCTTTAAAATATATGTTTTCCTCAAGTATGACTATGGAACATGTTCAGGGAAGTAACTAATACAAAATTATCTTGGACAATTCAAAAAGTTTTTTTGTACCGTACATACTCCCGTATAAGTCGGTCCGCCTATAAGTCGGTTGTATTTTTTGAGGTTATTTTGGAGGGATTTGCCATTGACCTACTTATAAGCCAGTACAATTTTTTGCCAGAATCAGTTGACAATTTCAAATCAATACTCTAATGTTTTAACCTGGTTTTTATTAATATTTTTAGAAATGACGCCAATAATGAATTTTAAATCATTAAGAAATATATACATAATGCACACTTAAGATAAAAATAAAGTTATTTAAATAAGTAAATACCTGTACTTTATGTATAAACTTAGAATACATAAATGATATAATATATCCAGACTTTGTTCAACGATAATCATGGGAAATGTTTATAAAATACTACATTTCGCCATCCAGAAAAATACTAATCTTTTTATGACTCGCCTATAAGTCGGACAAATAGTTTTGGACCAAAATTTAACTCCCAAAAAACTGACTTATAGGCGATTATATACAGTATATGTTCGTATGTTTGTACTAAATGAGTTTTACTGTATAGTTCATGTTTTTACCTGCAAAAAAGAGAAGGTGGCCTATGGGTTAAAAGGCCATCATTAACAATTTTTTTGTTAGACTCCGACCCACAATTATCAAGCTGGTAGGTAGGTAGGTAGTTTTTTTTTATTTCAATTATTTATGATTGTACACATTGATATTACCATGGTGTATGATATGCTAGTCAAATTTTGTCAATTATCATAATCAGATTAGAGAGTCCAGTGATTCATTTTGGTGTGCGTCCTGCGTAAATTACGCACAAATTTTGCTAAGGATGCATTATTTCAATAAATGTGCATCCCACTGGACGCAATAAATTTATAGAAGGACATGTACTATTTTAAATTATTCAGTATAATCTGATTCAAAACTTGACCGATTGCATCATATCCACATGCTAAATGATACGCATGAACGATTTTAACAGGTATAAGGTTGCCAACAACAGGTCAGATTTCACAACTGCAGTTAAAAGCAATTATCAGAAAATATTTGAAAGTTAGATGGCATAGTCCGATTATCACTGATTAAGTCTATACCGTGGAACGTTTCTGAAGCGAATACTATACCTTTGTATTTAAGCTGTAACCTGTATCATTGTTTTTTTTCTTTTCGTTTTTTCATTACATGATAAGAAGTATAAAATTTAATCATTTTTATTTCTGACTATTTGTCATTTCTTCTTAAACTTTTTTTTACTTCATTCTGCTTCTGTGCATTTTATAACTGATACAATGTGTGAGATCGTATGTACGATCTAAAAATAGAACCAACGTGCACAGTGGACAATATATTATTTTTACGACACAAAATCATGTACTCTTACTTGGACAATTAATAGTAAAAGTATAAATCACTCACAGCTACAATAAAACATTTGCACTTTCGTGCAATACCCAATAAACAATTTCTAATACAAGGCAAGTAACAAGTTGATGAAACAAGAATACTAAGTCTCGTTTAAAGTCATCATTTTGCAAGTTCTATGGTAGATACAATGACCTTGTCTGCAAATAAAAGGTCGAATGCCAACTAAGATTTTTCATACTAATTGTTAGGTCATAATTTTCACACTGAATTGTCTATGGTTATTTAGGTTTTCCCGATCACGACCAGGAACACACAGCAGAAATGACCAGTCCACAGGGGATGCTTACTCTTCCATGGCACCTGAACCCACCTCCGATGTTTTTAGAGGTCTGTGTTAACTCTAATCCCAATATGTATTGTTTCAATGGACTTCTGAGCTTGATTTCTTCATATATTTCTCAACTGGTTGTGTAGAGTTTCACAAATGCCCATCTGCGGCTAAAATTGTTCATTGCAGGGTTCTCCACATTTGAAAATTTGACCATGGAGGAAGCTGCGCGAAGGTGAAATGTGACCGAAAACACGAATGCGTGTTAGACTTCCTAACCTTCATTAATCAATGATTGATTTCACAAAACTAAACCACTGCAACACAAAAAGTTGAAATAACCAATATATTTTTTAAAGCTAAAAAATATAAATAAAAATAAAAAAGATAATGTATCTTACTTTACAAATGTTTACCAAAATTGGCCAAAAACTATAGGAACATTTTGAAGGAATTTCAAAAAAATATTTTGATAGAGTAACCATGGCAACATTATTCCAAAAGAAACATTTTATTTAAATGTGACTAAAACTGATAAATGGGTAGTATTTTGAAAAAAAAATTAACAGATACACAAACGAACAGACGAACGAACACCGAAATCCTACCAACAGATGTCCTAAGTTTTTTTTTAACTACATGGTCTATGAAAACTTAACTGATGGCATGCATGGTAAAAGTAACTTAATATAACCAGGAACATATATTTGACATAACAGTAATTTTGCTTCCTCTATTCTGTTTTTTTTTTTTTTAAACGTTCTTTTTTTTACATATTGCATTTTCGCCGAGTTACCTTCATTGTTCACTTCCCCACGTGCCCAAGTGCTAAAAATAGCACCACGCGACGTTTCATAAAAACGGGAGGTAACTCTAAAACTAAGATGACGAATGGCACTTATGTACATTTTATCAGAAAGATATTAAAATTTAATACTTAAAAACCAAGCATGAGGAATTGATTAAATACAAAGAATAGGAAATTTTGAAAGGGTTATTTTTTTGGGGGGCACAGAAACTTGAATGGGATGCTTGTCGATTATCATGTTGTTACTGCTAGTTATGTCATCTTTTGTAAATTTGTAATCGTACAGTGAACACGTTTGAATTCCCGAAATTACATGTGTACAGGAAAATTAACTCTCAAGAAAATTGAATCATCAACTGATTGACTCTCCATTGTCACGCTTCACAGCACCTTCGCTGATCAACAACCGTGTTTGTTTAGCACAGTCCGCTTTCTCTCGAGGTATGCGAGGTGCATGGCAGTCGTAGTATAAACACAATTAACTACTCAAGTCGTTGGAAAGTAGGTGTCAAAACTGAAATGCAATAAAAAATTAATCATGGCGGCCGCCGATTTTAACCATGGCGCAGCTCGTTTAACCATGGCACACATAAATTTAACCATGGCGGGCCGCCATGGTAAAACCCCTTGTGGAGAACCCTGCATTGTATTTTTTATGAATTAAGAACAATGCTACAGCCTAATAAAACATCAAAACACTAATTGATATGTTTATTCTTAGACTGTAAATCTGTCATCTTTAGTGAGACATGTACAGGTATGTTACAATGGTGGATCTAGAGTAGTTCATTTTTCTACAGATTTTCTGTAGGATTCATGCACATGCAGTTGCTATACATTTCCAGTGACTTTGACATGCATTACCTATATAATTCACGTCCATTTTTTGACTAAATATTTTTCACTGAAAAATATACAATTAAGCATTAAGGTTTTTATATTTTTTATGATATATTTTATTTTTTATGTCCCGGCGACAGTGTTGAAATCAATAAATATATTTTTCAATCTGTACAATTTCTTGCAGATTCAATTAATTATTACAGCCTTACACTAAAACTCTAGTTAGTTATATATTTATCATGTAATGAATGTATGTTTAAAACAAACATGTTTGTATATCAATATTTTTTTTCTATATACATGATATATATATATATATATAGACCTTGACCATGGCTGTAGGAACCGGGGGGGGGGGCACGGGGGGCGGGGCACGGGGGGCTGTGCCCCCCCCCCAATAATTTTGCCGATATACAGATTACAATAGAAAACATAGCTACTATATGCTTGTGCCCCCTCCATAAAAACGTCTGATGACCTTTTTTTTTTTGCTTGTCAAGAAATTTTTGGCAGTTGATAGTGCCCCCTCAACTGAAAATGTATGGCTGTGCCCCCCCCAAACTGAAATTCATTATTGCTTCCTACGGGCCTGTTGACAGTTGTAGCAATTTATGGTGAGAACCTCGTAAGTTGTTAGAACTTGTGTTCAAACCGTTTGTATATTATTTATACAATAAAATATGTTCAAACTAGTGTTGGTATGGAGTTGGAGTCCCATGCTGTAGATCTAATTAGTACGACCGTCAAAAAATGGTAACGGTTCTGCAAGACTTGCGATCGAACCAATATAGAGACTGACGGTTTACCTCTTAAGGATTTCATGGGTAATCAAATAAATTTTTAAAAAAACATCATACGAATAATAAAATATACAAATATATTAACATTCGGTGCGAAAGACAATAATGAAACATCTCTAAGCATAATTTAAAAAAAAATCCTATACTTCTGTTGATCATTTTTATGGTAATTCTGTTCTATGATTGACTTAAAAATTAGCTTGTGTGCATAAATCTTTGTTTTCTACAACATAAAACAGATAAACTTACACCCAAATCTTTCCCATGGTGGCCCGTCGCAGAGTAAAGCAGTAAAACTCCAAAATGACAACGCGGAGTGCTCTAATAGCCGCAATAAGATGACAGCCTGTTTCGCGCCATGTTTCGCCCTCAGATAGTTCGCGCCTACGCTGTCTCGCTCCATGATGGTTCGTGCCAAATGTTTCGCTCCGATTACAGAAATGTCGTATTTACGTTGAATTCGTTAAACTAAAAATGTAAACAAATTAATTTATATATCTTTTTGATCATTACTATTTTTGATTTATTCAATTGTGTCGTATACACAATTAATACAATGATAATTTTTTTTCCGTCTAGTGTATTTAATTTTGTAAATTAAATACTGAAAAAAAAAAAAATGATCCAGGGAGCTCCTGGCACCCCAGATGAGGAAAATACAGAGGGCTTCTGCGAAAGTTTTGCCTCAATATTTTTTTTGTATGTTATTGAGAATGAATATATTCTTTAAACAAAAAAGTTATGACCAAGGTAAAAGTAATATTAAAATTTTGAAAAGTAGGTCAAACTTCAAGGTCATGAGGTAAAAAAAAATCATCGTATTTTTGGAAAAGTATTGTCACAGGTAAGGTATCCTCAATTCTCATTATATCGCAGGTTCCATTGTATCGCAGTATATTTCAAAAATTATGATATATAGCTCATATCCTTTTTGTTGATGGACTATCTGTCTGTCGTCTGAATGTTGACTTTTGTGATGATTAAAAAGTATGGAACATCCGTTGGAAAAATTTTTATTCAAATGAAACGTAATTTTACAGATTTCCATTCCCGTTTTTATTTTATTTAGACCTGAATTTATAACCCAGTAAAATGCATAATAAAGTTCCTATTTTGAAAGTCTTAAAGACGTACAACACACTGGGGGAGATAACTCTTGCGATTTCAACAAAACGTTTTACATAACGTTAAATTTGACGTTAATAACAAAGCGTCAAAATGACGAGCGATACGATCCCGATGTAAATAATTTAAAAAAAGAAATTATATAGAGGTTTTTATTGTGGTTTCTTTAGGAATACCAAATACTATCCTTGAACATTTGCACAATTGCAATAAATCCCCCCCCCCCTCCATAAAAAAGACAGGTTCCTTAAATTTCTTTAATTTAAACTTAGTTAATTAATTCTTTAATATTGTATTTATGATATACACAAAGGCAATGTTTTAATCTAAAAATGTTATTGCTACTCTACATTGCTTTTTCCCGTTACAATCGGCCGCATAACATTGAGAATAAATATTACCGGTATGTCTAAATATTATCATATTACGAAAATAAACATTTTCTTGCTTTTCTTTTCTTTGAAAAAAAAAGATAAAAAGAGTAACCGTTTTTAGAAGATCACTGATCAAAGAGAAACAACTCTAAAAATGTAGAGGTGTATGTCTTTCCTCCCCTTAGCTGAGTTATTCATCCTGTTTTCCGAAGAATTGTGGGTTTTTTCCCCCTCACAAATACACAAATACATTTATAGTGTGTTGCAAGGAACACAAGAACTGATAGCCAAAGTTTATACAAATTAAAGTAAATATCAACAGTGAAAATTTATTTACTGAAATTAATACAACGGTTGCACCCCATTGAGAAAATCTTTTACTGTAAACAGTTTCAGTTCGCATTTCCTCGAATAAAAACAAAACGATTGATACCAATGTAGATGATACCATTGTAGATGATTCAGGCACATGAATAATTTTAATATTGATAAATAATTTACAATTTGGTACAATTGAAGTTAATATGGACGAATACATCATTTCCATTTATTGAAACAACAGAAGGATACAATATCGGGGGAGGGGGGGGCTCTCGTTCGAAAACAGAAATAATTTAAAACCTATATGTACATATATTCCATTTTCATCACAAGAGAGTTGTACATACACCACTGTTGGTTCACTTAAAAAATAATATTCAAAGCAAGTACAAGTCATATAAAGGTTTGAAACTACACCTGTGTGCATGAACTCCAAACCGGACACGTGGTTATAAAATCCTTAGAAAAATAGTTTTACTAAATATAAATATAAAACTAGATGCTGTCATGAGACAGTAATACCCGCACTAAGGTGTTTGCCTCTAAATGCACACTCCTTCATATTGGGCTTACCAAGGAAAAAGTCCAAATAATTCTATAATTTACACAGTACATGTATTCGTCAAATCGAGCATAAAATGCTCAGGTGACCATGTGACCCATGAACCTCTTATACGCATTTCATATACTTAATTCATTACCAGTCTGAAATATCAGAATTTAATTAATGTTGTAAATTAGGTTTTAATAAAAAGGGGGGGGATATAAATTTTTGGCCCATAATTGGAACTTTTTAAATTAAATTTATCTTCTCAACAACAAATAATATTATTTTAGTACAAAGCGTTTTTGATGAATTTATCAAAATGTGCAAACTTTTTTTAGTATTTGATTAGGCAAAAACCTCCTTGAAAAGCCATACCCAATCAATTTATATGTGTCCCCCCCCCCCCCCAATACACACACACACAATTTGCCTGTTTTTGGAAATAGGCCTAGATGGCAAAGTTATGTTAAAACATCGTTTGTTATGATAATTTAAAATTTGTTCTTGTACTGTACATGTATGTGAACACCTTTTTGAAAATTTCTACATCACATTGGGCTTGCGTCACCCTACCAGTACTAGTACTAGTTTTACCATTATCATTTTTAGATTGCACATGCCATGTGACATGGTGCAGTGTTACATGTATATCAGTGGAAATTAATTCATTTTGTGTTTTAATTGGATTATATTTCATGAAGTTGACAGGACCTATGACAGTCGGTAAGTACAAGTTTAAGTATAGATTGGGGTAAAATAAACCAAAATGCAAATGGTTAGGTTAAAGTTTAAAAAGGATCAAAGATCATCGGCAATCTCCTATGCAGAGTTGTCGTTCGTTTCTCTCTCAGACACTGAATGTATGAGCCGATCGTAGAGAGTGGATCATCGATGCCACAATAGACGAATTTCACATTCTGAAGAGTTATCTCCCGTTGTCGACATTACATTCAGTTACAGGCATAGATCCGGGAATTTTTTTCCGGGGGGGAGGGGGGTCCACACCTCGGTCCAAAAAAATTCCAGCCCAGAATTTCCTGAGGAGCAAAATAAAAAAAAAAACAAACAAACAAACAAAATAAAAACAATGATGGTGGGGTCCATGTTTTTAAAGGGGGAGGGCATCCAAAGTCATTTTTTATTTGCTTCTGTAAATCAGTATATAGTCCTATTTAAATAACTCTGCAAATTCCAGGGGGGGGGGGGAGGGGGTTCCAATCTCCCTAGCCGCTCCCTGTCCCTGAAATGACAAATGATCATGCGACTCCTAAATAGTAGAATAAAATTTTTCCATTTGACTAGACATAATTTTGTTTCTTGTGTTATTATGTTATGTACATCTAATGGTTTAAGGTTATGAACCCTTGAGGTCATCCCCACTCTCTTGTTCATAATATGACTACATCAAATTAAATAAAAGTGCATCAATGATAAGATTACTTGACATTTCATTCATGAATTTGGGTCAACCTAGAATAAGGAATGAAAATCATTCAAAGAGATGGACCATTAAACTATTTGTATGTATTCACATTTTTTTTATGTCAAACCAAAGTATTAGACTAGTTTGCATACATGAACAAACTGGGGTCTGGGAAGGGGAAGGGGCAAGGGGAAGGAGTTATCTCTTTACGTCTTAATTAATTGTTGAAAATTCCTAAAATGAATGTTAACCTTAAATCCGACTTGTACGTCTTCATTATTTTTAAGTGGTGGTGTCTCCGTATGAGTGAAAAATTCCCAAGAGGGACATTTAACAACAAACAAACATTAATGACTTAAAAAACACAATATACATGTACATATGTTTATTAGTCAATGGATATACTTCTGATCATATCTCTAGTTCTCCCTTGAATCAGAAATGATGATATAAATATTTTAAGAATGATTAAGAGTTGAAAAGGTTGTGCATTTTAAAATTCACTAAGCTCTGTGGTTGAATTAGCTATACCAGTTTAGCTTATTTTGCTACTCAAAGCACCTTGATTAACTATTTTTAATCATACTGTTTTCTGAAATGTGAAGTTTTTTCAACATGGATACAAGTCATACCTTTTCAGCTTCTGAAAACAATTAATGCATGAAAAAAAAACTGCTTTTCAAATACTGTAACTCTTTCCAAGTACTTGTGATCATCAGTTTTTAGCTCACTTGAGTTTTTCTGGTTTTCTGATCACATTTTGTTTGTCATTCATCTGTCCGCCTGTAAACTTTTCACATTTTTGTCTTCTTCACTAGAACCGCCGGGCCAATTTCAACCAACCCAGCCACAAAGCATCTTTGGGTAAAGGGGATTCAAGTTTGTTCAAGTGAAGGGTCACACCCTCTTTCAAGGGGGGATAATCAAGAATTAGTGAAAATTTGGTGGTATCATTTTAAAAAAGTCTTATCAAGAACCACTGACTGGGCCCAAAAAATTGAAATTTTCTTTACATAGACAGTGTAGCTTCAAATTTGTTAAAATTATGACCCACTGGGGTAGGATGGGGCCACATATGGGGATCCAATGATTTACATAGAAAAATGCAGGGGATTTTTTCCATCATAAATCTTCTTCTCATGAATAGCAAGGGCATTATTGTCGTCTGTTTTCACAAAAGGGACCTAGGGGACATTAAATCTCATTTGTCTGTCAGTCTGTCCGTTTGTCAGTCTGTCCGTCTGTCACAATAAATTTAACCTTGGTCATAACTTCTGAATAATAAGAGATAGGGATTTCATATTTCACATGTACATTACCTACAAGAACTTTCTAAACATACCATGATTTTTGAACCCATGACCTTGACCTTGAAGTTTGACCTACTTTTCAAAAAATTTAACATTATTTCAAATGATCATTTTGAAAGAGAAAAGATAGGGCGTTCATATTATACATGTATATTACCTGTGACAAGACCTTTCTAAATATATCATGACTTTTGACTCTGTGACATTGACCTTGAAGTTTAACCTACTTTTCAAATATGTTATATTTCCTTATAACTTTTGATTGAGAAGAGATAGGACTTTTATATTTGACATGTACATTACCTGTAACAATATGTTTCCAAGCATGCTATGATTTTTTACCCCTTGACCTTGATGTTTTACCTAATTTTCAAAAATTTTAACTTTGGTGATTACTTTTGAATGACATATGATAGGGCGTGCATATTTGAAACAATATGTCATAAATAATGGCATCCCATCCACTAGGACACGGAAAGCAGGGGACCACAATTCTTTGAATTTGCTTGTTAGTCATTTTGATATGGAAACATCCTCATATAGTGTAGATTCAAGTTTTTTATGCCCTGCCATGAATATGGCCGAGGCATATAGTGTTTGTCATGTCCGACTTCAATAAAACGTCATATGCTGATACATACTGATGTAAGCTTTTCAACTGCATCAAAATTTTTGACCTTGAATTTTCCTTTGACCTTGACCTTACTTTTCTTAAATTAGTGTCTAGATCAGTTTTGAATAAACAATTCAAGATATATTTATCAAACTTCATATGCTGATATAATTATACTGCTGAGAGATATCAATTGCATCAACTTTTTTGACCTTGACTTTTCCTTTGACCTTGACCTCACTTTTTTAAATTAGTGTTTAGGCCAAACAAAAAAATATGTGTGGTTCCGGTTACACTTCCAAAAAAATTAGGGTAGGTAGGTAGGGATTTTTATTTTTTTTTTAATTTTTTTTAATTTTTTTTTTTTTAACAAAATGATTTTCTTAATTTTTTTTTCTAAATAGTACCTATCACTGCTTTGCAAATGGCATTTAGATGTGGTGTGATAATATACTAGTCAATATTGGTAGGGGACACCTACATGCTAGCTTGCTTTGGATTTAACACTATTAAACACTTGCACTATGTTTTGCAAGGAGGCCGTCATTGCTGAAACTAAAACTTAAACTGGAGCCATTGATGGAAATTGGGGGAAATTCCGGAAAAATATGAAAATTGCCAAAAAAAAGTTTAGGGTCGGGGGTATAAAATAGGGAAGGTCGGGTAACCCGAACCACACATATTTTTTTATTTGGCCTTATCTACATTTTAAATAAACCATTTCTGATATTTTTGTTGA